>NC_133220.1:10353829-10690913 GCF_040436345.1 Pagrus major
CAACCACAAAGAGAAGCAAAACAACTACAGAGAGATGGGAACGACCACAGAGAGATGCAAAGCAACCACAAAAAGACAAAACAACTACAAAGAGATGCAACAGGGGATGTGAAATGAGATGCAAAACAACTATGAAGGCACACAAAACAACCACAGAGATGCAAAATCAGACACAAAACGACCTCAGCAGCACAAAGAGATGCAAGACGACTACAAATAGACAAAACAACCACAAAGAGTTCAACCTGAATGGAGCCATTTACATGTTCTCTATCTGTGTATATCTGTCTGCACAGGGACTGGTTGTCACAAAAAACAAATAACGGCTGTGTGAGTGAGTGAAGACACCGAGTGAAAACACAAACATTATCCCGGTGCTGCTGCTGCAGCTCATCAGCGCGGCGCTCACCTCCAATTATTCAGGTTCACTTCACAGCCCAAACTGCAATTTCAGAAGTGACTACACTGCCAAATGTTCGCACAGCGTACGGAAATTATGATGGGCTCTAAGAAAGAGGTAATTAGACACAGCTGATGATGTTTATCACTACAGCTTTATTAAACCAGAGAGACTGGGTTGTTGATACGATTACGTATATTACTTCACAGAAATCATTTTAAATATTCGTTTCTTGAGTCTGACTTAAAAGCAACAACAGAAAGTAGACCCTTGGATTACTGTAGCTATCTGCACAGGGATTTACTTCGGAGGAAACCAGGTAACTTGGGTTTTTAATTTCCTGGATCTCTGCTCTGAGTCTTGGTTATCAGAGCTTCCCACCTGTACATGAGCTCAACAGACGTTTCTAATCAGTCCCTTACTTTCAACTGCACCATCCCACTATGATATGACAACAAAAGCCCTGATATTGTTTCTTAACTTGAGATATTTGCACAGGCATAAATCACGGAAGTGATACAACACTGAGATAAAAAATGATGCGTTACAAAAAGTAAGATGTACGATATGAAGGTGTGCAGGCGAGGCAGATGCGTCAAACAAAACAAACACACAAACCACCCAACGAACAGAGAGAAGAGCAGATCAAGATAAGATGCAAAGCGAAGATGCAAATGAACTGGATGACAAACATGAGGTAACAACAAAATAACGAGGAGGGTTATAAGAAAATACTGTTATCAGCGCGGTGAAATGCCAGATGCAGCTGCAGACCAGTTTCACTGAGCCGCTGCTGGAATACAAAATACCAATAAACAGATGAGAATGTGAAGGCATTAGAGAGGGATTTGATGTTGTAATCATGGTTGGGATATGCGAGGTCATTTCTACCAAAGTGCTTCACAAAACAACCAAAGTATGCTGAGAGAATGAGTCATCCGAGCTCTGACGAATGACAAACTTCCTGTGTTAAAGGAATAGTTCAACATTCTGGTAAATGCTCTTAAGTAGTTTCTTGTCAAGAGCTAGATGAGAAGATCAGCACCGCTTTAATGTGTATTAGCTTAGCTGAGCACAAAGACAGGAAACGGGGGGAAACAGATAACTTGACTCTGTATGAAGGTCACAAAATCTGCCTCACAGCACCTCTAAAAACTTGTTTGTTTATTCTGTACAAAAACTGTAGGAACCACAAGCTGAGGTTTAAGCAGATTTATGTGCCAGACTTTTTCTTGGCAGGGAGCAGTACCTTCCTCTCCAGGTGAGCTGGCAACCTCAAATAAACCCCCTCTAAAAGCTGGTTGTTTCAACACTTCATTTTTGTGTACAGATTACACAAATGAGATATAAACTGTTAATCAGAGGCTCTGGTAGGCAGATATCTGTTATCTTTGGACATAGCAAGGCTTGCGGTCTTTATGCTAAGCTAACCAGCTGCTGGCGGTAGCCTCATTTTTAGTGCACAGACAACATAAAGGGTAACACTATAATAACCATCATTAATAAGTGGTATATCTATAGCTAATTAAACTTCAGTTAATAGTTATTTCACTTTTAAAAAACCAGGAAATGCTTTATAAACCATTTATTTAGCAATTGTTTATTGTAAAGTTGCAACTGATGTTTAAAATGTTTTGTAAATAGTTAATAAATACTGTGTAGTTTAATGTTCTTCAACAGTTACATAACTATCAAATAAAGTTTAATTAACTATAAATGTACCATTTATTAATTATGTTATTATAAAGTGTTATTTATATCATGATAATGGCAATATTCTGACTTGTTGATGTAATGATGCTGTACCCTCACACACTGCAACAACAACCCTGGCTGAAAGCGAAAGAACCATTGCTACTGGCTGCATGGTTGGAGGAGTTAGTTCTAAAAAGGGAGTTGACTTCGGCAGTGTGGAGGTGGTATCGGTTACAAAAGATCAGATACACAATAAACAGTAATATGTAAGAAGTGCAAGAAGACTGGTACAACAAAAGGGGGCAACACAACACACTTATTTTAACAACCTCAAGCAGAACACCCGGTCGAGTATGAGAAGCTATTGTGAGTTCTAAACAAAAAATATTTTTTCGGTAAATTTTCATGTCAATATTCCCTCAAATATTGTGGTTTTATTTTATTTCTACAAAGCACGTCTTATCAGTTTCACATGTTTATGGCCTGACTTTCATGTCCAGGAGGTGGGGACCTTTTAACATTTGTACGTGAGAAACCACTGGACATTTTTAAGAAGACCTCGGGAAAATTTCCCTAACCAAGTCGTTTTTGTGCCTAAACCTAACCTGAGCATAAGCACAGCTTTGTCACAACATAATAGAAAACAGAACCTCGAGAAAAATCAAGTTGCAACACAAAGAAATGTTAAGTTTCAACACATCCATCCATTTTTTCTGGCAATTGGGATGCCCTTAATGTAGCCTAATGTACATCTATGTTTCATTGAACAACCTCCTCGACTGAGGCCACCAGCTGATCAGAAATTGACTGTTAGCTGGTTGTCACATAAATTAACAAAAAACATCTCACAAAGCCAAAGCTGTTGATTTGATGCAGAAAGACACACATATGAAACAATAGAAAGAGAAGGAGCACTGATGCGTTTTGATAGGAGGTTAGGGGGGAGGGGTGGGAGCTGCATGGGTATTTGGGTCAACCGTGGTCTAAAGGATGGAGCAACACTTGTGACAATGAAGAGGCAGAGATGAAACGATAGAGGGAGGTGAGGAGACACCGAAAGCCAAAATCCAGTTAATCGAGGGAAATCTCCAACCCATCAGCTTTGGGCCAAACAAACGCCTCGACCGGATGCAGCGTGGAGCATGGCATGAGTGGATGTTTATCATGCTTGGTTAATCCATTAGCTACATGCCGAGAGGGGGCTTTTGTTCAGGATAGCCCTTTGCTTGGCTCGCAGAAAGGCAGATCGTGGTCTAGGGAAACAGCTACTGACTGGCTTCTTCCACTTTTTTAATCAAAGTCGCAATAAAACAGAGACAGAAATAATTAAATCTGACTGAATGTCTCATTTAGAGTACACTCTCTAGTGAGTTAGTCATTGTCGATAAACAATACCTTCCCACACGCACAAACCCAAACATTGGCAGCACCCTCCGAGGTTTAGTCACCACCGCACCGCTTTGATTCCTTCTTCACTCTTTCTCCTCTTTCATCAGCACAACCTGCAGTCTCGGTCAAACATCCACATCCTCACAAACATGTCATGACACTAAAAGAACACGGGGAATCCCCATCCCCTGTAAAGCAAGTGCACAAGCAGCTAAAAGCACCTACGCTCGTACCACGGCGAGCATCAACACGTCAAACCCCGAGACAAAGGCAAGAAAGAGGGAGACCACAGCCCCCCGCCACAGCAACAAAAGCTTACCCCCGGTCCTCCATTAACAGCGGCTAAGGCTGCAGCTAGGAGAAAAGAGACACGTGGGCTCCTCCAGCAGTCAGCCCCTCTCCTCCTCGCCTCCTCTTCTCCCCTCCCGTTCGCTTATTTTTGCGTCCTCTCTGACTGACGGAGCATCAGCGTGCAGAGCGAGAGGACCACTAATCTGTGATCTGAGATCTTCCTGCCCGGAGCACTGTGCAGGAGGAGACTGTGTGTGTGCATGTGTGTGTGTGTGTTTCTGAATGAGTGAGGGATAATCCTGTGGTGCTTTGCTTGAATGGCTCAGACAGAGCAGCAGGCCAGAGGGACAGAGAGGAGGGAGAGAGCAGAGGAGGGGGTTGAGTAGGTGGGGTGCTGCTGCTGTTAATGCACAGCGCTGTAGATGCTGTGGGTGTGTGAGATGTTTAATGGTCAGAGTTTGGTAAACACCAGAAAATTGAAACTTTTGCATGTCTATAAAAGCAGCACAGTCGGTATTATTAATATAAGTTATTAGTCATGCATATTTTTTTTAAATGCTGGGAAACAAACAGAAAAACGTATGTTCTTCCTGAAACACGAGTTGAGTCTGACACTTCTGTGTGGGATCGTCATGCAATCACACCTGGTCAAGAAGATACCTATCTACATTAAAATCCCTAAACTAGAACTTAGTAGAGCGCAAACCTACGCGTAGTAACACCCCAGTTTGTACTCACTCAGCAACCTAAATACACCGGATTTTCTTCATCAAGATCCATGCATTATTCCCTGAGAAAATAACAAAAATGTGGAAAACGCCCATCTCGCAATGTTAAAGAAAATACGAAAAAAAATCCTGAATTTGTCTCTTTATCACCAAAAGTTAATGGGGTCTATTCTTGGCCGAGACCCATCCTCCATCCAAGATTCGCGGAAATCTGTTCAGTAGTTTTTGTGTAATCCTGCTGACAAACCAACCAACCAATCAACAAGCGGTGAAAACATAACCTCCTTGGTGGAGGGAACAAAAGGAATTTTTGGATCCATTTAATGTTTTGGTTTGCATAGTTGTGCGTCTAAAGCCACTTTTCCACCAATTTGGTTCAATTAAGACCAGTTCAATACATATGAGAATGGTTATTGTGATGATTTCATTATCGAAAGTTGTGGATTATACCAGAGGAAGCACCGTGGTCATGATTGTGGATCCACATTATAAGGGGTGCGCTCTAATGGATTTAGTTTGGCAGCTTCGGTGAAAAATTCAGCCTAGAAAATGGTGTAAATAACGTCTTCTCAAAACCATTTGGAACCTTGGACTTGGATTATGCCAGATGACCTGTATGGAGCGTTAAAATGTCTTTGTTGGTTTTTTACTTTTTAAAACAAGTCCCCATCTACTTCAGTTGTTGAGGAGAATGCTTCAACACTGTTTTGCTGTGAAGCTCCAGAAATGTTTTGTGGACTAAAAAACTTAACCTGACTTTCCATCTGCATAGAAGTACATAATGATATTAATTGAATTAATGAATAACTGAATTTCATTTTTGGGTCAACTGTTCCTTTAAGTCTCTTGCACATCAGGTCAGGAGTGCAACTACAATTTTCAGCAGGTCAAACTTTTGTTCTGAGTTTGTCCTTCTTTCTGTGATGACATGTACTTCATTAGAATGCAGCCAAACCTCTGATTTAGTTGTTAACGTTTAGATATTTTTTGTTGTCTGACATCTGAATGAGAATAAAATACCAGTAATTATTTAATTTCTGCTCTTGATGCTACTCCTGAGCTGCTGCAGTGACACAAATGTGTGATCTGCTACACTGACATTTAAAATGAGTGATGACAGAAAGGTTTAGAGGTGACTGAGGTAAAGTTGGCTTCTTAACTTTGCTGCCAGGCTTACCTCATTGTTTTACAAAAGCTACGTTCAGTTTTTCATAAGAAAGTGTAGCTGAGGTCTTCAGATTTATGCACTCTGGAATAGCTTACTTGCTTATTTTAACTTAGTCTGGATGTTTTTCTGTGAAAAAGGAAGGAAGGACCAGAGGTAAGTAAAGCTGTAGAAGGTGGGATGAGAGAAACTTTCAAGATTCGGTCCAGTGGTCCAGATAATAAAAGAGTCTCCATCTCAGTACACCACAAATTCCTTCAGTAAGCTCCACTAAAAGACGAGCGGGGTGGGGGGCTAACCACCAGGGGATTATGTCAGTATCAAGCTGAGCATAAGAAGGGTGGAGGTGACCCTGAGGTAGATATACGTAAGCTGTAATTAATTTGCATGGAGGCCAGAGAGCAGCTCTGCACTGTTGACATGGCAGCCATAAAATGATTAATAAGTAGACAAGATGTCATAAAGATTAGAGCAGAAGTTAAGCTATACAGCTGTACTGTGTGAGGACAGCATTTCACCAGCAGCATTGTTTAAAGCACGGCCCTCATTCGAGAAATCCTGTGTGTTCAAAAACAACAGAGGGAAACCTTTGTCACCATCTCGGCTGCAGCTCGATCACCTCGCCAACCAGACTGACATGATGTTACTGTCAACAGAGAGAGCTGACTGGACGACTGTGTGTCTGCTCTGTGTGGAGTGTTGAGCTGCGAACGGGACAAGTGAAGTGGAGGACAGACTGGTGACGTGACAGTGACGATGAAGACTCGACTGTGCTTCAGTCTGTAATCAGTGCTGTTACACTAGCGCTTTCACAAGCGAGGCGAAAATAAGCTGGAAATCAGGAAGCAGAGCAGCAGGGTTTGATAGATGGAAATAAATAAGATTATGACACATACAGAATCAGGATTAATTATAATTAAACATCTAAAGCCAGTCTAGCAGCTCTGTAAGGCTGTAGTAACTGTGCTTTGAGCTGAATGCTAACACCAGCAGGCTAACATGCTCAAAATGACAATGTTAACAAGCTGATGTTGCACAACTGTAATGTTACCATGTGTATCATCTGTGTAAATGGAAGTAAATAAAAAAAAATGACCTGATGTTGGTGACAAATGAGAAGTTAAGCAATCACTAAAAGTTATTGCACTTGAATGTCTGCCATTACAGCCCATCCAGAGAGATATTTCAGTCCCGCTCACAGCAACTTGATTGGATTAAAGTGACATCATAAAGTTGTATTCAACCACAAACCCCTGGGCTGGGCTGCTGAAATGTATTTCCTCTACTGACTAAGATTTCAACTCAACTAAACTGACACTGCCTACATATGCTGTTTGCCCTTCTAACATCTTGTCAAAAGCAGAAATATGGCAAATATATACGTGAGTATATTGTTTCAAACAAAACAAACCTTACGTGTTTGCTGTAACACAGTGTGAAATCAAAATATACACACACATAAAGCTGCAAACCTGTCCCAACAGTTTTAAGTTGAAGCTGAACTTTAAATAAAAATTTAAGCTCTTGCTCACAATCTACCTTGTACTATTTTGTTTACAGAGCTCCTCAAACTCTCGGAGGAAATAAAGGAGAAACTGGTTCAAAGTCGGTTCTTCACATTGAATTTGGCGGCGAGAGAAGTAACTGCAAAATAAAAAACAACCATATTCAAAGATTTTTAACTAGGTCAGGGAAGTATTAAATCTCAGCAGGTGCAGCAAGACAAACTGATTAAACACGTATTAGCATTTAAAACACAGCCACGAAAAATGTCTGCTGTGCCACCACAGGAGATAGATACAGACCATTTTTTGTTGCTGTATTCAACACCTGACTGAAGAACAACACTGCTGGCTACGGATCACAGCTCACGTGTTTTTTTTAATAAATATCCATTAACACAGTAGTTTGGGCATTTTATCAATGTGTAGTTGTTATCAGCTGAGGCCAAACCTTCCACAGAACCCATAAGCCAGGATGATGGGTGTTAAATCTCAATGCTTTTTCAGCTTTAAGTGAATTATGTCTGTGGTATCGAGTACTGAAAACTGGCACTTAAAGCTTGGTCAGATTTTCAGTCCTCTTTACTTATTCCTTTGATAACAACAAGGATATTTAGGAGGCAAAGGGGGTCAAATGACAGACAAGAAAGTTGCATTATGGGAAATGAAGGTCGACCCATACTAAAGTCTTAAATTCGGGATATTTCGGCCTCTCCTGCTTCAATTTAGACCATTCCTTTTTTGTGTGTTTCTTGTGAGTTCTGCATCTTTATGGCAGTAAAATACTAAATTGTACCCCTTTAAACTGAAAAAAAAAAGAGAGACTCAGACTAAGTCATTTTCAAAAGTCTTGTTTTGTCGTTTGGGAACAAAATGCAAGTATTGTATTTGCACTAGTGTTGCAAGTTTTCTTCTAAAACCCAGCACAGACAAGGGACTTTACGAATGGATTCTTAAAAATTGTAATGGATTCCTGTGAAACGGTAAACTAGTTGCTTGTTTATGTTTTGTTGTTGGGTTTATTCACTCATATAATTTCCAGTCATTGCCCCATTACAGTAAGCACCGCTGTGGATTCTTTGTGACAGTATTTTACCTGCTAAGCTTGCCCAAAAGTACAACTGCTACCACGTGTCACTTAGGTTTTGGTAAGTCAGACTGAAATATAATAACTATAAAACTTTCATATAAGAGTTATAAAATGACGAAAGTGAAACAGCAGTGTGCTTCAGTTCATCCATCACAGTGAAGGTAAAAGACACAGAGTGTTGCTGACATTTCCAAAACAGTTCATAAAAATGAGGCGACACAGCAAGCAAACAAATATATTGCCTCTAATGCAGCCTGACAGTCGCGCAGAAACTTTCTGTATATTTTGAAAAACAACCAATTAATAATTTCCACTATCTATAACATCTTCAGGTACCTTCACAAACACACAGAGAAACACATCCACCGTATCTCCCACTGCCCTGAGCACAAACGACTCCTGCAACGGTGAAATCTCGGCTCCATTATTCAAATGCAGCACTTTTTCTTTCCCTCAGGACAAACTGTGTTGCTGCTGCTGCCCTCATCAGATTCAGGTCCTATATATAGAACCCCATTCATCAATAATTCACACTGCTGTGTAAACAGATAGAGGAGATGACCAGCCTGACTCACGTGGACAAATTCTTTAAGGTTTGATGTAATCTCACGTCACCGTCAAGACAATTGGATTGTGTGACAAATGGATCGATAGAAGTGGGAAGCGCTACAGACCCGGGCAAGAACTTTGTGTATAATGTGTTTTACATCCTGAGGGCAGTTTGGTAAAAAATAAATGTCACAGCCAATCCCAGCAGCACAAAACACATTTAGTTTGTGTTCGCAGACTGAAACACAGATCAGCGAGTTCATTTGAAATGTAATCTTACAAAACATAAAACAATATTCACAGTTATTAATATCACCACTGATGGTCCCTGGTAAACAAATTCAGCCCTGTAAAGCATCCTGGACTATCTGCTTTGGTTTTCTCTGCAAACGTAAGTGTTGCAGGTAAATAAAATGTGAATGAAGGGAGAGAATCCGTGCAGCTCTCGCCTCGCCTTGATAAAAAGTACTTAACCCTCAGCTGCTCTCATCGTGTTGCTTCACAGCCAGCAGTAGAGGACTGCAGTTGAGCAATTTACCGGGTAAAAATATGTGTAGCTGTATGAATAAAAAAAGAAGTACGCTCAGATCAGAAAAAAGGTGTCTATGCCGGATCCAAGCAAATAAAAAAAACTCAGCAAGAGAAAGCACTTAAAATTCATGTAGCAACATTTCGGCAGCCACCGACGATTTGTTGAAAACCTCGGCTGCCAGACGGCAGAATAAGTGGAACTCATTCCTGTTTCTCTACAATATTCATGCAGCATCAATAATACACAAGTTCTGGACCCAGGCAAACTTCAATACATCCACAGTGGTACTAATTTTAGCAGTTACAGCCTTTATACAGTAGCGTTAATGTCTTATTGGCTAGAAGGAGCAAAAGGTGATCCCTAACTTGGAGACCAATTATACACACAGGAAATAGAGCCGCAGATGATCAATAACAGAACTAGAAGATAAATGAGAAGTGAAGCGGCCGACCACACCTTATTCATATTCATCTGTATATACAGAGGGCATCAAAGGGTATGTCTGAGAAACCTTTGTGAATACGTAAAGAGGAACTCTAACCGTGTTTCTATCTAATCCTGTCTTTTTTTCATGGATTAAGAAGATTGCAATTTTGAAAATGAAAAAAATCTGGGGGTGTGGAGTTACAAACAAGTAAGCTTACCAGACCTGTGTAGCTCCTCATCACCCAGTGGCTAACAGCTCGAGGCTACATTAGCCGCTACTAGCATAA
This sequence comes from Pagrus major, assembly GCF_040436345.1. Lineage (NCBI taxonomy): Eukaryota > Metazoa > Chordata > Actinopteri > Spariformes > Sparidae > Pagrus > Pagrus major. Next base: position 10,363,884 of record NC_133220.1, read on the forward strand.
CACACTACATCTCTGAACAAACTTTCAGTGGTCAAGTTGCCTTGTAAGTAATGTATGTCCTCGGTTTTGGGGCTTCTACTAACAATTACATAAATTATCTATCAATCAATCAATCAATCAATCAATCGATCGACAACTCATTGATTGTTTAGTCTTTAAAATGTCATCAAAATTGTAAAAAATGCTCATCAAAATTTCCCAGAATGATGTCTTCAGATTGCTACTTTTGTCGAACGAACAGTCCAAAAACCTGAAGACTCTTCATTTATCATCAATGACAAAGAAAAGCAGCAAATCCTCACATTTAAGAAGCTGGAACCGGCAAGTAGTTGACATTCTTGCTCGAAAAATGGCTGAAACGATTAATCGATTAGCAAAATAGTTGGCAATTAATCGCCTTTTGAGTAATTGATTAATTGACTTAGTTGCAGCTCTAGTTTTGACAAAGATGACAGATGCAAGGAATAAAAAAGACAATATATCTGGTTGTTTAGCTTTTTAAAAAAACTATATATCATACATTCAATGCTAACTGGTGCAGGGCCCTTTAAAAGTCCTTAACCTTCAATTAGATAAGGCAAAGATCAAGGTCCGTGTGTACTTAATCTAAGATGACTGTTTGACCAGCACCTGTTTTAAATAGCACTTGAATTTACACATCACTCATACGAGTCAGATGTTATGATCTGTTACATGACAGCTAACATGGAAACAACTACTGGAAAAAGCTCTCAACTACAAATTCAGCTATACAACTACAAACACACAACATTAAGGTCTTAAAGGAGAAATTTAAATGTGTCATTACAGATCGGAGAAGATAGCGGAACCTCGTCTGTCCTCTCTGCGGCCGCTCAGTCCTCGACAGCGTCACTCCAAGTAATTTCTGACAGCTTTCAGGAGAAGTGACACCTGAAACTCAGACTCAGAGCGCGTCACTGCTCAGTTGCAACCATGACACATCCTGCGGTATGCAGGAGCACACCTTTTACACACACACACACACACACACACACACACACACTGCAAGACTGAACTTTGACAGATCCTTGAGAAGACACTTTAGACCATCAATAATTAGCTAGCTGCGAGGAAGGGTGGAGACTGAGGGCTCTCCCTTGTCACACACACATTCCTCAGAAAGGCGTCCGTGTGGTCAGTAAAGGAGATTCAGAGACAGAGAGAAGGAAACAAGAGACAGAAAGTTAGTCATCAAAAGGTTGGAGGCAGACAGGAAGAGCAGAGGGACGAGACGGTCAAACAGGTGGTTAGATAAAGCCTGTTCTGTGGAGGACAGACGGGCATCAGACAACATCAGGGCATCAGGTCAGCTGTGCTAGCTTCAATCAATCAATACAGATTTTGCTGATGTACGATGGATGAAACGTGCGAAGGGTGAAGAGTCTGAGTGTCTTTCAACTAAAGGAGAAAGATCTCGGAGCCACGATAAGTCAATATATGAACAGAAGAATATTAGTATCCTCAAAATAACAAAATATATCTTTAGCGGACGCCGTTTTTTTCACAGAAACAAAAGCATTGTGAACGCTTCAACACATTTGAGGACAAACACACAAAGCTCTTTTGTCATTTGGTGTGAATAAATTGAATCAAAGCAAGCAGGTGTGTGTCCTGTGATAATAGACAGAGAAGCTCCTGCCAAAGCAGCCAGCCACTTTTTTCCACACAGCAGAGGGTAACAACTTGCAGGATTGTCGCATGAAATCCATATAGTCCTCAAAGACTCCAATAAAGCCAGTCGTCCTTACACGCAGACAGATGCTCGTCTCCACGGTATGTGCCATCTGTGTATCATCTAATCACGTTTCTCCCTGTGGGGCTGGCTCCATTTGACCCCGGTGTTCTATCCCATTATAGCAGGAAGTAATATACGACCTCCTGTGCGGGCAAAAGAAGAGCTGAAAGGGCTGCAGGCCTGGTCTTATTACTCGAATAGGCAACACAATCTTATAATTGAGTCTGTCTTCCTGCAGTGATTCGACAGCATCTAGCATCCTGAGATCAAGAGTCGAAGTCCCCCCACAACCTCCTCTCCAAAACGAAACTTATTTGTATCGTAGTTGGTTTTGAATAAGTAAATAAGTTTTGAACTTTTACTCAACGCTGGCTAGTCATACTGCAGAGCTCCAGTATGGCGGCCACAAAATTTGAAATTCAATGGAAATCAATGAAGCTTAATTTAATGCAAATCAGAAGAAAAATATCCCAAGATGAATGCTTTTGAATGCAGCTCACACAAAAATCTCACCCCAATCTCAGTATCACAGGAATCTTCCTCAGCAGCTGTTTTGCAATTAGATGTTTAAATTACTGTTTTTAGGTTGGCTGAAAAATCTAGACTGAAAGTTCACTCTTGACCTTGGAAACTTAGACTTACTGATACCATCACTTTACATTTCCAATTTACTGTACACTTATGGAAACAAAACCCAGACACAAAGCGCTGCCTACTGGTTAATTTAGGTAATATTTCATCATCATTTTTCATTCATTTTTCTTTTGCAGTTGCCGGCTTGACAACAATTTGCACAAAAGAAGGAAAAAATACCAGCACACAGTTGTGTGTGTGTGTGTGTTTGTTTCCATTCAATCCTACATGGACATGATGGTGTGTCAGTCACCAACGGTCCACTACTTCAATTAAACCATGATGTCTGCAGAGAAGAAAGCATGGCTGAGAAGTTCCTTTGCATGCACGGTTTTAAAAGACCGTTTAGTATTCTCTGAAGAGCCACGTTCTCATACTCCACGGTTAAAAGAATTCAATCAATGCTCAAGGACAAGTGCGGAGGACACTCTGTGCTCTCCGTCGCAGGTTGTCTGTAATCAATAACCTTTTTTTTTTCACTGCCCGGTGCAGGGAGTCAGTGTGGACAGGGCCTTTATTGAAGCCCCTGGCTCAGCTGCTTGAGTCAGAGTGTAGTCAGCACACACTGACGCTGATACTGAGCAGGGAAATGGAAGTGACTCATTCAGTGACAGTGCAGCTGCTAAAAGCTATGAGAGCTACACACACATAACCACACACTCAAAAAGCCTCTGTTGTTGTTCTCATGAATGAGAACTCCTCTGGGTGTTCGGAGTGAGATCCACTGAGAGGAAACACCATCAGTGATGCACTCAGTGTGTGTAGGCTGCTGTTCAATCAGCAACCAATCCATCAATCTACAATACAGAATGATTTACAGGGCCGATTTTCTAAGTATAAATAATCAATCGAGCAACAACTCGTCTGAACACAGATACATAGATTTAATAAAAGTTAAAACTATTTTAAAACAATGTCTAAAAGCCCATTAGCTTGTACATTATCTTCTAACAGGACTTTTTCACTTCACGACTCATCTTTCAATCGAGAAAATGATCTGCATATTAAACGATAATGAAAATAATGGTTGGTCGCAGCCCTTCTTCACTCCTGTGCACACAGACCCCATCTTTAACGAGCCCAGTCGTCATAGCAACATCAAGCCCTCTTCCTTCCTCCTCTTTTGGCTCTACAGCTCTTCACTGACACTATAAATCTGACACGCTTGAGCCTCAGAGGAGTGAAGCGAACCTGTAGCCAACAGCCTCTAATAGCCTCTCCTTGTTCCTCTTAAGCTGTGAGATGGGTTCTGTAATGTACCATCCACAACAGAGGAGCCCCGGAGATACGGGCTGATTCATGGCCCTCCGGAAAGTGGAGGCATGCATCACCGATTCGCATCCGACTTATCCCACAACTCTTGGAAACTCTTAACAGCAGTCATACGAGGATGACTTACATTAAATTAATAGGTAGTTAAACTATAGCTACTATATATATTCAGTATACAAACACAAGAGACTAAGAAAAGGAGAAAACCCTCACGGTGAGCATTTCGGCTTGTAAAAAGTGAAAATACAGGATAAATCTTGAGACTGACCTTAACAAACACTGTCTGTCTGATCACAGATTTATCCCCAGGCAGGGACCTGGATGCACCTCAGGATAAAACAGCTGCGTGGCCGAACTGTGTTGGCCTGAAGCTGTTTGCTGCACCGTACAGCCTGCTGGTTAGATTGTGCTGATTCAGAGTCTATAGGCACGATGCAGCACAGTCAGACAGTATGGACACAACAGGGGGAATTTCTAATCAGTGTCTGGGAAGACCTCATACATAACACAACTCCCACGTCTGTTGTAGATTTGCCTTTCATCATGACTGGATTGCTGAGTCAGCTTCAGATGAAAACCGGGAACTTAAACAGACACCTACCCAGACAAATGTGTGTATTATTTATACTGTAGACAGGACATTTTTAAGCTAAAATGATTAATCAGTGAGTCCAAAAATGATTTAGCAACAATTTTCTGCAATCAATTAATGATTTAAAGATGTTTTAAGCTAAATTGCCTCCAAAATTCCTGGTTTCAGGTTCTGTATTCAGTGATTTATTTCAGCTGTGTCAAAAATCACTCCTTTATTTACACATCCAATACTCCTCAGTAGATACTCAGCACTTTACAGTGAGTACTGAGTCATTTTTGCATCTTTACGGCAACATTATGTAACTGAATTTATCTTAAAATAGCAACTTCCAAATCAACCCCCCAACACTTGTTTCTGTAACTTCAGTGAGAGGGTAAATTGTTACAGACGTGGGATTTGTGTTTTACGATGATGATGCGGAATTGCAAAAAATGCCAATTTCTACATAACGCTGCTTTAAAATGCAATGCGTTGTGGGATAGTTAACAGAAAGTAGTGTAAACGCCATGAATACTACTTTCACTGAGGGAATATTTGATAGCACTATATAGAAGACAGAGAGAGAGATTTCTTATTAAAGGTAATATCTCTGCTTTTCAAAGTATACATTAGTTTTCAAATCTGGCGTCTGTGGCAACTTTCCCACCCTGGCACCAATAGCGATGTGTTTTACTTCACCTAGCAAAGATTGGTTTGCAAGTGCCCAAGAGAGGAGGGACCATGGTGAAGGAGGAAATAATAGCAAAGCCTATGGCGTCATAAGCACCTCGACGGTGTTTGCGTAATTACTCTCACTGTCAGGAGGAAGAGACAAAAGTTCTGCACTGCAGATTTACAAGACAATGAAGGTCTATACTAAAATCAGCAATAAGTATTCTCAAAGCAAAGTGTCTGTTCATAGAGGGAATCGGGCTCATCTTGGTATTCTGTCTCCACAGAGCTGCCTGCCATCGTTCATAAAACACAATACATGACATTTACTATCTGCCAAGGCAGGACAATTCTTTTATGCAATTGTTATCTCATGTTGGTCTGCCACTCCACAGTTCAACAGTTGCACAACACAGCATGCCTTGGTATGTAATGACAGTTCTGCCCTTTTCCCCATTGTATCATGGTAACACCAAACACACCACAACACAGGTCAAACTCCCTGAATCTTCTCCTGTGTGACATCAGCTAGAAAAAATGACGGAGGATTCAACCCCCGCTGGCCCTTTAAGGACACGCAGCCTGCCTTTCTGCCACGATCCCCTGTGAGGATCCGATCTCAGGCTCCAATTACTTTACAGTTCAGACCACAGCCAGGGCCCTGCTCTCTCACCATCAAGCCTGTACATCTTTACAGTCTCTGAATATGCAGGAAGCTTTAAGACCTTTCCATTCAGTCGATAACACAACTGTTTGTCCATATAGCTTTGAAAAGATGCTCCAAACTGAGAGACCTTACAGGAGAGCAGCCCTTAACCTTAAACAATTGTAACTAATCTAGTGTTGAGGTAATTCTCAGAGGAAGTGAGATAAGGTGAAAATTTTAATTGCATTCATCCAAACCCAGACATATGTGGATGAAAAAGGCTTATGACGTCTAAGCCATATTCTTGGTAACAAAAGAGACTAATAGAAAAGAATAAGTTAGCTTAATAGCTTTCAATCAGCTAACGTCCGGCGGGGCTCGTCAGCACCAGATGTGACATGCCCCGCTTGTAAGTGCAAATGGAAATTGGAAGCAAACAGTGGCGTCTGTGCCCAATGGGAATAACATGGTCAAATCTATAATTATTTATACAGAAAAAGAAAAAGAAGGCGACTTGGGGTTTAGTCTAATTAATTACATTAGCAACGACGGCTCATCTGCCATTGCTCCCACAAAAACAGACAGGAGTTGAACCGGGAGCCGCAAATCAAATGAGTGTCGCTCATTTGTCACATGAATTAATCCAATTAGGCAGTCGCTCAAATACAAGCACTTTAACATGTGTGCAGAGACACAAATCCACTCACGCCTCCCTCCCTCTCTTTCTGGATGACCCTCAGCTATGATAAAAAAAACACTATGTTTTTAGGTAAGATACTGGAGCAGATGATTAATTTAACAAACTAAATACAGCACATACTTATGGTTGAATAACCCCGAAAGATCTATGTCATGTTGTGTTAACTACATGAAAAAAAAATAATTCTGAATTACTAATTTTTTAGTCTTTCAATGTCAGAATGTAGAGAAAAATACCATCATACTTTCATATCATCTGTGACCATTTTGTCAAACTCCATGTTACAGTGTAGAACCCAAATGCACACAATTAACAATGACTATTACCCAGAGGAAACATCAAATCCTCAGGTTTGAGAAGCTGACGCTTGCAATTATTTACTTGATAAATGACTCACGAAATTAAGCAATAATTAACACTGTTGCTGATTATTTAGTGATTAAACATTTGATCATTTCAGTACCAGTGAGAATGACATTAGATGTACTTAATCAAGCAAACCTACTGTGGATTACTCTGCTGCCAACTACCTCATTGTAGCGATGACTATTGGTACCTTCACAAAATAATACTTCACTGAAAATCTTTGATAAATAATCATGATTAATGTGGATAAAATTGGCTAAAGTCCTACGCAAGGGACTAGTATCACCAGGGGGACCTGATGAGATTTAGAAATTAACTCCCCACGTATGTTTCAGTTGGTGCAGTCTGTATTTTCCTCTGATTCACTGACATTATCCCCTGGATTATAATGCTGAGGCTCTGTGTACCTTCAAAATTCATGAAGCACAGCGTCTGTTCGTCAACAGCCACATTAATGTTCTGCATGCGGTACAAGCATAAACACACATTTACAGCTCATTTCGATCGAGTAACAGATGCTTGGTGCTGTACTTGAATATGACATTATGAACATTCTGTTGCTACTAATCTTCTCTTGTCATCACTCTTTTTAAAAGGGGCACTATGTAGTTTTGGAGAGGAAATTCAAACTCAGAATTTTGATATTTACAACATTAATGAGGTGATAATACAAACTCAGAAATATGCGTTATTTTCACAACAGAATAAACAAGCTGTTCTCAGAGGAAAATAAGGTCCCCAGAACACTGTTTGAAGCTAGAAATGTGGCAGGGTCCGCCAAATATAAACAAAGTAAAACAGAATGAAGTTGTGTTGTCCTTTAAGGTCCGTTTGTTTATTCGGTCATGAAAACAAAGAGAGTTAGTTTATTTTGTTTGTTTAGGCAGAAATGCCAATGAAGGTCTTCCTCTTCTGATTAAAGTTTCTTCCCCAAAACTACATAGTTCATGTTTCATACTTGTTCAGTTGTCTGACAACAGGAAAACAGATGCTTCAAAAGACATACAACCCAAAGTCACCAAGATGCAGATTTGCACAGGAGTTGTTGTATCACATGATCACTGTGTTTGGTGAGATATGGCAGGTCATTTGTGCTGGAATTTTTACTTTACAAATTACAGACATGGCAGATTCGGGATTAAGATAACAGACGACCCCTGTAACAATTACAAATTACTAGAGGTCCCAAGGTATTACTAGTACCATGCGTATATGCGCTTAAGTGGGTAAAGGCAAGTATTAGAACAAGTAGAACAGTCTGGTAAGTTCAGAAAATGACATTACTTTAATGCAATGCAGCCTTTGAAACAAGGAAAAGACAACACGTGTGCCATTTCACAATCTCATCATTTCGAATATATAGTCTCACACCACAATAACAATATAATATCGATAAATCGCTCAGCCCTAGTCCAACACTTCCCAAAAAATGCCTGCCTGGTAAATGTCCACTTCTTCCAAACTCAAGAGTCCATGCTGAAATAACCCTGACAGGTTCACAGACTCAGATCCACACGAGACATCGAACAAATGTTTTCACAAAAAGGGTGCAGTGGCCTTTTAAGACATGAGGGGGAACACAATGTTTTTTCAATAAATTGACTTCTGTTTAAGGCATTAAATCAACTTTCCTCTCTAGATTGTATTTCATGCATCATCTCTATAGAATATTTTCCATTATAGATGCCCTGCAGGGTGTCGTTGTACTGTACTGTGATGTATGTGGTCCATCAGTCAGAGTTCAGAACCGTGGACAGAGCTCACTCACAGATCTCACTCTCTATATGTTGACATGCACATCACAGCCGTCCTGACCTGATTTACCACCAGCTGCTCCACAATGATAAATCAAAGAAATGTGTTGGTGTGGAGGAAGCACAGGCTCTCCCCAGAGACTAGCTTTCTTTTCTTTCTTTTTTTTTTTTTACTTTTAACATCCCTCCATGCCCTCTGCTGCAGCCTGCTGCTGCTGCTGCTTGCCCTCCTCTCTACACCGATATGCTCTGCACAACCACTCAAACGCTGTTAATGCATTTCTTATGTCGCACTGCAAACTTACTCAATAATTACAGATGCTCGTTAATGTGCATTTGTAATGAGTGTCACGAAGCAGGTGCACAGTCTAGCGGCAAGTCAGCGTCAGATCACTTCAACGCCAAACTGCAGGTTTCATGATGCAAACCGAGAAGCTCTCACGATGACGAGACTTATTCTCAAGATAAGTAACTTTAAACGCTGTGGACTTTAATTTAGTCACATAAAGACTAACAAATGCAGCAGATGTGACGGCTCAGACATACGAACTAAATTAAGCTAGTTTAGCGACAACAACCCCGCGCTAACTTAGCCGTTGGAGTGATAAACGGGTGTAAAAGATGAGGAGTGACTCACCTAAACGATTTTTTTTTTTTAATCCAGCTTTCTTTGAGTATTTCTAAACGGTAATCATTGTCTTCATCAGCAGGGACTGCCTCCGTTGCATCGCCGGTGGATGTGTCGCTGAAAGGAGCCGCCAGATGGGGGATGGTCCCTGCGTCCGAGTCAAGGCAGCCACAGCGAGCAACCGGACATCCGGGAAGCCCTTTCAAAATAAACGTTTGCGGTAGGAACAATCGGCGGGAACGTATGTTATATTTAAAAAAAAATACAATTAAATGAATGAAAACAATGTATGTAAAAACAAAATAAATAAATAAATAAATAAATAAGTAAATAAATAAATAAATAATAAAGAGACGAGCACAGTTGATAAAATTAAATGTACAAAATTTAAAAATGACTTCCGAGTAGCCCTTTCACAATAAACGTTTGAAGAGGGGACGATCAGCAGTGTCCAGCGCTGTTGCCTCACAGTTAGAAGGTACCGGATTCGAAACCCGGTAGGGTCCAGTACCATGCTGGTGGGATTTTCCGGCTTGTTCACACCCCATTCATAGGTGAAACTGTAAATCAAATCTCTCTATATAAGTCTTTATGTCACCCTGACGACCCTGTGTACCCTTCCGCTTGCACACTGTAAACTATCAATGATAAAAAAAATATACATATAACCAATAAAGAGACAAGCAGAGTTATACAATTAAAGGTACAATTTAAATTAAAAAATGACTTTGTTTGTCACTATTATTACTTGTTGTCCTGAAGCTGAGTGGAAACCCTCTGCCCTCTCTGTTGTTTGTTATGAGGAAATCAGATGTCAGATCATTAAACCCCCCACCTGTCATAAAAAGGCTTAAACAAACACAGCTCTGCTTTAATATGGGATCATTTAGATGGAGGGAATGGTTACTGAGGAATAATCTGTGAGCAAGTGAAATGTTTTTATCATTAAACACTTGAGGGATATGAATTTTTCATTTCGAAGATTAAACTTTTAATTGGCACAATTTGTGCAGACTTTACAATTCATGAAAGTATATTATATATATATGTATATCTTTGTGATCCTATACTTGGCTTCTCCATGCACAATGATTCTTTATTATTCCCAGTGGTGGAAGAAATGTTCAGATCTTTTATAAAACAAAAATAGCAATACTACATTATAAAGATAGACCATTATAGGTACAGGTCCTGAATGAAAATGAGCAACATGAACTATTATCAAACATAGAAGTAATGGTATATATAATTGTACTTGAATAAATGTAGGCCTACCTAAGCAAGATTCTACCACTGATTATTCCAGATTTTTCATTCATTCATTCATTCAACCTTTATTTAAATCTCAAAAAATCTTTGATTGTAAGCCTTCATTTTCAATGATGTCGAGAGCACAAATAAAAACAAAAACAGAATAGGTGCAAAAATTTGATAACAAACAGAAACAACGAACATCATCACAGAGCGAATAAACAGAATGGGTACATAAAAATGATAACAGATAAGAAGCAATATGACAGAATACAAATAAAACGGAAAAAAGTGCTTGAAAATGATAAGAAACTGCAAGCTAACCAACATGATAAAACACAAATAAAACAGAGGTGCATAAAAGATAAATGGCAGACAACCATACAGGACAGCACGTAGTTACAACAGTTACATTCAAATGCTGAGTAGTTTGAAATCAAAGTCTTAAACTGACCTATAGGAATAACTGTATCAAGTTTAAATGTACATTGTAAAATGTTCCAAGTGTATGGAGCACTGAAACTGAAAGCAGTTTTCCCAAATTTAGCGTTTACCTGGGGAGGATTATACAATCACTAGAGTGTGTTGAATAGTGACTCTGTGACCAGTTTAATAAAGAGAATAAAGAGAATTGGATAAAGTTAATTAAAAATTATTAAAATTAATAGATTTTATCCAATGTTTTGATACCAGTGATTTGTAGAATGGGCCCATGAATGTTTTTATTTTACTGAAATTTGTCTAATCACTCAAATAATGCGCTTTAAATTAGTATTACTGTAAATACTGCACCTTATCCTCTCGCACCTTATGTTCCACTTACCTTTTATACCTCAGTATTTTATTTTATTCTACTTTACTTACTACCTCTTATTTTATAGCTACTTAAACATTTTATTGTAAAGAGTATTTTATTGTTTTTTATATTGTACATAGTATTTTATTGTTTCTATGTTTGCCCTTGTATTTTGAATGTAGCCCAATGATGTCATAATGTCAACATAGTTTTTGGAAAACATGATATTAATAATAACTTTAAAATGCTGTCATATAGCCAAATAAATGCAATCTGTCATACTATTGAATACCACTAGCCCTGCACTGTATAATGACCCAGCTGTTGTTCCCCTCCACACCGGCAGGGGGCGACAGACCTCCAGCGGGCCCGGGCCGAGGGGATAAACCTTCCTGACAGACGACCGTCGTTCCTTCCGGCTCCGGTCCCATATCAAGTGGAAAGGTAAAGACAGACCCGGCGTCGTAATCTAAATATATCTTCACCATCTCATGTTCTATTAAACAATAATCGTTGATGTTCGATAGTGTTTAATATCGTAATATACCCCGTGAACGTATGTTCGCGTTAAATATGTTATAATCGTAGATATTAGACGCTAAAGTGGGGAAGTTACCCCGGCTGTGGTGCTCACTGGCGACTGCCATTTTTCTCTTGTTAACGCGGGCGGCTTTGTGAAAGTTAATGTTTGTAAAAGTATGGCTACTAATGCGAGCATTGAAAACATCCCCAATGTATTCATTAATAAAGCGGAAGATATGTCGCTTTCTGCTACTCCCGAGGCTTATCAGGAGATGTAGCCATGTTAGCTATCAGGCTAGCCAGTTAGCATGCTATCACAGTGGAAGCTGCTGCTGCTGCTGCGAGCTGTCTTGTCATGAACATGTGGAAATTGATGTATAACCTGTCACTCAACACAGATGCTGATGCCCAAGAAGAACCGCATTGCTATCTATGAGCTCCTCTTCAAGGAGGGAGTCATGGTGGCCAAGAAAGATGTCCACTTGGCCAAGCATCCCGAGCTTGCTGACAAGAATGTGCCCAACCTTCATGTGATGAAAGCGATGCAGGTGAGAAACTGGGTGATTAAGGTTGAAAATTGATATTACTTTATATTTTTTACGTGGATGTAGCCTGAAACCCAGTTGTATAGACACTTGGTCATCAGTTTCCTGTAGTAGGTGGGCCAAGCTTGAGTTCAATGTCTGGGTAGTACTGACATGTGTGACATCATGTATTCAGGGTAGTTTTTAGTGCTGTCGGTCTACTTGTTGAATAATATGAAGGAAAAAATTATATGTAAGGCAATAAGTACAGGCACTCACTGTGTATTTCACTTGCAGAAGCACTACCTCAAGTTCAGATAGCTTCACTTAAGTGTAACAGAGAGAGGCCACAGAAAATGAGAGCAACATCCACTCTCGCATTATGTAAATATTAATATATTTCTGCCTCTGATTTGACAATATTTGGATTCTAATACACAGCAGAGTCAAGTTCACATCCTCACTAAAGGGCAAATTAGGAAAGACTCTAAAGGTTAATTAAAAATACTTGGTGCTGTTTTGTTCATTCAGAATCCTCAGTCGGATTTGTTAATTAATAAAACTATTAACATTCGGTATCTTTCAGTTGATGGATTTTTATTGCATGCAGATGGTTAGGAGAGTCTTTGAACATCCTCGAAATACCATCAGAACAGAAGTTAATGTTACACGGCTTTCTAATTCAGGTCTGGGATTTATTAGGAAAGAAAAACATGTAGATTACAAATGTTGTATTTTATGAGGGAGGAAAGAGGAGTGAATGATCATCAAGCACTGCATCTGTCAGTATAAGAAGAGTTTTGTGTCTCGTGTTTTTCACTTGCACAACAGAACATAATGACAGTAATGGTAGTAAAGAAACAGTTAATGTTCTCAGAGGGTACTTAAACTCATTGGGCTCCTTTTTTTTATAAACTCTTTTAGGAATAATTACCTGAAAGGATACACTTGGTGGTCAACACAGTAAATGCTTACAGTTGACGAGTTGGTAGTGCTCCATTCTGGGTGGGAAAACTACATAATGTGTGTGCTTTTTTTCTTCCAGTCCTTGAAGTCCTGTGGGTATGTCAAGGAGCAATTCGCCTGGCGTCACTTTTACTGGTACCTCACCAATGAGGGTATCCAGTACCTGAGAGACTTCCTCCACCTTCCCCCTGAGATTGTGCCCGCCACCCTGCGCCGCCAGACCCGCCCTGAGACCGCAAGGCCCAGGCCCAAGGGTGAGCTCACTAATGAATACATGATTCTGATGTTGGTTGAGTGTTGCTGGGAGTGGAGCCAGTGTCGCAATCTGCAGAATACTAGCAGTGAAAATAACTACTGATTTTCCCTCTTAAAGTTAGCATCAACCAATGCATAATACATTAATGTGTTTAGTTTTTAGTTAGTTTAGTACACAAGTCATTAGCTGATGTAAACCTGCTGAGTGGATGCATTCCAAAGAGATTAACATCATGGAGTCAAAAGACTGCAGTCATTCAGAGTTCAGCAGCTCTGATAGTAGATAACTTCCAGGTGTGTATTGGCTTGAGATGACCTGTTCGTGAAGTATTATATAATCTGTAGAAATGAAAAGCCACCAATCAAGTTTTGATAAGAACTTTTAGTCATTTAGTTAGAAGTGCTGGGACTTCTATCACAAGCCACATAATCATCAAGGAATTGAATTAGCTCTCAAATTAGAAAATGTGCCTTTTCTTTCACATGTCACTGGTGCTATATGGCATGTGGAAGATGTGTTAATCATCTTGTTCTGGGTTTATTCAGGTAAAGTTGATGATTACACTGCTGAGTCTTAAATTTAAAACTAAATTTTTGGTCCTGCTGCATCTGGAACATTATTAAGCACAGCTGATGTTTCTTGATTTTAGTATCCTAACATTAAATTGGACTCTTTTGAGAAGATTTCCCCCCAAAAAATTGTGCTTAAGACAAGGATGCACAGATATATTGGCCAACATGATTCAATAACCGATAATATTAATACAATGGCAACAATGTGAAAAGGAAGAGAAATGTACTTTATTCCGACAAGTGTTTTGTTTGTTTTTCTATGAAAAATATAATGCTACAAAACCAGTAGAATATCTCTATCTACTGTTGGACCGGTTAATGGTTACCTAAAGCTGTTGGACTCCATGTTTACCACCGCCCTGTGGCGTCATTGATTTTCTCCTGCTGAGTGGAAGGCACTGCTGGTAGAGAGGCTGGGTGGTCTCAACCTCAAAGTCTACAACAATTTAACTAATTACTGTAAAACATGTTCAGATGCTTAGTTAATTTGGCTCAACAGTTCTTTACAGCCGGCACTCCTTTCTGGCTCATTGATTAAAAATTCTCTGTTCGCATGACATGTCTGTGCAGAACACACCGGATGTGAACCCAAAAGCATGTTTCATTCTCTTTGCTGTGGCTTCTCTGTAGTCCACGTGTGGAGCTCAGCCTCACGCTCAGCCAAATTTTAGAGTCGGCAAGAATAAAATCCTCACTCAGAACTTTGGTTGACTGTCATCCCATCTGAAGTCCTCCTAAGCATTATCAACTGAAATCCCATTATCGGAATAGCAAATATTTAATTTTCTTGCTTCTTGGCCACTATTATATTGTGCAGCTTTAGAGCTCACAACAGTTGAGTGCAGTATAAAATGTGACAGTGCTACATCTGTTTACCCCCTGAGCATACTGATTGAGTTGTTCTCATTAAAACTGAACATTTCCTCCCTTTTTAGAGTGTAGTGGTTGTCTTCTGATTACATCTTTATTGCAAGAAAATAACTTGTAACCGAAGTGGTCCTGAACTGAATTTTCTTTGTTTTTCCTCAGGAATGGAAGGAGAGAGGCCCGCCCGCCTCAACCGTGGTGAGGCTGACAGAGATGCATACAGGCGATCTGCTGCACCCCGTGAGTATACGTGTAACTATATGTGGTCTTGTGCTGCGTTAATAGTTGAAATTAGCAACACAGTCTCAAAGTGAGGCTTAAATATTATGTCATTGAATTTTATTCTTTCTTTTTTTTTTTAGCATGGTTTCAAAATGGCTGACAAAGTTATTTACCTTTTTGACATCTTCCCTTTAATGTAGTGGAGTACTTTCTCAAACAAACTTAACATTGTTTATGTAAAAGAGCCTTTTAACTTTCCTAGTTTGAAGCTGATGATATGAAAATTGCTGGCTGACATGGTAATTCGTATTTTCTCCATCAGCTGGTGCTGACAAGAAAGCAGAGGCCGGTGCTGGAGCTGCCACAGAGTTCCAGTTCGTAAGTATTGCTGCGTTTTCTCAAATTTCACTGTGTGGGTTTTTTTATTTGTTCTCTTGAATAGGTTTTTTATTTTTTATTTTTTGGTAGCAAATGAGGAATGCTTTTTAAAGTAATTATACAACAGTCTTCCTGAAACTGTTAGCTTGTGGCTGCGGTTTTTAACAATGGGTTCAATAAGGAATGCCTGCAGGCTAAAATGAATGTGTATAGTGCCATTATAAAACTCATTTCTTCTGTCGAACTCGGGCTGGCTGATGTACTGACACAATCTTTTCCCTGTTGCAGAGAGGTGGCTTCGGACGCGGCAGAGGACAGCAGCCTCAGTAAATTTCACACGCTCTTTCTGTACAATAAAGAAAAACAAAATACATCTCGTCTCAGTATCATTTATTCATAGGAGGTTGTGGGTTAATGATGCATTTTAAAAGTGAACAGTTGGTTTCAAACACTCAAGTGGGCAGATGTGTGCACTATACAACTACATCAAGTCGGTCAATGAGACTTCATGTAAAATTATCATTAATTACGTGGTAAAGAGAGGAAATGTATTTGTTCTTACAAGCACTTATCTGCTAATGATACTGGATGCACTTTTCCCCCCCCAAGAATGGCAAAGATATGACCAGCCTTTCTTACCCTCAACAACCACACTCTTGCCTAAATCTAACCAACAGAAGGCAGGAAGTACTCGCCAAATTGCATTCAGGGTGTTGAGTCACTGGCTCTGTTCTCATTAAATGTTCCAGTGAACCAGCTGGCACAGACCGAAACTGAAGAAGCTGAATGGCAATTCACCAATAATTGATGCCATTTATACCTGTGCTCATTTACCATGACATGTCAGAATGTCTTGTGCGAACTTGAGCATTTATTAGCATTTGGCTCTAAGTTGTGCTCATGTCATGGCTGAGGGGGTGGTGGATCAGATAAGGCCACTTGAGGACCCTACACATTGTACCTTTGTAGCACTCTTAGGGTGGGAGAAATTACACGAACCATTTTTAAGAGCAGGCTTTACTGATTTGATGACCCAGTGTAATTTCTAGCATGACACCGGCCAGTCTTGGCACAGGAAGAAACAATAAGGTTTGATGCAACTGAAATTCAGCTGCTAATTAAGCTTCACTGTTTTGGTGACTTGTTTCCAGAGCTGCTTCACCACCATCCACAATTAAATTTTTTCCAGCTGTGTGGAGCTCCACCACTTCCTTTGTGCATTGCATTGTGGAAGAACAGACAGCATCAACAGCAAACTCAAAAATAAAATTTTTTTAGTGTGCATGCCAAATGTGTTAAAGGATAAGTTTACAGACAAAGAAAAATCTGGTCATTATCTACTCGCCCTAAATCCCAATGGAAAGTTTTGTAGACATAATGTCTACAAAACTTCACCTGACTTTTTTCAATAGCTTCCATGTCACGTGACTGACATGACCTTGGAAAAAAAATGCAGATTTTTCATAAATCTGAAATATAAGTCTCTAATAAAAAGAGGTGTGTCTCATTCAACCAGAACAGGAAGACATTTTGTCACAGATTTTGAATCAATGGGTTATGGAGATGGAAATGTTTTGTGGACAACGAATCTTCGTCCAACTTTTCATCTGCATGTATGTCTTTCAGATAAAAAGACATACTAGTAAAGTACAAGTACCTCAGAATTGTACTTCAGTTCAGTACTTGAGAAAACATACTTCATAACATTACCACACTGTGTATACTCAACTTTTGTTTGTACTATTGATACTAAAGAACATTTAATACTTTATATTTCAAATACTGTAAGTAATATTTTAATACTACTTTTACTCAGGTGTAACTTTTGGGTATAAATATCTCTGTATAATCTTCTAATCTGAATTATAGAGTAGTATTACTGTATGAAATGAGCCGTATGAACACTGTATGCAAGTACTGCAGGTACAAACAAAAAAAAACAACCTCACTGACATGAACACAAACAATGACACAGGCCTGAATGTGAAATACTGGTGTTTATTTGTTGGCACATTTATATTACAATCTTCAGTCTTCTCGCACTGGTTTTATTCCACAGTCCCAAATGACAAAAGAGAGGAAAAGAAAATTCCAGTGACACATACACCTTGGAGAACACAATTACGAGTATGTAACTTCAAGGCTGAGGTCAACGGCTACAAGTGCACATACGTTTGGTTTGTTATTCAATTGCAAAATATCTGGGGGGTAATCTTTGAACAGCCTTCTCAGTCAATTTACAATTATGCTGTCACGCTAAAAGGAAACTCAATGTTTACAATCCTCTGCTGCACAGTGATGTGCTTTTAATTTATTTTTGCTTTGACCACCAGATGGGGCTATACATATTTAAACCATCACCTTTGGTAAATTTAAGAAAGTGACTTTATGTGAAGCTCGAATTCTTTAATTCGTCATTTTTTAGACAAGTTCTGAAGCTTCAATGTGATTTACAAACGAACCATTTAAGATAGCAGAGAGAAAGGGGGGGTAGATGCATTTGCTCCATTGTAACTCCACACTAACTTCAATGTGTGTATGTGGAGACGTTTACTTCATAAATTCCCTCCTGACCTCACTTTACTTATGACAAGAAATGCCTTAATTTTGAGTTAGAAGGGAGTTGTTATAAAAAAAAAAAAAAAAGAAAAAAAAAAGGGACACTAATCCTTATTGACCAAAGCCAAAGTGCGTCCTCTGGCTGTAAGGGTGCTGTGTTAGCTATATACATGACATTAGCTTGTCAATAACACAACAGATTAAAGAACAAACAGAAAAAAAAAATGGATAAAGAACAAGTGGTCATTAATAATTAAGTCACTGGCTGTTACTTGTGGAAAATCCTCCTCACATTCATTTTGACAGTACCTGTCACCTGTGTCAAACCGTCAAGAGCGAATAAAATCATCGCCAATTATTCTGGGATAGTTTTTTTTTTTTCCTTTAACCATATACAGGTTCATCCCCTTAACATCCAATTGCACATTTCAATGAAGACTTAAAGGTCCGATCGACACGAAATCTCATATGAAGTGCCAGGTAGGGCATCATAAAGCGAAACTTTGGCCGCCACACCTTTCTGATACACAGCAATAAAATCTGTTTAAAGTCTCAAACTGTTACGAAGGAGACTTTGGACTTCATTCACTATACTGTCATTCAGGGAAAAATACGTTTTCATTCAGGGATCATAAAGAGGCCAATATCATAATATTAAGAGTTTGTCTAAAGCTCGATTTGCTGGCAGTTGTGACCCCCTCAAACAATAAATACCATGAAGAAAGACAACCATAACTGCTGTCACTGTAGCATCTTTCTGCCCCTTTTCTTCATTAGCTTCTGATCTGCTAGTTTACAGATTTACAGGGCTGAACCATGATACTGAAGTTTGCTGTCCTCGCTCAAAGTTAAATATACATCTGCTACAGAACCCGAAAGTAAACTTTGAGCGCTGCGTCATCCTAACCAATATATAATTACTTATATTATTAGCATTGCGTTTGAACGTGATCAATCAGAGGTTTACTGTCCTTAAACTATACTTTAAATCTGCTATAATCAGTACCAGTATTTCCAAATAACCGTTATAACATGACTACTTGTGAATGAAAGGGTTTCTCTTAGCTGTGGAGCATCTTTTAGCATCTCGACTGTAGGCTATAAAAACCTAATTGTACCTGTACCGCTACCTGCCTGGCATGACATGCATTCAAAGTCAGCAACTAGCTGGTAAACAAAGTGGAGCAGTTTGATATTTCCCCTAAGGTTGGTGGGGACAACATCGGAGCTAAGAGAATCATTAAAATTGGACTAAACTATTGTCAAAAATAACAAATATTGATTCATATCAATGTTCATTTTTACAGTATCGATACGACAGTAAGAGCTCAGGTTTTTTTTGCTCTCCTCTCTAACAGCGAGTTGACAGATGCACTGCTGTAGTCCACACATAGGTCCACCTCCTCCAGAAGTAGATAACTTAGATGCTGTTGTTCTTAACACACGGTAAACAAGCCTTAATAAATTCGTCTTTAAATAAAAATCAATCAAACAAGTTATGCCCTAAATGTTGTCCATTTTTTCTCATGGTATCGAACATATCAATATTTTACACGGTTCTGTATCCAAGTTAGAAATTCCAGTATCTTGACAACACTAATGTAAACACAATGCTCAAACAATGTCACACCATCTTTACCAGATGTGTATTATTACAGTGTGAAGTTATCACAAGTTTTAATATGGACAGAAAACTACAGTATCATGAATAAGAGACCACTAAAAGAAGCCCTCCATGAGAATATACACTGACTGGGGATAGTGGAGCAGCTACTAGGACTTTTCAGGTCTACTTTACTCCTAATCTTAGTTGTAGATGGAAACGAAAATAAAAGTAATCCTTCACTGTTTCAATTTTGTTTTGGTCTAAAAAAATGTTTG
The DNA here is from genome assembly GCF_040436345.1 of Pagrus major. Taxonomy (NCBI): domain Eukaryota; kingdom Metazoa; phylum Chordata; class Actinopteri; order Spariformes; family Sparidae; genus Pagrus; species Pagrus major. The sequence continues at coordinate 10,383,679 of NC_133220.1, forward strand.
GGAATATTAAGTTATAAATCAGTTCTTCACTCTCACCTACAACCAAATCCACATTCCTTGTTCTTTAGCCTCAAATGCTATCTCGAGAGAAAACTTCCCCTACAGCTCCAAAGCCAACGCCTTGAGTTCAATCGGTTCTTCCAGCCTCAGTTGAAATGACATGTACAACTCACAGATGTGTAAGAGGGTATTTTGTCATTTGTACTCTCACCTTTGATCTATACAGAAATAAACAATTTACAATAAAAACCTCTAACATGCTATCTACAGCGCCTCCAGTTTCACAGTATTGAGCCAGCTGCCTCACGCCACATCGAGGCCAAAGTGACGCAGCTCGGCTAAAGAGACTTTTGCCAGACGTTAGAGAGCAAAACCAAAAAAAAAAGGAAAAAAAAAGAGAAAGAAACTAGTATCCAAAAGCATTTTACATGTTAAAAACGAGGTCTCAAACTGTACAAGGCTTGTTTGTTCTGCATCTTGCCAAAGACAGCATTATAGATTCCATTACTTTCAATGTCAAGCAGGTGTTTTTGAGTGTTTTTGGGGATGCAGATTAAATACTAAAGGAAGGGTTAAAAAAAAAAAAAAAGTGACCATAATGAAAAGTGCCCACTGAAGTCAACTGTGCTATGTTACGGACACAATGTAAACAATTGCTTTTTAACCAAACTGAATGTGAGGAGTAAAATATGGAAATGGGTTTTAATAACTTAAGTGATATGTGTTGGATTTTGAAATTACAAGTTCATGATTCTGACATCTACTACTTCTACCCTCTCAGTATGTGGAGGAAGACTTGGTAGTCAGTCACAAGAAAGCATTTTTAAAAAAGAAAACAAAAAAAAGGGATTAAAGGAGGTAAAGACACTGAGGAGAAAAGGTGGTTTGTTTTACATTGTACGTTGACATTCTTTCACTCTCTTTACAGTATATTATGCTCCGTTCGAGAGTGAAGCTTGTAGTGCTTGGCTAGCTTCCCCAATGAGAGAGAAACACACTTGACACTTGATATTGAATGAATGACTAGTGAGGGGCCGTATCCTTCTTGTTAAAGAGACATCGATAACCACGATAAGGACCAAAAATGAAGAGAACCCAAAGACCTTACCATAAGTCTGTTGCACAGTCAGCATCAGGTCACTCGATTGAGTGAGACACAACAAAACAGTGCTCATGCAAGACAAGTCACTTCCCACAACTCTGTTCATTCAGATACAGACAACATTTTCCTATCCTTATAACAGGGGCGGGAGTACGCTAATGGGCACATTCATTCACAGGAAAGTAAAAAGAAAAATGGAGGAAACATTAAAAAGACCACCAAAAGCCTTCAGCTTAAGCACTAAGTATACACTTTTACATTACAACGGTAAAAAGTAGTTCTTGCATTCAATAAACACCACGCTAAGGGCGCGTTAAGGAAAGAGAATGAGGGGGAGCGAGGGGGACATTTCATGCAGTTGTCAGTAAAAAGAAAAAAAGAGAGGGGTCAAAAATTACATTTACATTTACAAAGTGTTTCAGACTATTCACCCGACACTTGTCATCAAGTCTGTGCCACAGTTCTGGCACAAAGGAGTTGGCAAGGCAAACCATGTTATTGAGACAAAAAAAGAAAGAAGAGAAGAGAAATGACACAAGTAAGAGCGCAAGTGGTGGCGAAAGCTCCTGGGGGTATCAGAGTTATGGTTTTAGTTATCTGATACCCGAGACGGAGCTCTGATTGATGCTGTAGGTAGGGGAGAGGTCCCCACCTATCGTGGCCACCAAAGGTGTTCCGTTACTGGTCAGGCAACTCTCCTGGAGAGCCTCGAAGTAGGTGGCCTGCACAGGCTTGTGACACTGCAACACTTGTATGGCATCGTCTATTTTAAACCATTCCCTTTTTCTCCCTGTTGACAGAACGAGACACCATTGTGGAGCAAGTTTAGACATGTGAGGGACAGCAGGAGAGAAAAACACATTGTGAAAATAGGTTCTGACTAATTATCAGTACTGTACACAACATTAAGGTGAAAATCTAAAAGGCAGGAACAAAGCTGGTGTTATTATCTCCCTTACAATAAAATCCCTCAACTGCAATATCGCTGAGGCCTGGGAAAGAAAACTAAAGCTACAGACAGCATGTGACTGTCTGAGAACTTTGTCCGTATGATCCCCATTTTGACAAGTAAACAAATGCTTTACCAATGTTGACCGAGTCCTCCCAGTCCTCCAGCACCTCTGTTACAATAAGAACATAGACGTATGTTCTGTGTTTCCTCTCTTGGTTCTGCAGGAGGGAAAAACATTTTGCCTTAGCATATTTTCAGCTCTCGTTCACAAACACGCAGCACAGTATGTTGACATTTGAAGACTAAAAAAAGTAAGCAAACAAGCGTCACCTCAAATACTCCAACTAAGCGACCTAGAGTCCCCTTCACACCGGCCTGTAAAGACAGGAAAATGATTAAAATAGTGAGCAAATACACACGACAGAGTTAAGTTACAACTGACAACTGAGGGCTTTTCTTGAATATGAAGAGGCAGAGGGAGGTTGACACAAACACCTGGGTAATGAAATGCCTAGAAAATGAACTACATTTTCTTTAACCTTGTAGTGTTGAAGTGAGACTGTGTCAGTCAGGTATCGATTTAATTTGTATGGTAATTTTGAAACTGTGGTTGTAGTGGATTAAATTACATTATAATTTTATTGTTTTTATCCTCTGCAAATTCATGGCTGTAAGTCCTGTGTGGTTGCTGAATTCTCCAAATAGTGCTCGAGTAAAACAAACAAAAACACTCACTTAATTTGACCAAATGTTGCCATCATGTCCTGCATGTACTGATTCTCTCACACTTTACTGAAGTAAAGCCAACAGTAAGATACAATTTGTTTAACAATTAAACTGCTAAAACATTTACAGTCACAAAGCCTTAGTCTGAAATCAGGTTTTTTAACATTCATGAAATTTCTTGTACCATAACTATGAGGATAAGATCATCCATACTGATGGATGATAACAGTCTAGCTGTATCGACAGCTTAGGAAAATGGATATTAGTTACTGCTGTGGGCCTACGCTGCACGGAGAAACAAACAAAGAAAACCCCCTGAAGGATATGGTTTTACTAAATCTTTCACAGATGAGAACAGTAAAAAGGAGAGTTGACTTCTTTAGAAGACAAGTTTTATTCATTCTTTTGGCTGAGTCACCATCAATTATCCTGGTGATCGTTTAAATGGACTTTGATGTCCATTTAAACGAACTTCAGACATCTCACCAGCGGCAAAGATCATTTGGCAGTGTGTCTCGGGTAAAATTTGGGTTTTTATGTTTAATTTGCCTTTGTCTTTCTGAATGCCATCAATTTGCTTACATAAAAGAGGTTGACTACAGTTAGGAACCAATATTATAAGCACTTCTTAAACATTATTTTGTAAGAAATTCTCCCCATAATCAAGCTAACTGATGGCCCTGTAAATTCAGATGAATTTTGATTGGCTGGGTGTGTTTCCATCATTCATCTAATTGCTCTGACAGTGATCCCAACAATATAGTTCATCACTATTGTTGTGGTGTGGACTCAGCCATCCACTTGAGTTGGAAAGATTTTTAAAAAATATATATTTTTAGTTATTGTTAAATTTACAGCATTTGGTGTGGGTGGCCTTTCAGGATTATGTTCATTATTCAGTCATTTCCTATATCAGCTGATTAAAAGGAAAAATGTTAAATGATCTACAAATTGTTGCATTTACAAATGTTACAGCCGCAAAATACATGTAAACAGCTCTGCTTGGCTAGCACTGACTGTCACATACTGACGCCCACTCTACAAGATGTTTTGCGCATCATAAAAGATCATATAAAAGGTCAGAAGCGAACAACGGAATGACCGCTTTGCTATCAACTCATACTCTTCACATGATCCCAAATCCAAAGCCGAACAAATGTCAAACTTTCCTAGAGAGAGGACAATGTGAACACTGCGGTTACATGTAAACAAATTACAATAACAAAAATAATCTCCAAGGCAGTCTAAACTCCCAGAGGTGAATAGTAGGTCAAGTTTAGATGCAGGGCCAGAACACTTGCTGACATCTTTGCAGCTTCTTCTTCTTCTTCAGGTTCCAGTTTCATTCTATAAATAAAATGTTGACAGCACGCTCTGTACCATTGGACTCCTCAGGCCCTAAGTTCGTATGTAAAAGAACAGGCTCACCACTAGAAACCACAAAGATGTGCCAGGGATTAAGTAATAGGCCAAAAGTCAACGCGTATGTTTTTATGAGATGGAAAATGTCTCTCAACTCTTTCATGTAACTAAAGACTAGTGGGCATCATCTTGAAAGTAGATGTACAGCATGGAAGCAGCGTTACAACTAATGCAACGCTGTCCTGAGTCCTCTTGATGCAGGGTCAGGGCATATGATTCCCAGGCATTAGCAGAGGTTGTGACCAATCGGATAGACAAAGGAGCCCTCTGTAACCTTTGGCCTGATCCTGAGTGCTGTGTCTACACCATCATCCCTGGCAAGAGTCCAAACCAATAAACATAAGCAATCTCTCACCGCTCATATGGTCATCAGAATAAGCTCACCAGGATTAGGATATGTCCTGTTACACCACCGTCCAATAAGAGGCTTAGGAAGCCACAGAACGTGGTGATGGATTGAGTACCACTCAAAGTCACCACAAACTTTCTAAATGTGGCCTTTTAGGACTTTTAACAAAGCTCCGTCAGTAGTGATGTGACATTGCTTTTGACCCTCTGTTGGCAAGCCACAGTGTCCTGCAACCAGTCAAGGCTACCAAACAGCAGGAGCCAGGATAAGGGATGATATCAGCATCCATCAGTGTGATGGATCACACATAGAGAATAGGCTTTATTTGGTCAGTGACCCGCCAAGCACTGACAGCCGGGTGAGATTCAATGTCGTCAGCGCCCTGTCGCCACCCTGATCGAAATGCCCAAATGGTCAACCGCATGTACAAAAGAGGAATATCCTACTTAAGGGACAGATGTAGGTGGGTTTAAGCAGGATATTGATTTCCAATCCAACTGTTTATTAATTGCTACCCATCCTCTACTAAAAAAAGATGCATTTTGCCCTTCAAAATGCCTCTGTAACAAGGCTGCTGTTGTAAAAATAGACCTGTCTAAAAACATACAAAGAATGAAAGCGGATTGTTTTCCTTCAGTATTCGCAGGATTGGATATTGCTGCAGCGCAACCGCTGGGCAGCCAGTGTTCAATCTCAGTGTGTCCTCCTTTGACACCTAAACACTGCTTTGTAACATGATGCTATGATACAGCTTACATGTTGCTAGGCTCTCTCTGTCCATGCAAACAGGATGACTGCACTGACGAAATGGGTTTCCAGAGCGAGGTATTACTCCCAGTGTTAAATACAGACATGATTTAATAGAGATGAAACACAATACATCTTATGTGCCATCCTGAAAATGGAAATCCATTCTCAGAAAAATATTCCTGGCTATGAACTAAGTCTAGAAAGGCACCTTTCACATCCACGTTTTGGATACAAGGGTCAAGTGACGTTTGCCGCTGCACAGTCAATTACAAGAAAGAAAACATACAATAGACACACATTTTAGGCATAAATGACATAATAATGATGAAAAACAGCAACAGAACCAACCTCTTCACACACTTCTCGAGCTGCAGCAACATTGGGCTCCTCCTCTGGCTCCATTCCCCCTCCAGGAACTATCCACTTATCAGGATGTCGACTACTGCTCACCAGGAGCACCTGCGAAGCATCCCACACGAGACTGGTTAGGCCTTAAAGTCTAAATCAATGTTGTTTGTTAATAGTGATCATTGGCTTGTGTTTACACTGCACAAGCAGATCTTGGTTAGTTATAGATGCAGGCAAGAGCCAACAGCTACCTGTCAACTATGACACCGTAAATCAGCTGGATAATTGTGTGAATGCAGTTCATCCTCTGTTTGCCTGCATGCAAATCATACTTTTTTTTTTTTTTTAAATAGCTGGTGTGTGAGTCACTGAGTTAGCTTGTTTTTCCACATAAGGGTGGTGAGTTCACGGTGTCAACAATTTGGGGCTTGGCTGAGTGAGCCAAGAGGTACAGAAGTTTCTATCAGGTCATACAGATGTGTTTCCTGTCAGCAACAGCCGATGTTGTTCACAATCTGGCCTCTTTGACCAAAATGAGGAATTAGTTTAGTCTCAATTCGTCTCCTTCAATGGTAAAATGTTCCCACGACAAAGACATCTTTGTGCGTGCTGTTGACTGGACATCAGCCTCACAAAAATCGCCTCTGATCTCAAATAACCTTTTACAGGCTACTTTGAGTGTTTTTTTTTAAGGGAGAGCGCACGAAGGTAGCGAATGGTAAAATGTTTACACAACTTAACAGGTCTCGAGTTTGACACCAAGCCGAGTAAATTATCAACATTTCAGTATCACGAATGTTATTTCAGTAAGTAAAAAACGAACAAATACGTAGCGATGTTTTAACATTAAGCTAACCCGGTACCAGTGTTGTCTTTTGGCTAACGCTAGCTCAGCTAACAGCTAGCGTACAGCTACATATCAGCCCAATGTTTGGCTAGCAGGACCAGTTGCATTAACGCTAACACAGTGAACAGTTACTCGACTCATCAACCCGTCTGTAATATGAACAGATACACGTCTTAGTCAGTCACTTTCGAGACGTGACGAGTGATTTCCATCCACACACACATCTCATTTTGATAAAGTCACCCCTCAGTCGCAGCCTGTACTGTGGGCTGTGGTCGCTGGCCGAGAGCCGGCTGCCCACAGCAGCAACACGGCTAGTTAGCGAGCTAACATTAGCATGCAGCTAACAGGTTGACTCCAAGTAACGGTCGGTAGAAAAACCCGAGGCTGCTATATGCACAGCTAAAGAGGCTTACATAACACCTGGGTAAGTACGAGCTGAAAAACAATGTTTAATGCACAAACTCGGGAGTCGACACAGTATTTTTTGTTTATAAAAGAGTGAGTCGTCGTTTCAAGCTGACATAAAAGCACAGCTGTGTTGACAAACACGCCGATTTACAGACAGAAAAGACAGTGAAAGCAGCTACAGCTGCTAATGCTAGCTTGGCCCTCCAGACGGCGTCATCACCGGACTCACCTCCTCCTCCGTCTCGCTCCTGAAGCACAGACAGGCGGCCCGCTTCTTGTACCCATCCCCGTCGTACGTCCGGGTTTGGTTCGACTTGAGCTTCATCATTTCAAAGGGCACAGAAGTTCAAAAGTACGGCGAAGTTTACCACTTAGTAAGACGACGGTCGTAGACGCAAAGTCCTCCTCCGGGGAACCTCGGCGTTTCACTTAAAAGAAATAACTTCTTCTTCGCTTCATTTTCACAAACCTGGGCACATCTACGGCACGGTCGCCATTACAAGGAGCCGCTACGCCTCGGACGTAATTTAACCGGTAGTGGCTCGGCGTGCGTAACAAAATGACGTAACCCGCGTTGAAGAATTGGGGCAGCGGATGCGTGGAAAACGCAACAACCACGCTCTGACTGGAGCGAGCCGGTGCGGGAAAACTGGCACTTTTGGCTCCAACTAGCTCGTCGCGGCCACTTGTCTGAGCACCTTACTTATAAAAAAAAATCACACGTGAGGTGATCCAGGTAGTATTTAATATGTTATCAACATTTTTTTAAAAAAAATGTATGTAATGCTGATGTATGGATTTCAGCACTGCAGGTAATGGACAGCGCCCGCACGAGCCTCAAAACTGATGCAATAATGTGAAGTAACATGGTAGACTTAACATATAACCCTGTAATAAACAACAGTATGACACTCAAGCAGTTATTATTAGTGGTAATAATAATGACAATAACAATAATTATAATATCTTGGTTTTATATATCACCATGACACATAAAAATGAATAATCGAGAAGCAGGAGCTGAAGTCAGAGAAGAGGGATTGGTTGGGCGGATGGCAGAGGAGGGTGGATTGATGGAGGGTAGACAGAGTTGGCTGAGGTTGTAGGCCTTGGTGAACAGGTGGTGCTTCAGGAGGGTGGAGGCTGCGACACTGAGGGCTCTTGTCTCCAGAAGTTTGCAGCCAGGGGGTTGGCGGGTTGGAGGGGAAGCTAGAGTCTGAGGACCGCAGCTCCTGGGATGGGGTGGAGGAGGTCCGTAGGGTACTTGGGCGCAAGGGCGTGGAGGGATTTGTAGGTGAGAAGGAGGATTTTGTGGTCGATGCAGGACTTAATGGGGAGCCAGTGGAGTTGAATGAGGGTGGTGATGATGAGTTTAGCACATATTGGAGCCTCTACAGGTCGTGCTGGGGACGTCAAACAGGACACCGTTGCAGTAGTCAAGATGGGAGGTAATGAAAGAATGGATGAGGGTTGTTGGAGAGTGATGGCTGGTGTCTGGAGATGTTGTTTAGATGGTAAAAAAAAGGGGGATTTGGTGATGGATTTGAAGTGGGCCTGAAAAGAGAAAGTAGAATTCGAGACGACTCACATGTTGCTGACCTCGGGGAGAGATGGAGCAGCCTTCTACCTCAAAGAGGAGATCTCCAACCTTCTGGAGCAGCACCTTTGGGGGCCACAACAAAGAGCTCAGTTCTGTTTAATGAAGGGCTATCCTTAGCCGTAGGCTAAGAGAGGATCCTGGGATAACATAGCCCCCTTTTCAAATACAGATTGTTAACCCAGGATTAATCTAAGCCCAGGGCTATAAGACTCACACTGCACTTCTACTAGCCCTGGGTTAAATATCTGTTGAAACACTAATGTTAACGCTATAATGTTGTGTTCGACTCAGTTTACTTTAGCTCCGTTTCACACTAGATTTTCAGGGCATTGTCTTTTCTCTGTAGAAGTCCCATCGTTGTTACTGCTGCAACAATCCAATCGCCCGCCAGGGATCAATACAATTTCTGTACTTATGGTCCCTCTAGAGGGTTTTCTCAACAGATGCTGATATTTGAAGTGATCTCACTTTCCTCTTCCGTCATTAATCTGAAAATCCCTGCTGTTCCCTTCAGAAAATCATCTTTTCAAATGTCCAAATGATGGTATTGTATGACATACTGTATGTCTAGGTTATATTTTAAGAATTAGAAAGGTCTCTTTTATCTTATCTTTATTTTTACTACAATATTATCACTTCACTATTCATATTTTTAAAAAATAAAGCATTGGTCAATTACACCCATTACAAGAATAAACATAAACATCCCGGAGGTTAAAGGATAAGTTCACCCAAAAACTAAAATGAGCTTGTGCAGCAACTTCAGACAGGGTGCGGACTAACTCTTTTAGCTTAGCAGCTACAGTGCAGACTTCATCTTAAAGAAGGGTGTAAAAAACATCTTTTCCAAACAATTTATGAACTCAGGGCTTCTGGAGAATTGGATTACGCTGAACAAGCTGAATGGGACCATTTTATGCTAGTTTTTTTTTTTTTTTAAGTCCTGATCTAGGAGAATGCTGCAACGCTGTTTTTCTTGTTGAAGCTCCAGAAATGTTTTGTGGACTACAAAACCTCCCCCGACTTTGAGCCGACTGAGTTTTCATTTTTTTAGTTGAATTTATCATTTAAAACAATAACGCAAACATGCAACATTGCGATTATATTTTCAGGATGTAGCATTTTTGTTCCTTTCTGTGCTTGGATTCGTGTGTGTGTGCCTAAAAATGTCCCCCAGTTTCAGATTTAAAAGTAAATTTAACAAAATTGAACTTTTTGCAAAGGTATTGAATTGGACAGCATTATGCCCTGCAGGTGTTCCTGATATTGTGGCCATCAACCCCTGTGTGTGTAGCTTAGCTCCTATAAGATGGCACTATAAGATGCAAGAGAGAAAATGTAACCAGGTGGACGTGTTGCTGCAGGCCATCTGGGAGCAGTGTGCAGCATTAACATATAATTAAACTATGCTAACAACAGTATACAGCACAGTATATATATGTATATAACACAGTAAATACAAAAAAAAAGAAGTCGGTGTCAAGTCGACATATTCTCAGTTGTAGTTATTTTTTTTGAGAACTGCTGAGGCTGTAGAGAGGCACAAATTATGATTTTTTAAAATAAAGACACACATTTTGTTCAATCCAAGAATAAATCTAATCAAAAACAAAACATAACATTTATTTTTATGTGTCGTGATGCTAAGGTAAACTATAAAATGGATCGGTCACAGACTTTGAACACAAGCAAGAAAAAAAATAACACCCTCTCTTGGGTTTCATCCAGTGCTTTCTGCCTCTCTCTTCTTTCAGGAGGATGTGAGCAGGCGTCACACAATTAAACACATATCTGTATAGGGTCACACTCAAGAGGTTGCACTTTTACTATCTGCTGTTGCTACGGCAACCCATTCTCTTTCCAGGTCTCTGTTGAACCGTTAACACGGAGCGGGAGGAGCAGAGATGGCCTGCCGTCCCTGTCATGACCAAAAGAGGGCGCTCACTTCTTTCAGGACATGTACAGCATGAAACAGGTTTTTTGAGGAAGGGGTAGAGATCAATTGTAAAAATGCTTGTAAATTATTTATAAAACCATATAAAAACTGTCTAGTAACTATTCAGTCATAACATCTCCCTCGTTTATTTTAGGCATCGTCTACTTCTGGCTGGTGTCTATAAACAACCTGGCCGTCCTTTGTTCTGAGGATCTCTCTTTATTCCTGTTGAAGGGTTGTTTTTATTGAGTTTTCCTGTTCAATATGAGGTCTAAAGGTTGCAGGTGTTTGTTACTCAGATTTTAAAGCACCCCCAGGCCAATGTATGACTTTAGGCTGTATAAATACATCGGACATGACTCTAAACACATCCAAATTCTTGTATGAGTTATTTGATTGATGGTGTTGTAAAGCCCGGTGGTTACTTACGAACACATGCTCGTGATGTTGTCTCCGTCATGGATGCTTTGAGGGCTGTATGGGCTCAAACTGATTTTAGCCAAAGCGCGTTAGCATGCTTCAGGGGCTGGTGCCAAGTGTGTGGGTGCATTTAAAAAGGTTGCTGGTAGCTTCATATTGATCAGGGCAAAGGTTTTTGGTACCAGAGAGGTTGCTAAATAGTGGCTATGTTTGTGGAGCTGAATAAACAGTGATGTCAACTGCACAGCTGGTGGCAAGGCATCAAATGAAACTGCCTATCAAACCAGTGGGGCCAGCTAATGTCAGATTATAGGTCAAAACATTTATTAACATTAATGCTGAGCTGCAGTAGGAGAGCTCATCCTCCAACTTTTGGCACATTTCATAATGTGTATTGATAAAAACAGTAAATAAAACTGGCAGGATGTGAGATTCAAATCATTCAAGAATGGTTAAATTATTACTGAGGGTGATGCTGCCTGGATCGGTGGCACCGGCGTCGACTGATGCCACCGAGTCTAGCAATCTAGCAAGCTAGTAAGGCATAAAAAAGCATTAAAAAGTTCTGAATGTCATCATTTTCCTCAGGCATATTAATTGATTGATTGACTGGTATAGTTTTATTTCGAACAAGTAACAAGGCAACAGTAAAATAAAAGCTTTCAAAAGGAAAGAGAAAGAAGAGTGAGTCTGTACAACAAATTCAATAAAAACCTTTCAGTTTAACATATTACGCACTTACATAAAATAGAATAGCTTTGTTGTCCAGCCGGAGCAGGAAAATTGCCTCTGGTCTCACCCAGGAAAATACAAACACAAACATGTCCACAGGATTAAGACACATCACATCAGATATACATCTACATATATACATATACCACATCACATACACTAAGTACTTGTGAAGTTTCTCCTATACATACAAATTAACTCTCTCTTTTACATATATATTAACTCATTAGCTCATTATTGTATGTAAATATATATTACTCATTAACTAATAATCTTTACGAAGAGAAATTTGCCAATAAAAAACTCTAACTAAACTTACTCATTGACCGTTAATAATGAAGTGGGTGTTAATAAGGACTCTTCCTGCGAACATGATAAACTCGACTCTGACACAGCTAACGTTAGCTTGCTAACATGTAAACCATTCAGAATGAGCATACACAAGTACACCATATTATATGATTGACACTTTAAAGGGGCACTATTTACAATATTAATGAGGTGATAACACAAAGTTAGAAATATGTACTTTTGACTAAATAAACAAGCTGTTCTCAGAGGAAAATAAGGAAGATTAGCTAGAGAGGTGGCAGGGTCCGCCAAATCAACTCAGTCCTTTAAGGTCCGTTTGTTTATTCAGTCATGAAAACAAAGACAGTTTGTTTATTTAGTTTGTCTCTTCTGATTACAATTTCTTCCCCAAAACTACATAGCGCACCTTTAATAATGAGGTGAATTTGGAAGATTACAAATTACGTTCCACAAAAATAACAACAAACCTCAAATAACGAAACATTATGTTAATAAATCTTTGCTAAATTACCTTCTAACGTTAGCTCGGTTAGCATAATCATATATTTCCCTATAATTCTCAACTGTGTGAACACTGCTAACTCTAAAACACATATATTCCTCTATGTATGCATATATAAATGCAGGGAATTTACAGTGGATTAGCTACTAGGTTTAAAATACTGTTTGCCTGACTGAAACTGTAATTTTTGGAAGTTGCAGTGACTGTTTGCACAGCATTACAGATGCTTTCAGCAGCTGGCATACACATTACTAACGCCTTAACTAGCTAAGCCACAATTTAGGTTTTAATGGTGCAACCGGATTTAGTTTGCTAAAGTCACTACATTGAAATTAGCTCGTTGTCTATTCAGGAGAGACTTCCCATTCAAACTTAGTGATGGATTCATGATTAGCTGGTGCAATCCAGTCAATATTTAGAAAAGAACAGGAGTCTTACTTTTAAATGGACACAATCTATTCATTTCGTCCACATTAGTAGCAGCCAGACAGAGAAGTCACACCCAGAGCTTCACTGTGGCAACAGCAAATGAGCAGGTGAATTTAGTTTAGCTTGAGTGCTATGTCTCTTAATACAGCAATCCCTGTGAAGATGTATGACACACAACCAAAGGCTATGCAGCGGCTGAGGTTTGGTTAATCGAAGACTAAAGAGATATTGGCAACATTAACCTTTCGAGCACCTTTTTTTCTCCAGGTAAATATGCACGTTAATGACTAAATAAGCAGGAGATTGTGTTGTTCTGCCCAAGGCCAGAATAGATTGTGCTCGGCTGCACACATAAGAGAAGCAATTTACGATGTTGTGGTTGTCTCGGCTTAAAGTGACACTGCCCCTCTCTCTGCGCGTATGGTATCTTTTTGTTTAAAGGTGTCTGCAAGCAGACATCATCCAAAATCAGCAGTTTCTAATATATATTATTACACAAAATCAGTTGCATTGAATACTGTGAAAAAAGCACTTAAAATCCATCCTTTCAGTTGAGAAAACCTGATTTAGATGTGTAATTATCACATAAATCACTGTGATTATACTTTATCCATTAATATATATGTGTCGTCACTTTTCTCTGCTGTGTTATTTTTTAATAAAAGGCTCAGATTGAAGCCTGATGTGTAAAATTATGTTATGTTTTGATGTAAAGTGCCATAAAAGGCTCAAACACCTACCTCACATAGCAAACCATTTAACATTTAAGGAAGTTAAATGTCATAACCACCAGGGGCTGCTGTCATGCCAGTAACAACCGGCTCAAACTCATATTTCCAGTGACATTCAACAATTCAACAACAACCTGTTATTTAATGGCTTGAGAGCAAAAAGATCATGTAAACAGTGTATTTATAGAATATGTAATCGGTGAAATATAAACAGTGATACACAATAGGTGCGTATACTTGTTGCTGTACAGAATACCTTATTTTTATTTCCCTACTGTGTTTCCAGTATCAGGCTTATAACTGCACAAACATCCGTCACGCTAAATCAGGAAACTGTTCCATGAAAATAATTAGTTTTTTCCTTAGTTTATGTCTGCATCATTTCAAAAATGGTAAAATAAAAAGCACACATGAGGTTTTAGTGAGAAAATGTGGACTGCGTTCAGTCTACTCAGCAGACACCCACAGAGGATTGATATTTTTAGATCAAAGGTACGTATAACATCCACATAATGTACTTTAATGCCCTTTTTTTGTGATTTTGGCATCCCACTAGAAGCAGAATTTTCTATCATCTCTGAATGCCAAAATTCAACATAACTCTGTCCCTCCACACACACACACACACACACACATGATTTACTGGATAGACATTTGTCATAAATAAACTTTTTAAAACTATTTTCCGGTTCTTCATTATCAGCAGCAATTTCAATGCCGATAATAATCATTTTTTATTACCAGCCGGCTAGTAATTTTTTCACCTAGTGAGTCTGTGTGTGCCGTCAAGGCAAAATGTGTTCCTGGAGACAACGTTTGTAGCAGGAACGATCCACAGAATCATTTCTGAGGATCTTGGCAGGTGTTTTTATGTCCGTCGGCCTGTGGCTGACAACCATGTGAGATGTAGTCACAAGACTTCACAGGTGTGTAGTTGAGATAAAAATGAAGGTGGATCTTGAAGATGGCTGTGGTGCGAACAAGGAGGCCAGAAGTAGAGGGATGGCCCCCCTCACTTTACACCCCCGGTCTACATTTGTTTTGATGCAGTCACGAAACTTTTGGGAGGATAAGTCTGATCCGGCCCATCAGTACCGAGTGCTCATGCAATAATGTTGTAATGACTACTGAGTAGTCATGGGTGAGAACGAGGGCTGTCACGATATCCGAGTTTCACTGGACGATCATTGCAGCCAAAAGATATATATATATATATAGAAATTCATCTAGATTTTGTTGATTGTGTGTTTTGTCTGTGTTTTGCTAGTTAACAGTTAACTGTTACTGCACTTTTTGCTCTTCTTCTCTGTTAGGTGGCAGTTGGCAATCAGTGTTAAAGTGCATTACCGCCACCTACTATGAGACAGCGAGAACAGAAAGAAACAAAACAATTTAAAGCAGCTGGATTATTTAAACACTATTATCATAGTCTTTTATTGACACATTATGGATATTTCAATATAATTTTAATAATAGTCAGTACCAGTTATCAGCGACAACCCCAGTCAGAACTTGTTGCTGGGAGTTAAGGCTAGTGTGATCCCATCGTGTGATGGTCTCTCTAAAGTGCCAGTTATTTTCTCCATAAATAGTTTGGTGTAGAAAACATCAAAAAATTATGAAAAATGCCAATCACAATTTCTGAGATAAAAATCCATCCATCCATTATCCATTATAAGTGCTTGTTCTTGTGCAGGGTTGCTGGGGAGCTGGAGCCAATCCCAGCTGACATTGGGCGAGGGGGTACACCTTGGACAGGTCTCCAGTTCATCACCGGGCTGACATACAGGGACAAACACTCACATTCACGTGGCTACGGGCATTTTAGCGTAACCGATTAACCTGCATGCCTTTGGCATACGCAGCGTATTTCAGTGGCTAAACTTAATGCAAACATGATATCAGGCTGCTTGTTCTACACAGCGACACAAAGAAACGTCATAAATAAAAACCTCTTTATACTGGTTTTTGTGATCACTCTTATTAGCGACATTTTCTTTTGTTCACAAGACGACTTCTGAACTCAGAGGAAAAGACGTTAACGTAACAGTTTGTGTTTGACAGAACGCTGTAGGTCCAGTTTTCCCTTGTGCACACTCTGTACCTTAGATGTAATCTGCACTGTAGCCAGCCCCTTATATAAAAGAGTTCAAAGGTCACACCTGTGACAACTGTCAGCCGGCCAGCATCTCAAAAAAATATATCACTCACACGTGGAGCATATGGCCAATCTCTCTCTGCCCTGGCTGACCCGTTTCATCTTTGCACAATATTGCTTCAAACAGACGGTGACAAACTGACTCATTTCTATGTCTACCAACTTGTGGGCGTTTTTAGACAGTCACAAGCTCAATTTTATATAATCAAATATCAGCAGATAGTCTGTGTACCCCCAGAGTTCAATAAAAAGATGACACGCTGATGAAAAGATGCGAGACACAAACATCATATTTTGTCACAACCATTAGATTATAGTTTATTTCAGACAGAGGGATTTCCATGTGCCCCCTCCTCCGCTGTCTTCTTCTTCCACTTATCATCATTGTTATTCTTCAGCTCTTTAAATCTTCCTCCATCAGTATGATTCAACATTTGTTTAGCAAAGGAGGACTTTTATAGTAAAGTCTTGAAAAAGCAGCCCAGTCGCCAGGATTACATTTTTGCAAACCACAATTACATTCACATTAGACACCACATTACATGTTTATTACCTGACTTCCATATCAGGAGGTGCAGATGGTGGTGAAGTTACAGGTGGCGAGGCTGGCAAGCCAGAGTCTACGTTTCAAACATTTTTAAGGAGACCATAGGACACGTCCAGCTGTGTTTGTGGCAGCCAAAACCGGATATTATTCATAGGAAGTCCAGCCATTTCCAGCCGTGTTTGTGGTGACAAAACTGAGTATTTTAAAGGAGACCTTGGGCTATCTCCAGCTGCTTTTGTGGTGACAGAAGCACGTTTTTTAAGGAGACCTTGGCACATTTCCAGCTGTTTGTGGCGACCAACACAAGGTGTTCTGAAGGAGACCTTGGGACGTATTCCAGCCATCAATGTGGTGACAAAACCAGGTGTTTTAAAGGAGACCTCGGGACATTTCTATCTGTGTTTGTGGCGACCAAAACCAGGTATTTTTCACGGGAAGTCAGGCGATCTCCAACCGTGTTTGTGGCAACAGAAGCAAGTGTTTTGAAGGAGACCTCGGGGCATTTCCGGCCCTGATCGTAGCGACCAAAAGAGGTATTTTAAGCCAAACCAAGATGTTTTCCTAACCACAACCAAGTGTTTTTTGTGCCTAAACCCAACACCTAACCAAACGGAGAGCCGCAACATAAAGAAACTCAAAGTTTTAACTTATCTGTGGTTTTGCAGGAAACGTGCTGTTCCAGCATTTATTCTGCAGATTGGGTCGGGAAAAAAAGGGGCACACGGGCTCTTTGTAGGGGGATGAGTGAGTGGACAAAACAACCAAAAACAGGTCAGAGCTGTCATAAGCAGAGGGGTCACTCTAAGTCATACAAGTTCTGCGGGAGCTCTAATGAATCCCATCAACAAAGCGAAAATCTCGTGACCTCGGCATTTGCATTTTGAGTAATTCCCCTAATGTATCCATGAAATGAGAGACGTCTGGGGGCAGGCGATTATGCCTCAGTGGCTAGTCTTTTTCACTGGGATTTTCACTAGTCACCGGAATTAACATGGCTTAAATTCTCTCCGCCCCATAGCTAATTGAAACAAGTAATCTCCGGAGTTCGCCTTGCACAGAGGGACGGGGAGGACTCAGCGGCGTAACATGTTATCCTCACAGCAGACACGTTCAACAAGACCGTCACCGTCTCCCAGTGCACTGCTGCAGAAAAAGCAAAGCAGGAGCGGAAATGGGTCCCCTGGTAGAAATAACTTTTGTATCCATTCTCCACAGCTAAATAATTCACTTATTATGCTAACTGTGCTAAACAGAAATAGAACAGTGGTTTGAGGAGCTGACAGATGGGAGAGAGTCGATGCTTTGTAGGGTAATAAAGAGATGTAAAACACTCTGTTCAATAATATGCACAAGTGAGATCTGAATTCTTTTCTTTTGTTTTTTTTCTTGTTGTTGCACGGTTTATACAGTCCCCTGACAGCCCACAAGACTGCCAGTCAGTCTAGTCGTGTAGCTGGAATTTGCTCCAGCAGAGGTGGGGATGAATATTCAGAGGCTCAGCTGCCTCCAAGGCCCACAGAGACAGGGCACACACCCCTCCAAGGACCCCCTCCACCCCCCTCATTTCTCTCCACACACACACACTCATCCACTTTCCACTGATGTGGTGGAGTCAGTCCAACACTCCACAGGTGTGACCCACTCAGACCTGTGAAAGCCTCCACACACCACTTGGTCCTGTGATCGGGAAGGCAGAAAGAGAGAGCAGCTGCGCATATGCAGGAAGCAAAGGCGGTATTATCAGCACGAGGCTTCTATTGGATATCATGGAAAATTAATCAATCCCTCCTCCTCCTCCTCCTCCTCCTCCTCCTCCTGCAGGACTGGAGGTTGCGCCGATGCCACAGTTCAACCTGATTGATGAGGAGATTCTTCTTCTTCTTCTTCCTCTTCTTCTTCTTCGCAACACACTTTGTAGACTTTGTGAAGGTTAATAGCCAAAAGATTGATCCATCAATCGCATGAGAGTCTCAAATAATAACACTCCATGCCTGGTTTAAAACTAATTTCTCGCTTTTTTGGCTGAAGAATGTCGGACATTTACAGGCATGCCCTTGGACATGATTTCATGTGCTCTGCTGCAGAGTGCTGTCCGTCTGTGACACACACACACAGCCACACACACAACCACACGCACACAAAATAAGATTGAGTTTTCGCACTCGGTGATTGGACTTGATGTGCTCGTCAATATCTACGCACAGCATCCTATACGCGCTGCAAAGGCTGCGCAACAGCACCTGTAAGAGTCGAGAAGCCAGAAGCGTCATATTTCCAACCATCACACCACGTCTGCCTGCCGTCAGCGTGATACTGTGAGGACTGAGTGGATTTAGGAGCATAATTGTAGTTCCACCTTGTCTTGCAAGTCCCCCCAAAACACCCATTAACTGCCTTAAATAGTGAGATTTTCTATTTCCATTTTTAAAAGAGACATGCAGTGTGATTTCCAGACCCTGACACTGAAGTCTGTCTTTTAAACAAATGGCTGCAAAAGGCTTCATCTAACGTGCCGTAATCTGGCATTCACACCTTTTTCTCCCCCACATGCATTGATGCTGCATTTCTTCCCTGATAAAGGCGGTGTGTGTGTGTGTGTGTGTGTGTGTGTGTGTGTGTGTGTGTGTGTGTGTGTGTGCGTAAATGTGTGTGTGTGTGCTGCGATGCATTTAACATCAATCACATCCAGTGCACGGGGCGCATACACTCTCTCCCCGTCTATCAGCTGGAAAGTGCTCACGCCTCGGGTGCGGGATGTGCGCCGCTCCGCTCTATTATCCCGTTCAAATCTGATCCTCTCATCGCAGGGAGCCGTGTAATGTGTGAGCGAGTGGCCCTGCCGGACGCGGACATCTATCCCCCACAGTCTGCACAGAGAGGAGCCCTAAAGTTGGGGACTTGAGACTTTTTTTTTTTCTTTCTTTTTTCCAGCACCACTTTTCTCGCGGACGGCGCTCGCAATGGTCTCGTTGGATCGACGCAGCCTCGAAACGCGTGCGGATTCCCTTTGGATACTATAACAGTGTTTAGATGTTGGGGAAAACCCTCCGTTCACAGCTTGATGGACTCAACGAGACGCGGTTTTGCTTTGGATATGGGTCACTTCTTATGAGAGGATTCTTCGCGGGCAGGAGAGAGGGGTAAGTACAGCCACCCAGGCTGCAAAAAAATGGGTCATCCACGGCAATCAATTGTTTGGAGAGCAGAGAAAAAAAAACATCGTGACTTAAATTTACTTAAGTGCCAAGGCGGGGAAACGGAAAGATACCCACAGTGATGCAAATCTGAATTTTTATTATCATTATTATTATTATTTTGCATCAACCAATCAATGACTCATAATGTTAGGACAGTTTTGAAAAGTGCATCGCCTGTAACGCGCAGTGCAACGCCCAGGACCGGAGGTGCATTGGTTGTATTTACGCGTTAAGGCGCTGCGTTTTTGTGTGGAGCTGTGTGCCTCCCGTGCTGCGCTGCAGAGGCGCCCGAAGTCTCACGAAATATGATAAAAGAATGACTCAATATCCAAACTGCTGGAGCCACAGGGGGGGGGGGGGGGGGGTTGACGTGTAGTTATAGTGACAGTTTTTGTAAGCACGGATCGGACCATGGGGACATCTTTGCAAAAGAAGAAAGAATAATAAAAAAAAAAGAACCAGCCTCTTCTTCTTCTTCTTTTCCTTCTTCATCACCAGCTCCCACAGATTTATCTCATCTCCACCTCTCTCTCCTCTCATCCCCGTGTCTCCCCCCCCTCAGCCCTGAAACAAGTTGAGTCACGTAGGGTTGGAGGGGAGAGGGGGGGGGAGCACCCCGGCTGGGTGGTGTCTTGTAAGTGTGTGTGTTGGGGAGTGAACGGTGTGTGAACCATCGATTGTCAGTCACTGTGCTGTGCAGATGTGCAGCCTCCTGGCAGTGGAAGCCAGATTGGAGGCAGTGGTAGAGCTGCTGATGTGAGACTGCTGCTGTTGTACCCCTGAGCAAAACTTTAATGGGTTACTTGGGCATGCATGCTTGTTATTGTGTTGACAGGAGTATGTATATGACGCCCTTGCTTTGCGTGCATGCTGGCATATGAAACATGGCCGGAGGTGGTGGTCAAGCACAAGGTACCTGACACACAAAGCAGCCTTGGTATCAACACCGCTGCTTCTCTTCCAGGCTGCTCCCTCTGGCCTCTTTTTTTCTTTTGTGGGGCCAGAGATTAGCTTTGTGCTATCTTACTCTCATGGCTTCAATTCATGATGATGAGGAGAGGAGGAGGAGGAGGAGGAAGAGGAGGAGGAGGTGGGGTGCTATGATTGCAGCCAAGTATGCCATTGTCTGCATTTCCCTCTGAACTTACAGCCAGGAGGGGAAATGTTCCTCATATCAGTGGGTAATTATCTAAAGAGTCTGACTCAGCAAAAGAGAGATTTTAATTCAATCTCGGCCAGCCTCTGAGCTCTCCCACGAGATAGATTTTATGTCTTACGTTGGGTTATTCTTGTTGGCATGTTCTTCACAACTGCAGTGACTGATAGCCTACCTGGATCTGGCTACAAAGCATGCTTAAGAAATCTCCCCCAGAGAGAGATTGGGAGGAATACTGGTAGCTGGCAGCGAGGTGCAGCAGGGCTTATTCAAACAGCCTTAGATTTACTTTTCCCAGCTTTGCCTGGCTTATCTTGTCCTCTGAGTTAGTTTAGCAAGTGCAGACTCAGCGTAAGACCCCTGGTTTGCCTGCTGCTAAGTTCTTGTTAATACGTCACGGGCCAGAGTGTAAGCAGCTATGAGGAGATACTGTAGCATTGCCTCATTCTCTGCTTCATAATACATGAGGACGCGCCGGCACACCGTGGAATACAAATGCTTCTTCTTTATTTCGTTCTGTTGCTATAGGGGTCCTATAAGACATCACATTCAAATGATGAACGATCAAAGTAACTGGAATCATTCCAGCGGAGGAGGGGAGGCTTGATTCCTGCTCTCCAGTATCCACATCTCTTACACTAGCAAGTCTGCAATAAACAAACATGTGCACTGTTTCCCAAAACAGACCTGTGGTGAAATTCCCAACAGACCTCCGTTGTTCTCCCCTTTTTTTTTTTTTACAAAGGCTTGTGCTGGAAATGGGGATGTGTGTGTGTGTGTGTGTGTGCATGTATGTGTGTGCGCAGCGTATAGAGCCCAGGTTCCAGCTTCAGTCTCCTCCCGGCAGACGCCATCTGCTCGCTGGGGAGGTTTTCCAAACAATCCCATAGTAAAGACGGGGGAAATGAGAAACATGGCTACACTACAAACACAGCACGCTCAGGTTTTTTCTTCTCCCCCCCCCCTCTTTAAAATGAAAAACAGGTCACTTAATCTAAAAGAAGAAATAAACGAGCGTATAAATACATGAGTAAATAAAAAAACCCTGCCCTAGTTCGTGCCCTCATGTTGCATTAGCACACTTACAGATGTATTTTCCTTCCTGTTCATCCAGAAGCATCCATTAAATTCTTGGTGATATGTCAGGTTTACGAGAAAACATATCATTAATGGACGGCGTGTCCCTCTGAGGTAACACTTCATTTTACAGGTCTGCAGATTTCATGGTTAGCAGGTGGTAATTACCAAGCGACATATTTGAAATTTCTTTGAATTTACCACAGAATTACCACAATATTTATTGAAAATGCCTCCAACATGGTTTCATGATAATATTCTGCTATTTTCCAACAAGCAGTTCATAAATAGCAGGTAATATCTGTAATTCATTTCAAGGAAACTTCCCACTGGTTTCTGCTTAACTTCTGCTGATGGTGCCGTTTTAATTTCCAACGGGTTTCCGTCCATTTTCCCCTCAACAGGCCACTGAATCGAAGCGAGTCATTGCAGCTTAATTTCCAACAAGTTTTCTGGTTAACATCTGCTGATCACGGCAAGTTAATTTCCGACTACTTCCCGTCTAACTTCCCCTTAGCAGGACACTTAAGTGAAGTGTATTAAAAGAATGTGCTTTGATTTATTGACCTGCACAAGTTGAGCAGAAACTACGACGTTAAAGGGTCTCTGAGGAACTTCTGTGTTGTGCTGGAAGCCGGTCGTTGTTGACGTGTGTGTTAGCAAAGTACGTTTCTGCAAAACCACATAAGTTCGAGCTGTACGTTTCTTGATGTTGCAACTTTAAGTTTGTTTGGGTTCAATTTTGTATTTCTCTCATGTCACAACACTGTGGTTATGCTCTGGTTAGGTTGAGGCACAAAATCCACTTGGTTATGGTGAGGTATCAAAGTGGTTTGGCTGAAAAATACCTGTTTTGGTCCCCACGAACAGCTGGAATGTTCCAAAGTCTCCTTAAAAACATTTGCTCATATCCCCACGAACATGGCTGGAGATGGCCCGCCTCTCCATGAAAAATATCCAGTTTTTCTTGCAACAAACGTGGCTGGAAAATTTCCCGAGGTCTCCTTATAAACTCTCGCTTCTGTGTCACGAAAACGTCTGGAGATGGCCAGACTTCCCGGGAAAGATATCCAGTCTTGATCGCCACAAACACACAGTTGGAAATGTCCCGAAGTCTCCTTCAGAACAGACTGGTTTGTCGCCACAAACACAGCCAGAGTAGTGAAATATCCAGTGGTGTAACGCTTACAAATGATGGAACACAGACTCAAACTTGCGGTCGATCGTTTGACAGCCTTGTCGCCTGTAACTCCACAACCAACTAACGTTAGCTACTTTTGCGCTCTCTTAGCCGAGCGGAAAAAGGCACTGAGACGAGCCACTCGAGAACGTACATAAACTCACATCCTTTGGACAATGGCGAAAATTACAACCCGAGTTCTTCACAAAGAAATCCACAGTCCAGCAGCGTCAAACAACATCAACAAATCATCCACAGGCTCGTGTAGGCAACCGAAAGAGACGGGGAAGGTCTCATTATTCACGTCATGTTACAATCTGCTCACATATGGACAATAAAAAAGTGATTAATGTGTATAAATAGCTGCAATCTTTTTACATGGAGCTCCTTAAGGCTGCAACAACTCATGATTTCAATGTAATGGCCTGCTGAGCTGAGAAGATAAACACAAACTACTTGGAAGTTTCCTGGGAACTAATTAAAGAAATTACCAGCTATTTATGTGCTTGTTGGAAAAGAGCAGAATATTATTGTTAAATCATGCTGGGGTCATTTTCAATACATTTTGAGGGAATTATTGTGGTAATTTGGAGGTAATTTTAAAGACATTTCAAATACGTTGCCTGGTAATTACCAGCTTCTGACAATGAAATTTCCAGTCCTGTAAAATGGAGTGTTTTTTAGGGTTATATATGTTGACAGTGAGAGTCTGTGTGATATTTAAGCTCATAGATACATGAGGAGGAGTTCAAGAAGACCATTTATTCTGCATTTTAAGGAGCACTGTGCTACTTACTACAGGCTTATAAACAACGACAGATTACTTGATACCAGAAATAGCAGTTTGTAAGACCAAACTTGAGTTTTAGAAGTCCTACAGTTGGAGAATAAAGGACGATAACCAAAACTATTACTAAAATAAAGGTAATAACAGGCACTCTGACAGCGAGAGGATGTCCCATTCTTCGGCTGATGGATGTAAATTTAATGTTTGTCCTTGTAACAGGTAATCACATCCAAACAGACGCTATTATCTCTCAAGGTTCGGCTATTTCACTTTTTGTGCATCAGGGTTGTAAATTTAGAGCAAAGCAACAGGTAGAAATTAGACCTCCGAATAGCATTTTAATGTCGGTAATACATCTTTTGAAGTAATTTGCCTCTAAATATTGACTTCCATTGACGAGTATGAATTTCACAAAGAACACGGATTTGGGCCCTTATTATATTCCTGACATATCATTAATTCTGAAACAGTGTGGAAAAACGATTGGATTTTTATTAACAATGGAGGGAAACAACAACAGAAAAGATCCAGAAGAGTGATGTTGTGCATTTCCTGAGTCATCATACATACAGATTCTTCCTGGGGCAGCATTGTGTGAAATGGAGTGTGAAATGAGTGCACTTAACATCCCTGCAGTGGATTATACACATTATCTTACACTAGGGTTCGAGAGCATCTTGCCTCTCTCCCGTGAATCTGTCATCAAGTTACGCTCACCTTTACTCCAGTCCATTTAATGTTTCCTACATGCCTGAGTCCATTTGTTCGATCAATCCGTGCCATGCAGGACTTCAAGACGCGAGTGAAACAGTATCCTCAAATAATTCTTTACATTTATCTGAACTCACTCTGAGCATCACACAGGATTCGCTTCGTTAGTGTCTCGTACATCGTTCACCGGAAAGTTTTCAAGCTGACTTTTTAACCCGTTTAAACTTTCTTCTGCTCCTCAGTTTGCCCTTTATCACAAACTATATACTCATCTAGAGGTGGTAGTATGCCTGTCTTAATGATAGAAGGGAAATGTGCTTTTGTGCTCATTTATATGAATAATAAATGAACACCTCTACTGAAGCAGCAAATTCAACTCAAAGCACTTTGACACCCATAAAAGCAGCTAATGCACTGTGCAGTTTGGGTTTGTTTTGTTTGTTTGTGATTTTTCTTTTTCCATTTGGATAACTGGCCGAACGTAGCAACATAGGGGCACATTAAAGCAACACTATGTAGAAAATTGGCATTTTGTGCGTTTTGGCGCCCCCCACAGTTTCTGAGTGCAACACCACTGTCATAAATACAAATCCCAGGTGTGTAGCAATTTGTTAGAGGTAATGTAACTGACTACAATTAAAACTCATGATGTCATAACTGTTATATGTTGAAGTAAACATGTATGTAACGCTGTGATCCTACCCTCTCACTGAAGTTACATAGTGCAGAAACAAGTGACAGAGACACCATTCACCCTATTACAAGACACTGTACCATCAACATGATTTTGAAGCTGTTATGTTAAGGGAAATAAGTTACATCATGTTGCTTTGATATTATTGCAGATTCAATTTAATTATCATTATACAACCAGGAGTGTAGAACTTAATGATGGCTGTAGTCCCTTTATGCTACTCACAAACACAAAATTATATCACTGGATGAAACTAATAATAAAACGTAAAAACAAAAACGACTTATTTCAGGTGAGGAAGAATTAACATTAGAGATATTATAATACCAGTGATTAAATGTAACTAAGTGCATTTATTTAAGTACTGTACTTAATTACAGTTTTATACCTTTCTTGAGTTTTTCCATTTTCTGCTACTTTATATTTCTATTTGACTACATTTTGGAGGCAAATATTGTACCTTAAACTAAATTTAATTACTTTAGTAACTAGTTACTTTGCAGATTGAATGCTGCATCATAGCTAAAGTAGCACAAATTAAAGGAGACTCATTTTCAGATTCATACATTTATTTTGGATTACTACTAGAACAGGTTTACAGGCTTTAATGCTCAAAAAACGTATCAGTTTTCTCATCCTGCTGCACTGTATTCTCCTTCTGTCTGAAACGCTCTGTTTGAGCTCCTGTCTCTTTAAGGCCCCTCCTCCCAAATACCCAGTCTCCTCTGATTGGTCAGTGCACACATGCCTGAGCCAGCACAGCTCACCGTGTCAGTGATCATCTCTGTTATGTTTTCAGCTTCCAGTTAGCTTCACTTCTATCGTGAACATAGACAAAAAATAAGCAAATGTGTGACATGATGACGTAGTGTGATGTCAAGAAGTCACAGAATTAAAGGCGGGACTACTGACGAGGCGTTTCAGGAGCAGTGTTTTCTGTGGGAGAGAGGAGCTCCTGTTTCAAGATCTTACATGCACAAGAAGCTAAATAATAAACTGAAAGAAAGAAGAAAAAATGAAAAAGCATAAAAGGTTTTCTTTAATTTATTGTATTGACAGTCAGATTAGAAAACACACTGATTCTGATAATCAGTGAAATGCTTAAAATTGGATCCAGATTTGTAGTATACAGTGTGTACATACATGGAAAGTATGACTTTATAGTACTTTTTATAACACTGTATAATGCTACATTTAAACAATGCAGCATGTTGTAAACAATGTAAACATATCTGATGATGCCGTTTAGTGCAAATATGAAATGACCGGTAGGATCAAGTTAAAATAGTGGAAAGATACAAAATACAAGAAGAGCAACTCCTTATGGAGATCAATGGTCCCACGTCACAGTCTGGTACTGTCGAGGTTTCACTCCCTCACTTTTACTTTCTCCGCCATAAGTGGCCTTGACAGACCAGAAATGCCACTGGGAAAAAAAGTGCTGCTTTCCAAGAGTAAAAGGAAGAACAGGGATCACAGTTACAGCCATGTGTGCCCACAGGTTCATTTTTGCTGGAAATGAGTGTAACAGCTCTGGGAAAGCGAGACTGTAGAGAACCATAAACTGTAATAGATGAGTAATAGAAACAGCTGGATTGAAAACGAGCTCACAGAAATGAAATTTCACCATTTCATCATAAATCTCAACCACCAATGCATCAAATATCAGACGCTGATGATGTGAAAAACTTACGCTGATTGATTTCCTGGCATGTTGAAAGTATCATCACCCATTAAATTGATTTGGCAAACATCTGCCTTTTCACAGATTCAGCAGGAACGGAGCAACATTATCATTGATTTGGAGTTGTGTTTCTTCCCACCTGGTGACTGTAAGACTGCCATTTACTCTCTTTTAGCTCTGTTTTTGGTTCTTTGGCTGCTACATACCTCACCAGCTGGTCACTAAAGTAACTTTCCACTGCAGCGTACGGCTGGACTCGACTCTACTCGGTTTTTGTACCAGGTTCTTTATCGACTTCGTTTCTCACTGTAGATAGTTACTCTTCAACGTAAGCAGGATTCTGAGCTGATCGTCTCACGGCGTTGTGCCTCAACAACACACAGAAGCTTTACTTTGCTCTTCATAAGCTGCAGCCTTTACTCACCAACAAACTGTAATCACACGGTGCATTTACTGCTAAACTGACAACTTCACTGCTATCCCTTTCCTCTTTCTTTTTGTCTCAACTACGCGCTTAATACACACAAACATATGAAGAGGCTACTCTTATAACAGAGGTAATCGAAAGGATGGTGTTCTTGATGCGTCTGCACTTTGTCGATTGATGTGTTTGGTGTGGGGTTTTTTCCTGGGCTGCCATTTTTAAAATCTGGGTCAGGAGAATAAAAAGATTGCAGCTGCTATTGATGGTAGCTTGGCAATATAAAAATGCTGAGTATGTGCAGGATGCCCCAAGTTGCTCGAGTGACAATTCTCTGATCAATCAGTGCCTCGACCAAGGAAAATATACTAGGTATTCAGAATCCAAAAGACAAAAAGTGAGTCGAGTTTTACCATGCAGTGGAAAAACAGCTCAACTCTGTCAGCTGTTTGGTTCGGGCAAGTTGCAAACAGTGAGTCAGTAAAGCTTTTTGGGTGTAAACAGCTGACTACAGTGGCCTTAAAGCGATGTTATGAGAGTGAACCAAAACAGTAAAGTTAGGGCAAAAAACAAAACAGTGAGAGGAATCAGGTGATAATTATCTGTTGGTTCGTGATAACAGGTAACACCTTTTTACATCACACATTCATTTGATCCATTGTTAGAACAAGTCAAAAGAAGTCTTGCGAGGATAATCTTTCCAAGTTTCTAAAACTCCTTGAAGTGTTGTCTGGTAAAATTTTCTTTTGTTAGGATCAAGTTTCTGAGTGTTTATTGTCATATTCTTAATTAAACCTCGACCCCAAGTTATAAATTTGACTAAAAGCACGTGTTTTCTTCCAGGTGAGTTTTCATTTCTCCAAACACAATGTACATGTACAGGTGTTGTGTGTTAGCAAGTTATGTAACATTACTGTCATGTCTGTCTTTTGGCAAGAAATGTATTGTAATTGGCGCTAATCTGCCATTAGCATTAGCTACACTGACATTAACCGTTAGCCTGCCAGCTAACAAGTGAAAAATATATTGTTAATAGCTAACCAGCAGCTACACCTGGAAGGAAACATGAGTGATTGTATTCCTGTTAAGAACGTCGAGTGATGGGGCACTTCTTTATGTTAATTTTCCTCTCAGGGCTTCCTGAAAAATACTGACAAGTATAACCGATATGTCACTGAGAGATTTCACCTTTTCCATGTTGACATTTTAATTGACATAAATCAGACAAAATAGAGATTTCATTAAACCCGCAGAGGGAGAAAACAAATGCGTGAAGAATGAGCCTTTCGGTAATCACACATCAAACCGACTTAAAACCACAAAATATGAGCCGTGCCTTCCCTCCCTGAACCTCACACGGCCCTCAGCTCCCCACAGGCTGCATTAACATATAGACCTGGGCATCTCCAAGACAATATATATTAATGCTCAGCACCTGAATGCGTTCTTTTTTTCCCGGACATGAAATTATGGCTGCCATAAAAAAAGCGAGCCGCAGCCTCTTGTGTTCCCTTCTTTTCCACCCATAGAGTGACAGTTACAATGATACCGGAGACGAGAGCCTCGGCTCAGAGCGAGAGCTCTGACAGCTCTGGTGTTACCAGTAACAGTTGCCTCCTATTTTCCCAAACTATCGCCTGTGATTTCTTCTCCTGCTATTCATGTGGGGTTGTGCCATGTTTGCTGATTTCAGTGCTTTTTCCTGTATTCCATCTGCATAATGAAATAATGGAAAAAGGAGCTGCTGTCATGTAGCAGCAATTCATAAACCATATTTAAATCTACTTTATTTGTCCTCTCAGATAGATAGATAGATAGATAGATAGATAGACTTTCTGATTCTGTTCTTCTAGTTGAGCTCAAGTGTGGCCTGAGTAAAATTTAACAACACAGCAACACTGCTGCTCAGATATTCTTTCCACCTCTGAATGTGGGTGTAACCGGACAGAGGCACCAGTCCACTGTGATCACGCTGCACTGCACTCCTATATATCCCACTTGTGCTCAGTTTTCCCTTGAAACCTCCAGAGGTAGTTTAAAAATGTATTTTTATCAGCTCCTTTTTCAAAAATATATATCAAGAGGTTATTTTATTATTTAAAGTTCATGTTTTTTATGTGCAGGCCTGCATAGTTGGGTTTTTGTCAGTGTTCTTGCCTTCAGATCCAAGTAAAAATCCATGATAACGTGGACTAAAAATCGTTTCCAGGCATAGAAATGACAAGATAACCTCTCAGTTTCCTGCAAAAGTCGTGAGTGTATCTTAAAGGGGCACTATGTAGATTTGGGGAAGAAATTCAAACTTCGAATTTTAATATTTACAACATTAATGAAATAATAATACAAACTAGGAAGTATTTATTTTTTCCAGTACTGAATAAACAGTCTCAGAAAATAAGGTCCCCAGAACACTGTTTGAATTTATTAAGGTGGCAGGGTCCGCCACATATAAACAAAGTAAAACAGTATGAAACTGCGTTATCCTTTAAGGTCAGTTTGTGTATTCAGTCATGAAAACAATGAGTTTGTTTTTTTAGTTTGTTAAGGCGTCAGTCAATGAAGATCTTTCTCTTCTGATTTTAATTTCCTCCCCAAAACAGCATAGTGCACCTTTAAAGAATCATAAAAATGAAAACTCAGTCATTGTACATTGTACAATCATCCCCATGTAGAAGGAAAGTCAGGTGAAGTTTTGCAGTCCACAAAACATTTCTGGAGCAGACGCCCTACCTGAAGCAGTTACACAGGCTCAAACAAGTGTACACTTTGTTCCGTGCATTTTTGGACGTTAATCCTGCGGTGATAAGTGTTCACAACACCTGCAGACTGCACGGAGGGATTCAAAGCTGAGATTCAGATGAAGAGCGATTAGCCACAATCAAAGTCTTTCTGGATCAGGTCTGTGGAAAGTTTATTTTATTATTTTACATAGTGTCCCAAATGTTTGTGAATTGTGTTTTCACAATTTATTTTTGAATGCAGCTAGAGGATTTAGGTTCAGGGTCGGAGAAGTCCACAATAAGAAACAAACAAACAAACAAACAAACAAACAAACAAACAAACAAACAAACTTATCTGACGAGGAAGGTGTGACAAACTAAGTAAAATGACTTACTGTATCTCCCCTAACAAAACTCTCTGGAAACACAAAAGCATCACAAGCGTGGCAAATATCTTACAGACTACAATGCAAACAGGATTGGCTGGGAGCAGAGGGAGATGAGTTGTGCCTGAGAAACAACCACCTCAATCTTGGCCCCGCATATAGTCGAGTGGTATCAGGAATGAGCTGATAACCGGCACACCTGTCACACATCAAACACCATCAGTCAAACTGAGCACACATTCATAGCACAACAAAATACATCCACAGTCGTAACACTGTCGTTTGGCGCTCTGTTGAAAGATGCTAAAAGCTCCGACTGAAGAGTCAGATGGTCATTTGCTGAGGGGTTCGTCACTATAAGCAACCGTGCTCACATTATAACACAGGAAGGGACATGTAAGGGAACATTAAAAAGACATAACTAATGCAGAGGTCCCCCCTATTGCTGTAGTCATTTGATACATGCACCAGTACTTACCTCAAATCCTCATAGATGGTATTACCTCCTCCTGTTTGTTGCTGGTTGGTTTGTCAGCAGCATTACATAAAAACTACTGAACAGATTTCCATAAAACTGGATGGAGGCTGTGTCTCAGCACAGCATAGACCCCATTAACTTCTGGTGTGAATCTGGATAAAGGGACGGTTTTTCTCACTTCCTTTAATATTGTGAGACAAAGCTTTTTTTTTTTTTAAAAAACATTCTAAGGGAGAGATGCGTGGATCTTAATTTTAAAAATCAGGCATCTTAGGTGGCTGGTATCTACGAGTGAGTACAATTCAATGCACATCCAAATAAAAATCCGGATCTAGCGGATTTGAATATATTTTATTTGATATTGGATTAGGCTTGATTGAATTAAAGGCGACTGTTGGGCCTTGGCGGACACGGCGCCGAAGGACTAAATGCAAAAAAATACAGCTGTAAAGCTTCCAAAAGTCTTGGCGCTGAACGGTGTGATGAGTATGAAAATAATGTAAATCTTGCGGCTGTCACAGTCAACAGGTCTTAACCCACTTATACACCTATAGGATACCCTATATTCCAGAAACATTTCCATTTATATACTAGCTTAACAATTTGATGTACCAAATACATTTTCAGGTTGAATGTGGCAGATGTAGAGCTTTATTGAGCTCACTTTTTTCTTTCCCTTACCTTAATCCAACGCTTTGAGTGCCTGAACAGAAACAATAATAATAAAAAGTTTAATAATCCTTTAGTTTGCTATGAATGGATGTTGTTTTGCATGAGCAGATATAAATTACAAATATACAAATCCCATTCTCTGTCATATCTCTGACACTTTAAATTGTTTTAAAAACTTTAAATTAAAATGTTTCTGATACAAAAATGAATCCATGTGGAATTAAGTTTCTCTCAACACATATTTTTCTGTTGCGAGTTAGTTGAACAGCAATATTTCCAGGCATAGGCGTCGTTTGCGGGGACGTTGTTTTGTAATAAATGATGAGTGAATGTGCATGTTTCAGTTTTCGATTTCATATGTTCGACTACTAAATGGTTTTAAAAGTGTATGTGGAAAATTAAAGGCTTACAGGTTAATTTCGCCTGACACAAATTGATAATAAGGCCCGTCAACATCAGTTAGGCCCCTCTCTGTGCGGATTGCATGTTCTCCCCGTGCTTGTGTGGGTTTCCTCGGGGTACTCTGGTTTCTCCCACCATCAAAACATGCACGAATAGGTTGATTCTCCACCCAGTACCCTTGATCAAAGGCACTGGCTACGATCTGGAGTTAGTGCGAGGGTTAACCCGCGCCCACTGCTCCCTCGGGACTGGTTAAATGCAGAGTACCAGTTTCACTATGTCGTACATTGTATGACATGTGATCAAATAAAGATTCTTCTTCTTCATAAAATCTTTGCCTCCCCCAGCACAAACTTCCAACTCCGCCTGTGTTTCTAGGAGACGATGTTGCAACAGTAGATTTTCGACCAATGTGATCAACAGCACTCCCCGACATTATCACCAAAACACAGAATGAGAGAATATCTTTTGGGAAAAATGATGAGAGTTCATGGACTTCAGTGAAGGAGCACTGACGCTCTTCTGGCTGCTTGTGACGGCCATTTTTAAATCACTTTTTCATTTAATTTCTTACTTAAATGTATAAGAAACTGTACCTCCAGATTAGCAGTTTGTTACAAATCCATATGGCAAATGCTTCTCTTGTACTTTAAAATGCTGCTTTTATCCTACGTATTGCAGTCAGGGGTCCAATAGGATCCATTCCAGTGAAAATAACACCCTAAATGAGGTGTCCAAGGGTCTTCAGTGCACACAGATTGGAGGACGGGGCAGTGGAATATCTTCTTCTATCTTCCCAAATGTTTTCCCGTGTAATGAGCACAAGTATGAATTATGCATTCCACTTTTTTTAAGACTGTGCATGAACCAACCCATTCAAGGTGAAGGTGACAGGCTTGTTGAGTGGATTCCAGGTCAGGTAGTTACAGTCATTTATAATGAAGCCTTGCAGATGTGCTACTTTTGGCTGTCCTTCTGCTCTGTTGCTTCGCTGCCAATTGGGACACCATAAAAAAAATCTGTTGTTTTAATGGTGTTTGGTGCAGGTGGAGTTGGTTTCTACAATGACTCCCTCTGTAGCAGAAGATGTTTATGCAGCCCTCATTTAAAAACAGTGGTGCCGATAGTGTGGCTGCAGTTATTGGCTCTGACGTCAGCATTACAAAGGATACCTGCGGACAGCTCCGGCTCTCACATTCTCAGTCCGCCTGCTGGAGGAAGGTGTTTGATTCAAAAAAATGACTCTCTCCTCAGAAATAGATTTCCGAGCTCGCTGGGATGAGATTAGTGTGGTGCAGGTTCTGGAGAATCGACAGAACATGAAGAGAGCTTTATAGCTGCTGTATGGCTGATGTGCCCTGGCATTAGTGTCTATGGGCACCAAAGTGAAGCCTGAATCCTCTGATGTCCTGCGGTGATTCATTTAGCTTTGCAGCGGCTGATTAAACTGTCTCTGCTGTCATTTTAACAAAGGATGACAGGATGACAGTTTGACAGAGACCTGTTTTATTTTGAATCCGCAGTGCACCGTTTACAGCTAACAGTGGCGTTGACGTATTAAAGTGAAACTTGCCATCACTGGCGCAGATGTATGCAGGCATACAAAGGCAAACTGGCTTGTGGCAATTTAGGGTTTCAAATTGTGGTTGCAAACGAATGAGCAGGAATGTTTTTGCACACGTGGTTTTGGTTTTAGTTGTTTCCTGTTTTATTTTGGTGGATTTATCCTCATCTGGCTTGTTGTGACTCTCTACTTCCTGTCTTTGTCCTTTTCCCGCCGTTTTCCTGTGTTTATACCTGTGTTTCATTGGTTCATTCGCCCTTGCACACTTAAAGTGATAGTTCGGGTCTTGTGATGTGGGGTTAGGTACTTATCTCTAGTCAAGTGTGTTACCTGCAGTAGATGACCGTCAACGGGAAATGAAAAGCTACAGAGCCAATGAATGGGAGGCATGAAAATGTCGGATCCTGTGGAGACGTACCTTCAGTTCATCTGTCTCCTGTTTTTTCAGTCCTGTCTGTACTTAAATTTTTTTTGCTTATGGATTACTCCTGTTTCGTTGCCCGCCATTTTTCAGCCCAGTCGCCAGGATATTACAGCATGTTAGCAGTTAACGTTAACGCATTTAATATCCGAGGCTGACGTGTACCCAATGTGGCATATCACGTCTACATAATGCTTACTAGCCGCCTGTTGCAACAGGAGGTGGAGGTGGAGGCGAAGGTGGCGGCGTTATTACTTCCAACAAGGCTGCCAAACGGGTGACCGGAGTTTGAGTCACACCACTGGATATTTTTAAGGAAACCTGGAGACATTTCCAGCCATTTTTGTGGTGACCAAAAACAGCTTTTCGTTACAGGAAGTCAAACCATCTCTATCCGTGAGCGTAAAACTGGTATTTTAAGCCAAACCATGATGCTTTCCTAATCCTAACAAAGTGGGTTTTGTGCCTAAAGCTAAACAGAGCACAAGCACAGCGTTGTGACAAAAGAGACAAAGAAAATTCAACCTAAACAAACGTAAAGTTGCAACATAAAGATGCTCAGATTTCTGCATTTGGGTCCTCTTTCGACAACATTGACAACATTCTCCCAGCGATGACTTTTGATTTATGGAAGAATTAACTAAGGAAGGAAGGTGGTGAGAAGGCGAGGAACGTGCAGAGGGGGATATGTGCTAAATTGAGGTGAGCGCCAGTTATTCTTGTAGTGTTTTTCATATCACAGCAATTAAAAAAAGTCAAGCGGACTTATCAGGGCTCACACATGTTAATATTTACTGAATCTCTGCACTAATATTGCCTTAATCCCCTGCATGAGGGTATCATTAACATGGGCGTCTTAAAATAAAATCATAAACCTATATCTCCTCTGACCAACTGCTGTGCACACACACGCATAAAAGGCAGAATATGATTTAAGTTCTGTGAATATCCGTCTCAACCACATCCACCCACACTAAACACGCAGAGCGGGAAAAGCATATGCACATGGTGTTGAAAGGCACACAGAGAAAATGATACGTGCTCTGGAATAAAGGCACTTATTACAGCGTGCTATACACATGACGTATCACATACATCTACAAACATGCAAATCACAAATGCACGCAGGAGCTAAGGGGGCGGATGCAAAGAGAGCGAGTCCATGAGCTGTATGAGAGCTCTTCTGAGATCTCTCTAGCCCACCGTGGGTGTTTTGTCTTTCCCGCGAGGGATGCTCGTTGTTTTGCGGAGGCAGGTTCAGCTCCAGGATTAATGAAAAGCTCCATCTTAGTCATGAAAAGAGCATTTTCACAATCTATTTAACATCATGCATACCAAAGGCTCACATTAGGCGCTGTTGACTTATGCTCGCCTACAGCAGTGTTTTCTGATGCATTTATTGCCACTGCTGTGATCTTCAGTGGGTAGGCTGCCCCCCTCCAGCCGTGCCCATTGAGTTTCTTGCATTTCTCATGTTCGCTGTCAGAAAACTCATTCTTCAGTGCCGAGATGAAATATGGCACGCAACTGGAAGTCTGAGGGAGTTATTGAAGAAATGAGAGTAATAAAGCTTCCCGGGACTTTAGTGTTCTTTTTGGTTAATGTCTTTTATTTCCCGTCTGCCGATGGATGATTGGCCACAGAAACAGAGGATTCAGTGGCACAGAGCTCGCTATTAGCCAATTTAGTCATACCTTTATAGGTCAAACACAGCACTCTGTGAGCTCGCTGTGTGAGTGGGACCGGGTCACGGGATCGCAATGTTGGATGTTTCTATCTCAGTGGCCGTGCTGACCCGAGAGAGCCTAAAGTGGTGTAATAGGCAGCAGTGGGAAAGCTCACAGAAGTGCATTCCATGAGTGCTTGATGTTATTTCAGCGGTTGCACCTGGTGAATTATTTAGCACAAATGGTTGTAATTACACAGTGACTACAGTGAGGGCGTTTAGGGTTGTGGTGTGTCTAGATCTTCGCAGGGATCACAGGACTACGTGATGAACTCAAAAGGCATTCCAGGAAACTGCTGCGTGCTCCGGCTCTCCTCCTCCCTCCCTCCCTCCCTCCCTCCGCCTTTAGCTCTGTCAGCAGTTTCTCTCCTGTGAGTGGCTGGCGTCAGGCCGGCCCTCTCAGAGCTTTTAAAAGGCTGTTAAAGGTCCTTGTGAGACACGGCCCCTATCCTTCCGCCGCCACCCACACCGTCCACCCAGTCCGCCCACAAAGCCCTCTAAGCAATCACAGCTTCTCAGCATGTCAGCTAGCATTACTGTAACCCCCCTTACGCCTGCAATCAGGGCTCACCCATGCAAGGGAACTGGGGCAAAGCGAAGGCACTCGCTCGTAACAGGCAAAAAGGAGAGACCGGTCATCTCCGCCACAATGACCTTTGAGGGCCTTTCGAGGATTGTGAAGTGATGGCGTGGGCGATGAAAGATGGTGAAAGCAATGCTCTGATTCAACTGTTGGCGTAAACACAGAATGACTAGCACAGCAGAACAAGATGCAGCGAAGGACACAAATAAGACACAAATGTCATCCAATTCCATTTTTTTAAGGAGGAAGACAACTGGAGGGCCCATTATGTGGCCCCACACTCCATGTCCTGTCCAGGTTGGTTCGTCTGTCAAGGTAAAATGGCAGCACTGCAAATTCTGCATGACAGCCGAAGCTCCCCTTAGGGAGACTAAGTGGCGTCAACCTGTCGTAGTCACACACTGTTGCTGACAAGGTGATGATGAACACCTTTCATTAAAAGGCAGAAGCTGGGCTTTTCCTGTGAGGGAGCATGTTCTGGTCTTAATGTCAAAGGGAAAGGATCGAGGCTGGAACAGAAAGCCTTGGGGGTCCAAACTCTGTATGATTTCTAGGACATGCCATGAACTCCTTCGTGACACCACGATGCACACTCAGAAATTCATAGGACTGAAATCAGAGTTGCATTCCTGCTCGGATTGGAGCACTCCCACGAAAATTGTTTGAATCCTGTCACAAGCTGTCAACATTGTCGATGCAGCAGTCAACGTATAAAATGTGGATTTATGGTGCTTAAAGCTGCACTACAGCAGGAGGCGACTACTTCGACAATTTTAAAGGTGCACTATGGAGAAATTTTGATCAGAAGAGAAAGATCCTCATTGACTGAAATCTTTTTAGCTCCTAAATAAACAAGCTCTCTTTGTTTTCATGATTGAATAAACTGAATAAGCAAACCGACTACTGACTTTTAATATTGTAAATAATAGAGTTTGAATTTCTTCTCCAAAACTTCTTAGCGCCCCTTTAAGTTCACTTCTAAGAAAAACCATGGCTTGAGTAGTCATTAAACTAGACACAGCAATACTGGCCCAGGAGAGGCAACAGCTCATAACTGGCAAGAAAAACAGTGTCCAGTTTTCTCTGATCACAGCACTTGCTTCCTGCTAATTAAGAAGCATCTAAGACCCAAACTTTGATTCACACGTCTGTCCCCAACACCAGATTTTAATTTAATAAACAAGGTTAATCAATGCAGTCTCAGTAACCCTGGATGGAGCGTTGGATTGCAGCCGTATTTTCACGAAAACAAACATGTTTTCATAAAGAAAGTCCTCGCCTGCTGTAGCTTCAAAATATAATGCAGCGCTCCCATTAGGTTTTTGAATAAATACTGTATACTGTAGCTAAAAATACCGATTGTTTTTCCGCCATCACACTGTCACACTGCTGAGAATTTTTGACAGATGTTCAGAATCTGTTAGGGAGTTAAGGAGTCAAACTGTGTGGCACAAAAGCAAATCCCCTGCCAGGATTTCACACAACGGCTCATCACAGGCAAAAAAAAAAGATGAACCACCTGCTATAAATGTTCCATCATGAGTCCAAAACACACAACAGTAACAATAATAATTATGATAATAGCGACAGCACTACCACTCAAACCTCTAGTAGGGAGACTAGCGGTGCTTGTAGCACTTTCTGTGTCAGCAGGAGTGACTCACCGAGTTTTTGTGTTCGAGCGCTCAAATTTTGACACAAAGTACCCTCGTTTGTCTACTACACACAGAAATGTTTCCAACTATCACAGAATTCATTTGATGATTTCAGGTGTAAGGAGATTCATTATCTGCTGCTCCAATACTCGGCTCAGTTGTAACACAACCCAATTTTAATGCACCTGAGAACCAATCCGGACCGGCCATGTTGTTCTCATCCCACAATGGATGATTGATGTTGCACTCTGCTGTAAGTTGATACGGCGACTTCCTGTCTTAAACGACCGCTGTTCCAGACCACTCTGAGACCACCGTTCACTTCCTGTTACAGCTGACAAAACCGAGCACCTTTAGCAACCGTTGGACATTTTCCAGTTGAGTTTGTGGTGACGAAACTCAGTAATTTAAGCCAAAACATGATCTTTACCATTATCTTTAACCCTAACCAAATGGTTTTTGTGCCTTGGCCTAATTAGACCTTAACCACAGTGTTAAAAAAAACATCAAATTTGAAATTAGAAGAAACAGAAAAAATTTTCACATTCGGCATCTGTGGTTTGCAGAAAACTAACGATTATTACCTCCGCCAACTAGGTCATGTTTTCGCCCGTGTCCGTTTGTTGGTTTGTCAGCAGGATTACACAAAAACTACACACCGGATTTCCATGAAACTTGGACGGAGGATGGGTCTCTGTTTTGGTCACCACAAACACGGCTGGAGGTGTCCTGACTTCCTGTCAATAATATCCGGCATTTGTCGCCAGCACATGTCTGGAAAGTGTCCCGAAGGTCTCCTTCAAATAAATTCAGTGGTTTCACTTACAAATGTTGAAACACATCCTCATCCTGATATGACAGTCCGGTCATAAACATTTTATGTGAACGTGATTTGACACGTATTGTAGAGAAGTCAATATGGTACATAGCCTAAGAAAAATGACTGACTGATTCATCGATCATCAAAATAGTTGCCAATTAATTCTGACTAATCTTAGCAGCTGTAGTGGAAATGTACAATGCCGACGTTTATTCTGTCGATTAGGATGAAAAGTGATACATACCTTACCTGTAACCTCTGACCTGTAGCTGTCAGATGCTTTTTGCCTGCTGTGATAATCCACATGGGTACAGCTGTCTTGATCCTTGTTCTCTGAGGTTTTGTAATTTCTTGCAGTATCTGCTCAGTGTCACAGGAGAGAGTATTCTTTGCATGCTTTGGTACCTGTCGGTTTTTCTCACCCGCTGTCGTTGCATGCTGAAAAAAAGGAGTGTAATAAATGTGTTTTGTTCTCATTATAATTTTATTAGTAACTGTTGTATATTCAGTGGCGATGCAGTTGAAGATGTTTGAAGAAAAGCTCCGCCGACACTGTCTTAGTTGTATAACAAATTTATTACAATAAGTTCAGTATCGTATACAAGTAACACATTACTTGGAGAGTCTCCAGCCGAATAATGAAACTCTGCCGACAATATGCAGACAGCTCCTTATATACCGAGCTTGTTTTGGTCAAAAACTTAGTTATATCATAAGGTTCATATTAAGAGAGAGACAGAAGAACAGTAGAGGCATCTCTTGTAGGGTGCCTCACCACACTGTCCTTCACCTCTGACCCAGAGCCTCCATGCCTCTGCTGATCTAATTATGTCAGTATCCTGGTACCCCTAACTAAATAACCTCCAAATCAGGAAGGCCCAAACAGCAATTAACATTCCAATATATTCTCCTACTACAAACCATTTGTATACGTATGCTGCATCTAACAGCAGACACCTCATAACACTTTTTTGAAAAGGAGTTACAACCACCCCCAACCTTGGAAGACACTTGTTTAGCTCACTGTCACAGCATGGTGGCTTGAAATTTGCATAGATGAAACGCCTCCACTTTTTACCTGATGTAATACGAGTAAATAATACAAACTTCAACTTTGTCAGTTCAAATTAAAAGTACTTATACTTTCTCACCTGAAAATCAGTTTATTGTCAGAAAGTTCACATGCCATGTCAGGACACACTGACTCTTTTCTCGGTGAAAGTGGGGCGATGCCATCATAAACACAGATATAGCGCGCCGTCTGGTCAAAAAGATGAAACCTGCATTTCCATTGATTATTCAGCTCAACAAAAAGGGGAAGATGCATAGCAATGGATCCATTAGTGTCCAAGAGCAGAATGTAAATCATGACATTAGCTCGGATCTCTCAGTAAACACTAGTGTCTGAAGTACCCTGGAGGCCAGCGCACGGCTTCAAATGAGACACAGCTCCCACACCTACAATCTATCCACAAATCATTACCGGCCTAATGAGCAACATCAAACCCTGACATTACGACAACTTACTACCATCTCCATGACAACTGGGATCGCAGAAAAGGAGCGATCCGTCACCGGCACTTCCTCTTTCCTTTGTCTGCTGCAGGTTTCATACCCTGAAACTTTATATCATCAAATACTTCAGAATGTGCCGTTTCAGCTGTCTGGGACGATGATGCTTCTGCACATTTTAACATCAGAGGATTCTATCTACACTTGCTTTCTCGGTGACCACACAGTGTTCAATTACATTGATTTTTTTCCCCTCTTCCTTTGTTGTCCTGCTGGGTATTTTATAAGCTTGCAAGGTGCACTGTGTAAGGGTAGGCAAGTGGAAGAAAACAACTACAAAATAAGATATCATTTTATTATCAGATAATTAAAACGCATAAAAAAAGAGGATGAAAAGAATTTTTAATGGATAAATTAACATATTACTGCTGTTGTGGAAACCTTGAAATCCCAGATGTTAATGTTTTTACACAAGAGGAAGGACTCCACTTGGAAGAAAAGTGCACCCTTTCAAAATAAATGAGAAAAGGCTTTGTTTTGCTTGTCACGGCACCCCGGTAGTCCTCGTAGAGATTTAACTCTCTCTGTGTTTTCTAAAGCAAAGTCTCCCTTTTTGTGATGAAGATCGTCAGTATGTCTTCAGTTGAATGAAAGATTTGGGGCTGTCATACTCACATATTGTGCCAATTTTAGCTTTGTGCAGCCCTATTTGTGAATATATTCGAGGCCCTCGTGTATCTTTGACAACATTCATCCCTGACTGCACTTATTTCATTCGGCTGTTATGATGGCACAGCACTTTAAGGGCCATACATCTTGTTTACATGCGTATGGAAAATGCATTGGTAATGTAATTAAGACGGTAATGTGAGTAAGGTGAGACTCATGTGCACTGTGCTGTGAATGTTTGTATGATGATGCTCTTACCGAGAGAAAGCATTGTTGGAGTGACTCGTGTTGAGTGTACAGGCATTCACAGAAACCATTCAAGAATAGTTATTGTCTTAATGTCTTAATAATTGATCAATTTGTGGCTAAGTGGTGTTCTCTCATGGCATGATAATGTGATTATTGATACTGTATATAAATAGCTTAATCGAGCTTTTGTTTTACACAGACTATAAGTAAGATTTGTTTTGATAGTATCTTTACTTACAGCGTCTGCGTGGCTCTAGAGATTAATTATATATTCATTTAAACCTTTATTTAAACATGGAATGGGATAAACAACGAACAGGAAATTTAAAAAAAAGTAGTATACATCTTTTCTTGGCTCCAGGCGAAGCTGCATGTAATCTGATCTGTCTCAAGTGATGTCACTCAATGGCTAAATTGCATTGTTGGTAATGTAGGCACCAGGTTTTGAAAGCTGTCCACTAGTCTAACATTGCACTCCTTTGACACTGTTGGACTCATTATGGACCAATCAATACAGCAGAACCAGACATATCGCCTCTTTTATTGAACACAATCTTCTTCCTTTTCAAAACCTATTGACATACTCACATATTGTATCACACTTAAACACATTTGAATGTACTAAATTGGTGGAGTTACCCTTTAAATAAAGGATGGATTGCCGTACATTTTTTTATGACAATGAAGGACCCTTGACTTACGTATAATCTTGCTTAAAATAGGTCAAATTCTTCTCTCATCCTGTGAAATATCTCAACATAAACTAGATGTTTGTCCAGACCTTCATTGTTACCAGACAAGAATCTTATAATGGCTTTTTTGATCACCTCACTTTTCCACCACGATGTTCCCAGTTGTGATTTTGAGTGGATTTTCTCAGCAAATATTGAAATTTGGCCCTGACATTTTGACGTCCATGTTCCCAGCAGGATGAATATTTATTGTCCAGCATTTCAAGGCTCACATTATTTAAAGAGTTGTGGCTCCAGAGAAGCAGAACTGATGTCTGAGCTTGGTCAAGGTTTCACGATAAGTCTAGTTTCTAAATTATTTCTGGTTTTATTAGTTCATTCAGATGAAAGTGTAAAACGTTCGGGTTCTACTTTATATCACAACAATGGCGCTGGTGTCCAAAATTAGGTCAGGTTGCAGGTGCTATTCTGGAGACAAGGTTGTTGTAATGGAGTCCTTTGTGTTACTGTGAGTTTGCATGTATTTAAAAATTAGCATAAATAATTAGCAATCACTCTCACTTTGTGCTGAAAGG
This sequence comes from Pagrus major, assembly GCF_040436345.1. Taxonomy (NCBI): domain Eukaryota; kingdom Metazoa; phylum Chordata; class Actinopteri; order Spariformes; family Sparidae; genus Pagrus; species Pagrus major. The sequence goes on from NC_133220.1 coordinate 10,425,984, forward strand.
CCATTTCAAGTTTTTACTGAACACATTACACCTGTTCATGAATTTATGCATGTCTCATCAGCCACACTTCGTCGCACAAGAAGCACCTTTCATATTCACCGACGCTATTGTTTTGCATGTGGACGCGGGGCTTGAGTTGGTGTGTTCTTGTAGTAAGACGCTTACACTCATCACAGCAAATGGGATGGCTGTCTAATAAGCGGCGCATACTTTTTAAAATTAAACTGATTGAACTGACACTGTCATTTCCTTGTTTAGTTGTTATTACCTCAGATACTGACAATTTGGCGCCATCTTCCAAATGCATTTCTGAATATATCTTTGTTAGACATAATGGGCTAGGAGCGGGAAAAGAGAGGTAATCACAAATTGGTTTTTAAGGTTGTGCCAGTTAATTAGCACCTGATTAAACGGTCAGTGGAGATGTCCACTTACTGCTTTGGGGTGAGGCTGTGAGCACCATTAACAAAAACTGTTTGAAGTAAAAGGAGAGATTATTAGGCTGCACAATGTCGGAAGAAAACAAAGCACAAAATCCACAAAACTTTGGTAAACAAAAATAAGTACATAGAGTTTATGTTAATGTCCATTTAGCTGTGCACAACGAGAGCACAAAGTAAGTCGTAATCAGAAACACTGCCATGTTGTTGTCCTTGTTTTTTTTTCTTTTATAGGAAGTGATTTTGTCCAGGAAATGAGTTGTTGTATTTGCCACTGGTAGAAGAAAAAAACCTCATTAGCAGTCAAGCTATGCACTCTATAAATCTGTCAGTGACATCCTTCTCTCCTGCCCCCGAAGACTTGTTACAGTGTTCAGGGCAACTTGTGAAGTCATGGCAGTGTAAACTGATGTTTGAATTGTGACATGAATGCAGACAGAGAGGCGGCGTTAGTTTCTGGAAGAGACATCTTTCTCCTCTAACAATGTCCCTTTCTCTTTCATTCAGATAATCTCAATTGAGATTACATTGTTGTGCCGTCTTCCAAAGTGTCACATAGCAATCACACACTTGTAAAGACCTTCAGAGTTCAGACAAGTGTGGATTATTCTCAGTTGTAGGCTGATATGTTGGAAATTTCTGGTGTTTGTTTTTTTCTTTGCGGCTGCCTCTTCTTCCAAAAGATGGAAGAGTGGAATTGCTTAAGTTGTGCTCCTTTTGTCCTGTTTGTCAGGATCTCTACCAACAGTCACAACAGTATTAATCTGTCTGGGGTTGAGGACTGACAACCGGCTACATTTTGGAACAGATTCTAACTTAAGGCTCCTACGCACTGTGCAATGTTGGGCTGTCACAGAGGAAAAACCGACAGTCTGAAGAGAAACGGGGAAATCTTTGGTTATCAGTTTGAAACGGCTGCTGCTACGATCGCTGTCTTCACAACAACCTATCGGTTATGTTATAAAAAAAAGCATGCTGACCTCTAGACTTTCATCCAGGAGACTGCTGTTTGGCCATAGTAATCACAAGGGGAGCAAAGCAAGAAACCTAAGAAAGAAGGAAGGTTACGTTACGTCACTGAATCTTACTTTTGTGCCAGACTGTGGTGACAGCTGTATTGAAGTCTATGTGAGATGCATGGAGAAACACACTGAAACCCTGACATTTCTACGTCATATGACTTCTGATGAAGAAACGCCTCCAGTGAATGAAAGGACACACTTCAGAGAGTAGGTTAACAACTGTCGTTTTCCCCAGATGATTGACAGGGCTGATAATACTATGACCAAACCGGGCAAATATCGCTGATGAGACTGCAATTACACTGCGAACAGGAGTTTTCCCAAATGAACACAAGGGATGAACAACATGTTGATAAAAACATCTTTGTTAACGTATGCTCTGAAGTGTGTTCTTTCTTTTTCTGGAGGCGTACGACGTAGATATGTTGGGTTTTAGTGTGCTTCTCCCATAGACTTCAATACAGCTGGCACCAAAGGGAGATTTGGTGACATAATGACCCTTCCTTCTTTATTAGGTCCCTTTAATCAGCAATTCATTGCAGATTTTGACAGTTTTGACAAAATGGAAATCAAGATAAAATCAGATCAATTTTATTTATGTAGCCCAAAATCACAATCACATTGCCTCAGTGGGCTTCACAATACTTAAAGTGAACGGTATCCTCTGTCCTCAGACCCTCGATTCGAGTGAGGAAAACCTCGCCAAAATGAAAAAAATGCCCTCCTAACAGGGGAAAAAAAGATGAAAGAAACCTCAGGAAGAGCCACAGAGGAGGGACAGACATGCAATAGTTATCACAGTTTACAAATTTCATTGACAGAATGTCTGATACAAGTAAATTATATAACACATCCTGTATGTGAAGAAAAAAAACAAGATTTAATTAGGCTCATCTCTCACAGTGTGACAAGCAAATAACCTGTAAAATTGCTGTTAAATCACTGCACAGAGGTCTTTGGTAAAGATTTGCTAATCCCCACTCAGGCAAAACCCTCCTCTTATCCAATCACCTGTCCCTACAGAACCAGTAATGTCAGTGGCTTACGTTAATGGTCTGCAATGCAGGATTTTCTGCTGCAACCCCCCAAACTCTCTGAGCTCGAATACAGTCTGGTTGAGTTGCTGTCACATTTCAGCAGATATTTTCCGAGTCCTCATTGACAAGCGCTGTCAAAGTTTCCCATTGCTGTTTCATCGTAACAAAGACATCAGCCATCACTTAGAGACTGTTTCCAGTCACCATTTTGCTGCTGATGCTGGTGAACAGAAAGCTTTCCAGCCTACACACTGACCATGCATTACACGCTGAGTGCCCGTGCCCACCTGCAGCTTTGGAAGGGGACCCCGCACTGCCAACATCTGCTGAGGTCTCGCTGGACCTGTGGGCTGCAGACCGCTCATCTGCACTTCTGAGTCTGTTTGTCTTTGTCTTCACATGAGAGCTTGAAGGATAAAAAGTGCTTTGTTGTTGAAAATCCACATTCATTTTCTCAATGCAGAAAAAAACATTTTTTTACTGGACCAAGAATTCATCCTGAAGCCGTCTGACAGGTACATTTGTAGGTTAAGGAACAGGTGTTCACACTCATGAGCTGGCAGAATAATTTGATCAATTATGCATAGAATAGCTTCCCCACATGCATGATAAAGTCTCTCTGTGGAGCAGCCTATAGATCTAGCATCTGCTGTTGCAAGAAGAGGCTCCATCCTACACAACATAACACACACTTTCAACACGTATTGTCAATACATAGTTGTCTCTGATTTAAAACACAGCACTGCAAAGTAATGAGACATTGGTCAATAGATATTCTGATGGGGGCGAAGGTGCCGTTTTTGCTTCAATTTTGTTGTGGTGATGAATTCTTGTCTCAGACATTTTTATTTATTTTCCATCCTTATTGATGGGCATTATGGGTTTGATCATTACTAGTAGAGGTCTGCTTTTTCAGGCCATTAGAGTCATTAGATCAAAAGAGCATTTGCATGTGTTGTAATGACTCTACAAGTCTCAGAGTGTACGTCTCCTTTGACATTTTTTTAGATATCTTCTGGCTTTGACTGAAAGAAACAAGAATAATAAAGCTCCACTAAACAAAAGGTCAGATCATCAAAGTTCAGAACATGATCTGCGACATCAAAAACCTTTTTAATCCTCGCTGCAATGTTTCATTTTGGTCACTATGGGGCAGGTATACATCAAATCTAGCTGAAAGACATAGAAATAACAACACATTCTATAGCTTATAAAGTTGTTATCGTTACTTCAACCTCATCCAGACATAACTAGGGCTTCAACTCATTATTGTTTTCATTAACGATTAAATGTTAATCGATTGATTACTTTGTCTACGAAATGGCCATTATAATCCAAATTCCTTGTTTTATTCAAAAATAGCCAAAACCCCAAATACAATCTACAATCAGAGCAAAAATCATCACACAAATGTAGCTGAAATCACAAAACGTTTGGCATTTTTGCTGCAAAAGTGACTGAAAGCTTTAACCGATTATCAAAATGGTTACTAACTTTCAACTGACCGACCAATTGATTGATTGACTAATCGTTAAAGCATGAAGTAATGAGTCAAAGCAACATAAGCACGTATTTTGAGAAGTGCTTATGTATATATATATATATATATATATCACTTTTAGTAAAGTAATATTTTAAAACAATGTATTTTCTTTTACGTTAGTTGAACTTTTGAGTACCTTGATAACACTGATCGTATTAAATATTTACAAACAACATTCATGCCATTGTTTTGTGGTGCTCACAGTTTCCATTGAGTTGATGTTGGTGGTGAAACAGCGCCCCCTACAGGAACACGTCTGGTCACTGCTGCCAGTCAATCTACGTTCAGAGACACTCCTGAAGTCACAGGACATGGATGTATTATATAACTGGATACCGGACTGGAAAATGGCGGCCGTTGATTTCAATGGAGTTGCTCGCCTGGCGCATACGCCGAAAAAGTTTCTGACTTCCGGGTTTACTTCCGCGTTATGGGGCCCATAGAGCATGCGCAGTTGAGTCACCCCCCATGTTGCTCTGGGGCCTCCCATCATGTCCTGGGGCAATGAGAACGAGCAAATTGCGTGCTTGTGGATGAGTTTGACCGGTAATGACAAATCTACACAATCAAATGATGGATTTATAGGGCACATCAACCGGTGATGTTCTCAAAGTCATGGTTATAGAGTAGTTGTTCTCCACTGTTTTCCTAACCCTCCTCCCGGTCGTATGCATTTGTTTTCAGTGAAGTCAATCGGTGGATCGATGGATTATCATATACATGTTATGTTGTGTGTATTTGTGTAGTCTGATCTGTCATAAACAACAGATTACATGTTACGGGGCGCGTTTGTGTCGCGGACTCACGGTGCCACAGAGATGGGAACTCTTTTTTTTTTTTCACCGAGACAAGAGAGCTGAGCCTGTGGCCAAGTTACAAGTCATTTATCTACCATCACAATTAGTCTGAAGCTGTTTAATGAAGGTAAAAATGAAACACAAGGTAAATACCCTGCATAGTTCTTCTCTGTGCTACTCTGATCAGAGTGGCGTCCTTAACAATGGGTCTGGCAACCGACTGCAGGAATTGCTTTATCTGTTGTTGTGACTCCTATCTCTGGTCAATAGGTGGTGTTTTTTCTGTTCACACTCAATATTCAGCCTTTAACACACTGCTAACTCCTAACCCCCATGCAATATTTTAATACACCCACTCTTACTCCAAACAAAGATTAAGCTTTCCACCATCTACACAAGACATCTCTCACTGATATAGTCCCTCCTGGAACTATAAAGAGGTGTCCCCCAGGGAAGCCTTCTGCCCAAAAACCCTGGAGCACAGAGGACAGTTTAGTGTTTCATACTGTACACAATGACTCAACTAAATGCACACACTTATGGCACTATATTCTACACATGTAAACCACAGTAATTATGGCACATGTTCCACCAAATACTAACAAAGTGATACACCATGTCCAATCTCCCTCTATTCAGGATCCTGACTATCTCCCTTTCAGGCGGAGCTGGCGTGACGTGTAAACAATGTTGTTTGCGAATCCAATAAAGTGCGAATATCTCTACCGAAGTGCAAGTGCCATTATTCATGTGCATTGTTAAGTTGATTGTGCATATATGTATAAAAAATAATTGTAAAATATTTCCAAGGCTCAAACAAATCTGTCCCAAGTAAAAATTGTTTAATTTGTGATTACAGTCTGCAAAACTGAGAAGAATAGTTTGTAAGAGCCAAGTGAGAGTATAACATATGTAACTGCATGTTGACTGTTGTTTCTTACTTTCTTTAAATAGAGAATGCTTTGACATTACGTAAGTAAAATGTGCATTTCTTAATTAATTAATTTTCTATTTTTCTATTTTATTATTCATCTTTATTATTTATTGCGTTGTAGTTTATACTTGCATCATCATCAGTGTGCTCTGCTGCAGATTGCATAATTCCAGGCCAACAGACTGAGACGGTTCAAACCGTAATAAAAGGTCGTTATGATAGGATGAAAAGGATATTGAACATCAGTCAAGGTGACACACATCACCGAAACTATCACATGCATGGTAAATAACTTTTCGACTTTTACACAGCAGTGGCACTGACAGTGAAAGTGAAAATGCGGTCATTAAGCGGGTAATTTAACGCCAAAATACCTTTTAGAATTGCATTTAAAAATACATGCCATTAAAATATGAAACTTCATGAAACCCGTTCAGAGCTGTCATTAAGCCAACAGGCATCCTCGCTCCCGAGACACAGCGGGGCCGCGCTTGGGAGTTCACGCACACCATAGACGTATGTAGGCCTACATAGACGCCTCATTGAGCGGGTTGTTCCGCTGCTGCGATACGTCGACGTCGCCGCCATATTGGAGGAGGCAGCTCTGCCCCGTGAACTAATACAAGTGAATGGAGTGAACTTTAGAAAGCTCCTTCTACAAAGTGCTATAAGTTAATGTCTCTCATTTACACATTCACACACGAACGAATATATTCAGGAAACAGACAGGAACCAGAAACAACGTCTGTACCGTCCTCTGATGATTATAAACGTTAACTACTCCTCACATGTTCAGTATACAGGTGGGCACCAAACCACCGGATGTACTTTTATAATGTTTTTATGAGTGTTTACAGCTGCCAACGTATGCAACGCTGCTACTGTGATGTTAAATGACAGTTAAATATTGAATCTGTGTTTATAATAACCAGATCCTGACACGTAAATGTGATGTCTGTTGGAATAAAAAAGTACCAACGTCGTTTTTACACAGTGATGTCTGATAATCTAAGTAATAAAATTAACAATCATGGAGACAAATAATTAAAAAGTCCGCAAATCAAGATAAGAAACTGCAACTGGCAGTGAGCCTGCTTTCTTTTCTTTTAGCAGTGAAGTGATAAACTCCATGACAGAACATTATAAAATATGATATTGTATAAAATAACATTACATGGTAAAAAGTAAAAGTTGCAGTAGGCTACTTTTTATAAATATGCACTATATATTATTATTATCATCATTATTATTATTGTTATTATTATTACTATTTTTCTGCATATTCTTGACTTTGAATGGGAGCAACTGTAACGCAAGCAATTTCCCGTCGGGGATTAATGAAGTATTTCTGATTCTGATTAATATATTACGCAGTCAGTTGTCCATATTTAAGTTGACAGTATGGTAGACAGATGTCTCATTTACATGTCAGGATCTGGTTATTATAGACACAGATTCAATATTTAACTGTCATTTAACATCACAGTAGCAGCGTTGCATACGTTGGCAGCTGTAAACACTCATAAAAACATTATAAAAATACATCCGGTGGTTTGGTGCCAAGGTGTCTGCCTCCTCCAATATGGCGGCGACGTCGACGTACGGTCCAGTGTTCAATGAGGCGTCTATGTATATATGTCTATGACGCACACAGCTGTGACGTCACCATGGAAAAATGAGACTTTGGGGGGGCTTTTCTGGCCTTTAGAAAACATTTTGACGTTTTAAAAGTCCATGACTTAAAAAAATATGGAATACAAAGATTAGCAATTAACAGTGGTTACAGCTGGAGGTGTCCTGAGAACAGATTTACAGGCTTCTCGTTTACTGTTGCGGTCTATGGGAACATTGCGTTCTGGGCCCCGTGGGATTTTTTTGTTGCAATACCACGAGTGGCGACTGAGAGGGCGGCGCCATATCCAGGTTTTATAACAGATTCATGGCTGCTTAGAGACTGTAAATGGTAAGCAAAGTTAAGTCAAGCTTACTTGTCTTAAGTTATTTCAGTAGTTAAGTCAACAAAGGGAAAGTTAGCAGGTTTTTTTAGCAGGGGACAACAGGTTAACATTAACACAATGGTCTTAGCTGTTTAAGCCGAATTCAAGTCCAACCAGGGAGAAATTAGGAGACTGTTCAACTATTATCCGCCACGAAGGACATTAATCTTCATCTACAGGTAGTTGGTAAGTGAAATAAACCGCTCTTAAGTGTCGTTTCTGTGACTTTTTGGACGTTGTCGAGGTTATTGTTATGGGGCGTTCCCTTGCAGTCGGAACTTGGAAAACTTCCAAGTCAATAGCCCGAGGTCTCCGACATAAACACAGATTACATAACAGCCGTAGTGAACAATTACTTTGGTTAAAATACTTTCATGTAGGCCTGCCTCAACATTGTACAATCAATTACAATACTTGAGTAAATGTACTTAGTTACATTCCTTGGCTCTGGTTGTGTAAGGCTGGCTAATAGAGATGAGAGATGCCCATTAGAAATATTAGCAACATCACAATATGGTCAAGTGCTATATCCAAATTGCAAGAAGCTGCAATTTTTTGATAAAGGTAAATTGTGTGACAAAACAGCATTATAATAAGGTGCTGTTGTGCTGCAGAGATGCCCTGGCCTGCAAATCTTGTTCTCCAGAGTTTGTTTGGTTAAATGCCATGAATTGCAGTTATTTTTAATTATTATTTGATATTTCTGACATGAAATGTTTGTGTCTTCTCATGCCTAGTCACATCATCATGTTAATAGTTTTTTCAGTGAACTCATGAAATGGAAATTTTGCAAAATTGTGATGCAAAAATGATCACTTGCACTAATTGTGAATCATTTTGCAATCGTAATAAATGTCAAAATAGTTTTTTGATTTTTTTTTTTTACCATATCATGCAGCCCAATTTGTTTTTATGCGTTTTTTGTTTTTTTAAGATGATATGAGAGATAGATATGCACATTTTCTTTTACTGATTTAAACATGACTCTGAGTTGCACAAGAAACAGAATATTATGTAGTTTTGTTCCTCAGGCTCATGACTTCAGATTAAAGTATTTTCCACCGTTTTAAGTAAAGGGGCAGGGGCTCTCTTGGGTGTACTGGAGCACTGTGAGACAACCTCAGCAGGTAACTGAATACAAATTGATGGGCAGAGGCTCTGAAAGTTGGACTAGAGCTCAACTTTAACAGATTTTGGTTTGGCATATTTTCTTACTGTTTTATGCTGAATTTAAGAAAAGATGGTTATGTGAGAGTTTTAAAGATTAATTTGACATTTGAAATACTTGAATAACTTGTCCCCTTGTTCTCTTCCAGTGTTAGTTAATTTCGTAAAATGACCCATTAACCTGTCTTATCATCTTTGGTTGTAGACTTTGTGTGATTCCAATAACATGATAGATGCAGACACTTGAATTTTCAGCCTTTCTGCACATTTTGTCGGATACCTTGGAACAGAACAGTTCTTTTCTCCGGATGTGCTACAGATTATAACAAAATTGTACTCGGGAGGGAGGCCTTCTGTTTCTGGATCTCCTTCCTGGAGTCCCTGGGTCTTATGCATTTTGTATTAGCTGCAGGAGATAAATAGTGTGTATTGAGTTTTGTGAAAGTGATGCGGGAGATTAGTAGACTTTCCCAGTGCCATTATAAGAGAGGAGACAAACCACCTCCAGCATTTTGAATAGAAAAGTTCGTAATGCCAGAGCTGGCGGTCGTACGACACTTATCTTGCACAATCGTCTTCTTTATCATAGCTGAACCGGGAAAGCAGCGAATCATGTTCTTGCGCTGACGCAAGCGCACAGTTGAGATTAACAACACTGATTTGGTGTGGCTGCAGACAAACTTCTTATAGGCATGAAAGAGGAGGATATCACTCTAATGCACAGGATTACTAAGAAGAAAGGTGAGGTTATTTAAAGATTAGACATTAAACTTGCATTTGTTCAAGTGCTCTGGTGGGATGAGCTGACGGCGTCACTCACAGATCTCTGGATTGAGTTCGTCTTGTGAAACCGTGCACATTGGTCGTAGAAATATATCCTGTGGATTTAGAACCTTATTTTGGGGCAAAGTCACTCCAATTTTAAGTGAATTTTATCTGATTTGACTGGTGACTCTTAACATGAAGTTTTTATGTCCTGGTGAACATTGAAAATGAAGACATGGCTCTCTCCCCATTCATTTAGATAGGGGCCTGGTCTTGTAAGCCAGAAATAACTGCCAAAGGGTTGTTGCCAAGATGGCAAAAGTTGCCCAGATGGACTTGGACTTCACTCTGCCATGCATTTTTCTTTTTCCCAAATAGTTTATATAAATGGTTGGATGAGAGACGGGATCGTATTCAGAGTAAATAAGCAGCTCTGAGGTCAGATTGAGACTCGAATCTCAACAGCGTCCACTCAGATACTTGATGTTTGTGTGAGAGTTGTTCCCATTATCTCGAAAAATCCTAACAATCATAGACTGTACTTCCAAACCACTCACTCATGCTGATATGCCCTAGTTTTCCATATGTTGCAGCTTCAAGTGATTCTGCTGGAAACAGGTCTCCCAGGGGCACAGGTTTGATAAGACAAATTCTTTAATCCTGACAGACAGGCAGGTCTAGCTCAACAGATACAGTAAATCAATCAATGTGTCTGAGAAGTAGCAGCTCTGTATCGACTGTGACCCCACTCCCCCTACACAGACACATTCTAGGACATGCTACAGAGTGATGGCTCGTGATACAATCTGTCTTCATGTTCACAGCTCTGAACATGCTAAGCCTTTTTAGGTTGTATTCTAAAAAACAAGGTTTTTATTTGACCTGCAAGATGAAGTATGCTAGGCATCATTACCAAGCCCCGCTTAGAGTCAACAGGAGGCTGGAGATGGTTCACCTCATGCCATCTTTTCATCGGCCCATTAACCAGCCTCGGAGAGCTGGCGAGCGAGAGAGCAGCTTTCAGCGCCAGAGGCTTTGAGAGGCCAGGACGTTGGGATATATTTTAACCTGTAGATTCAAGATTCAAGCCTGCCCTCTGACTCATATTCAATCCCAACCTCAAGGTGTGCCTGTGATGATAGATGGGAATTCAAAACTTTATAGGGAGGAAACCTAGTATCAGTGATGAATAACAAGTAGAGTTGGTGCCTTTATTCGCCCCACGAGAAGCCTAAACAAGAGTAGAGTCAGTGAATAAAGGATAAGACTCTGTAAAGACGAAGGAGAGGAACCGAGGAATATGTGGGTGTATATTTCATCATTATAGCGAGATGTTAGTCATTGAATCAGTCAGTCAGTGAATGGGAAGTCAACAGTTTTTAATATGCTCCTCTGATTCCCCGATGGCTTCCCCCTCATAGCATCTTCATCCTTTTCAAGCAGCATGAGATTTCTCCCCCTGCTCTTTCCAGGGCAGGAGAATCAGAGCTTGTTCTCCCATTTCAGCCCATTTATCTCCTGCTAGCTGCAGCTCAGTGATCTTAGCCCTCCATTAGCCTGCACAGAAAAGCATCCAGTGCAAGTAAACAAAAAATTTAGGAATGGCCCATTTCTTCTTTCCTCCCACTGTTCTCAACCTTGTCATCCAAATGACTTACCGTATCTTCAAAACAACACATTACAATTTGCCGTGTTGAAAAAAACAACAACAACCCAACTCTGGCCTCGTGTTAATAGGCCTTGTTTGTATGTCCTAAAATTTCTGTAGCTGGCACAGAAATGGAGCAACTCTCTGGTGTGGTTGTCATAAAGTTGATGTTTCAAGAGATAAATTACACCCGTGCGTCCTCAGGGTTCTCAGCGAAGGGAAATCAAACGGCCACAGTCAGCTATTGCATAATGTCATGTCTTAGCAAGATTTACCACATATCTCAGGGTTCTAAATAAATCACAACTGTCAACTGCGTTTTGCTATTTCTGTAATTAACGTGCCCTAGAGTTAAAATATTAAAGCTCCCCGCTCCCATCTCTGTTTATATCCAACAGTGACAAAACACTTTAGATGACAAGGGAAAAAGATTGGGATCATTTGATTCATTTTGTTGTCTGTAAAAATGCTTTTCCCACTAGACGCATCTGGCAGTGATGTGAAAAATACAGACATCATGCTGAACGTGATCCCATCCATTTTGAATGAACACGGCTATTAACCTGTTTGCTACTTCATTTTTGAAGAAGCCACAAAGGTAGGGCTCATGTAAAAATGTTCAAACTATTTTGATATTAAGCCCAGAAACTAGACTATACCAGAGATACCGAATGTTACCACTAGGTGTCGGACGTGACTCAGCCTCCCCTGATAGGATCATAATGAGAGCCGCTGAATGACATAGTCGTGGCACCATTAGGGCAGCTGTGACACGCGTGTTTTTATTTCTCACAACCATTCAACCTAACTTGTCTTCCTCTAAAGTTTAACATGCCAAGTACAACTTCAGACAAGATGGCAGTAGCTACATTTCAAGTGCGTATTTGAACCTTGCTACTTCTGATGCAAACCTAACATTTCCCACAGCTGAAGCTTCATATTAAAAACATTTAACTGGTGAAAAAACAAGTTGACTTTCATTATGAAGTAGGACAGTCACAGGAAATGCAATGTGTCCAGTGAGTTCAGCACTTACCACTATTGTTCATCAAAAATGCGTCTTCAGAGCACAACATTAGTCATTTTTGGCTTTTGTTGACAGCGGATGAAATATGTCAGGTATTAGTTTTATTCAGGCTGTGGGAGTAATGAACAAGAGGGAGCTGTTTGTATGGAGGCAGCTGCACCCTCCAACTTCTCAGTGAGGTAACCAACCCCTTTTCCCTCATTAACGATATCAGGCTTCCTGTTAGCATCAGGTTTAAATCTGAAATAGGCAATCGGCAACAACTTGTTACTGTTCAGCGTTTTCTAATGTGGTTGTTGGTAATAGAGTAGAGTAGTGTAGCAGCACTGTGTACACGACTGTAAACTCTAGTACATCACAACAAAACGTAGGGAGACATGAGCCTGTGGAGCTAGCTACTCCACTGTCGTGGGCCTCCTGCTTACTAGCTGCAAGCTGTAAGCTCTTTTCACCTACACCTGCAGTTCATGCGGTTTGCAAGACGTCACACCAGAGCTCATACACCAGACTGGACCAGCAAAACCAGAGACCTACCCAACCCCAACAGCCACTTAGTTTTCGATGATTTGTTTTAAATCCTCACACTCGATGGGTGTTGATTAGTTGATCAATAAACCATTAGTCTATCAACATCAAATTTAACTAAAAACTCTACAAAACATCTTCAAAAGGTTCTTCTTCTTCTCAAATGTGAAGATTTGCTGCATTTTTCTGTTATTAAATCACTCTAAATTGGATATCTTTGAGTTTTGGAGTTTTCTTAATTTTCTGATGTTTTTTTCTGCATAAAATAATTGCTGATTAATTGAAATAATAATCAATGGATGAATCAATAATGAAAATAATCATTAGTTGCATCATAACACTCTTTCAAGGTGAATTCTGGTATATAAAAAGTTGAGACACACAAATTCTAAAATAATATTGTTGCAAATTTAGTAAGAAACCAAGCAATTAGGACATCTCTTACTCTGTGACATTGGCATTAACTTTATTGCAGTAACTAGTCATAATTAGCTGTCCTCTGTATTAAATTTCACTCCTGAAAAGATCTTTAAAATATTATTAAAAGTCAGAAACTGAAGTGCTCTGAGCAGTGTGCTGCAGAAATTCTCTTAAATTGATACTGATATACTGATAATTATTGCATGAGAAATGCTTATTCCTGCTGATTTCCTCCAGATTTTAAAGACGATCATACTAAGTAAAGGATGGATAAGGAATTACTGTTGAAATTGATTCTGATTGATTGTATTCTGGCCTTTCAGCACTATTTTTTTACCTCGCTCAGTTGTGTAAAACTGCTTAAAATGGTATCGAATAAAAATGGGGCCACACTGAACCAAACAACTGTCGTAATTAGAGCAAACTGAAATACATGGTCAGCTTATATGACAATTGTGTTGAAAGCTTGAGCTGTAATTTTCTACAATTTGGTCCACTTTGTTGCAGTTTATAGCCAGCTCTGCTGTGAGAGATACTTTCCTCTTTGGCGACTGTTTACTTTGACAACTGTAATCAGTTATTATTGTGAAGTATTCAAAAATGCAGGGAAACACGACTCAGACTCTGCGAGGTTTGGCTGAGGTGCTGCTCCTCGAAAACACTTTGAAACATAAGAGAGAAGAAACCCCATGTTCAGGCTGCACAGATCTGAGCGTGTGGAGGATTCTCACTATTGTGAAGTATGACGCAAACTGGTATAAAGACTTCTTTATGTCTCAAATGCATAGTTTGACAGCTGGCAATAAAGACTACGTTCATCAAGACTTTTTCTGTACTGATGCATGGGGGTGTACGCGGGCCTGAAGATTTGCTGTCAAAATTATGCACATATTGTAGCAGCAACGGAAATTTTGATACTTGCAAATGTCCTATAAAACCCTATGCTTTGTAACATTTGCATAATAACAATTGCATAATTGTACTGCTGATATACAGTATCATCTTAAATTCATCACCATCTAAGAACTTAAGAGACAGAAAAAATGGACTGATTGAATAGTAATTCCAGTGTTGGGTTGGCTACTTTGAGTGGCGGGGGTGATTGTGGATGAATACTTGTAGAATTGAAATATTACAATCGTACAGAGTGAGTTGTATTGATAGCCAGCATTAACTTAAAGCATTTTAAGTATGTAAAATGTGTTTGGCATACTCTTTGCGACAGCAGGTCGCAAGAAGTACCTATATGTTCAGTCATAGTATAGTATACTTCACAATATAGTTACAGTACAAAATAAAACTTTGTTGTAAACTAGTTGTTTGCTTAAACTTTACTAATCTTACGTTTCAAGTTTGCTCAGATATATACTTTTATAAACTAAAAAGTTAGTCCCAAGAAGTATTGTAGTACACTTGCAAGTATACTACCAGTACATTGATATTAATACACTTACAACATAAAGTACACCTGGGAAATATACTTGAACTGTACCTAAGTTTACTTGATAAAAGGAAGTGAAAGTGTACTTCTTTTGAATGCTAAACATCAACTGCTGCTGTAGCCGCTATTAATCACATCACACTGAAAACCACAAAACTGTGTGTTCACAGTAATACAGCGCAAGCTATGTAGGCTAGCCAGGTAGCTTAACACTTAAAAAGGCTAATTTCTGAACAGGCTGATTACTGAAATGAATATTACCGGCTATGCAGCGGTATAATAAATACATGTAACATCGACTGGACATTGCAACATGAAATACAGAGAGAGACTTGAGTTATTTTGCGACATGAACCTTACAGCAGTAATATTAAAATTTACATCGTCAGTATCTACCGTAATGACGGCAGACACACGAAGCAGAGGAAGGAAAGAGAAACCCAAATTTCAAAATAAAAGTCTCTGAACATAATTTTTTCTGAATGCAAAGGATTCACAGCATAAAATAGGGACCATCCGTACACATGGGTCAGACAATGCCCATCTTCAAATTTGGCCTTCATTTTGATCTCACCTACAAGCCTTTAAGGTTTCGTGACTGTATCTTGCACAGTTGTGACAACAGACAGACAGACTGCTGGCAAAATACTCAAAAGTTCTTCTGTGGTTGTTCTCGGTACAAAGATGTCTCCAGGACCACATTTTGCCATGATGACACACACAGACACACACACTCTCAAGGTGAAAACATTACCTGCCGAAGCTGTTGCGGCTGGCAATGAAATATTGAGTTTCTTTCAGGGGTGGCTTGGGGACCCTTTGGGTGGGTGGGCCGCCCCCTCAAGGCAGTGCAACGCTGAATTCTGATCACTTGTAACAAAAATATCAGTCATCATCTAGTTTTTGTTTCTCCAGTGTGAGGATTTGCTGTTTTTGTCTGTTAGATATCATTGTAAACTGAATGTACCTGGGTTTTGAATATTAGCAGACGAAATAATATGACATTTGAGGACATCACTTTGGATTTTGGGAAATTTATAATGAGCATTTTTAACAACTTTCTGAAATTTAGTTGAGTTTAATCGAATTATTGAGAAGGAAGGTAAATCAATTTTCAATGCAGCCCTAGAAGATTTACTATTTTTAACCAACCCGTTTGCTACAAAGGCACTATAATGCTGCACAATACAGCTGACAATGATTATAAAACTGCTGGCAAAATAAAACATTAAGTGCTTTCACTGAGAACAGTGTCAGAATTTCTCAGGCTGGGAAAAGCTGTGTTGATGTGCTGAAAGAGCAGATCAGTGACAGATGGTGGGCTCAGTTTTAGTGTATTGCACTAATTGCATTGCAGTTCTCTGGTGTTGCTGCTCAGAAATTAAGGTATCACCCTCAGACCAGTTACAAATGTGAGCAAAGAACAACACCGGAAGTTTGATCCATTCTTATTGATGCATCTCTTTGAGGCTCATTTTTTCTTTACTATAGAAATATTGTGACCTCTTCTAAACTCTCCGGTCCTTGTGTGCAGCTTAGCTCTGCTCTCTCCATTCATTTTCCTCAGGGCAGCCTCCCTCTACCTTCCTATTGATCTGCTGTGCAGCATCAACATGCTGGAGTGTCAATTAGAGAGCCCCTCCTGCCCATCTGTGAGAAGAGAGCTACAGCACTTCTCTAAAAGTTTCCCTCGCTGGCTTTGCCAACCAGCAGATGCTCAGGTCTGTGAAGATGAAGAGGGGAATAATCTGCTGAAAATAAATATACATTTATCTCAGATGTGTCCTTGTTTGTATTTATTATGTTCCTTATGCAATACTGATTGGATTGTGAAATGCTCGGGCTTGAGCTGTAACATTTCTAATGTGAAGTGTTGAAAAAACATGAGGCTTTCAAGGTGAAGGGGTTGGTCTGCAAAACACTTCATCTTCAAAGACAACACATCAAGTGAAGTGTATTTGTAAGGGCAGGCTGGTTGAGGGACACCTTTTCTCAGTGAAAAGATATTCTGTTCGTAGCATTGTTGTTCTTTGCAAACCGAATATTTGCAGTTCTTTTTGGATCACATCATCCCCATGACATCTCTATTTATGTTCTTTTAGAGCACAATCTGTCTCTAGACCTCCCTCAAACATCAACAAAACGGCTGCAACACTTCCTAAATATTAAAATGGCCTGCGTTCTTGAAAACTAGTCTTTGTGACAGATGTGTAGGCGAAGCGAGACCGACACAATGTAAAACACCACCCACGCTGTCGCTTCCTGTGCACATTAAAAATCACCATTCTTTTTTGATAATCTTTCAGTTGAGAATCCTCAGTAAGTTGAATCTTCTATAATAAAGTTGCCAAAAACAGACATATTTAATGTGCAGAAAGGAAAATTGGTGAAAATATATTGTAAACAGACAGATTTTGTGCTTTTCAGATTAAAGGCGTTTCTGTATGCCGGTGTAGCTTGCATGGCCTTGTAACAACAAACACTTATTTGCCTGAAGGTTATTGTATGGCCTTTTGAAACAATGCATAGTCTATTGCAAAACATGCTTTTGCACCTGAGGAAAGGTTGTTCTCCTGATATGAATCTCTCCTTATTCCTGCAGCTGTCTGTGACATTTGTAAGCTGGTAAATAGCTTCTCTGTTTTTCTCGTGTCTCTGTTGTACATGGTTATTGAGGTACACCATTATAGGTTGATCTGTAGATATCACATTTTGTCTTCTCATTCGGCGCCCTTTTATTTCCTTTTTGAGCACTGTTTAAAAGCAGAGATGTGAATCTTCACTGGCCAAACGATTCTATTTGATTATGATTTACCTGTCAACGATTCAAATGCACAACAGTTTTTTGATGCATTGTGATGTATCTCAATGTATGGCATCGTCAATTTTCTATATTACTGCACATGGCTACTTTTTCATAATTTAATAAAAGCAGTAATATGAATCTAACTTCCCTTTTTATTTAGAAAGTTTTAAAAAAAAATCTTCAACAGTCTACTGCTAAAAAGCTGCTTCTTTTCAATACCAAGATCTGTGTGCAACACAATCACCAGAATAAATGTTAGCTAAGTACATTCAATTTTCTATTTCTCTTTTGCACAACGCTGAGCTTATGCTCTGGTTAGGTTTACACACAGAAACCACTTGGTTAGGGTTGGAAAAAAAATCATCGTTTGGCTTGAAATACCTGTTTTTGATGCTACAATCATGGATTGAAATGGTCTGACTTCCTGTGATAAATAGCTGATTTTGATCACTAAATAAATGGCTGAAAATATCGGCATGTCTCTTTAAAAAAGCCCGGTTTTGTCTCCACAAAGACAGCTGGAAATGTCCGCAGATGTCTTCAAAATATCCAGTAGCGTGACACGAACTGCAGTCCGCCATCTGGCAGCCTTGCTGGATTGTAAAAACAGTTTGTTCTTCCCAGTATGTTCAGAAAATCCTAAATGTCCTCATCCCTGTTTTTTTTACTCACTGCTGATATCTCCCTCACTTTTGCAACTTTAGTGTTATGTTCTCCAGCAATTACATTCAAGAGCACAACGTAACCTAACCACTTTTTGTCAAGCTGAGAAAATCGAAAATCAACAATCAACATAGGCTGCAAACTCCCGATTATGCTCCATCTCTGCATTGATGCAGAATCTTCCCCATCGGCATTGAGATGCATCCTGCAATCGATAATTTTCCACACCTCTTTTGAAAATCTGACCAAAACTAAGGTGCAGTGTGTCAGACTTGAAAATTTAAGATGATTCACACAATTGAGTCTGTGTGACATACAGTAAATTTCCTCAAGCTGAAAACAGTGATGATGTCTAACCAGAATTCACACTGAGTATGCTAATACTGCATTTTCCATTCAGTAACTACATCACTACATGTCATGTTGAATAGAGCTCTGAAAGGTGGTCTTGATTAAAATGGGATTTTTTTTTCCAACAGTGGCGGTAGTTTCTAAAATGATTTATTCAGTAGATATAGCCAGCCCACCCGCATAGCACTGAGATCTTTAAGATTAAAGAATGAATTACCTACATCCTGGCCAAAAAGGAAACACTATAAGATATTCATGTGGAACAAGACAAAACAAGCTGATTAACATGATAATGCATGATGTAATCTTGCGAGGTGTGAGATCCTTTTTCCTTCAGCTGCACTCGAGATACTCCTTCAGATTGGCTCCCTGTTTTTCAGTCTGAGGGAGACATATGAGCTGTCTCCCCACCAGCTCTTCTTTTGTACAAACATGAAGTTTGATGACATCTGTCTTGAAATCTGCAGTCTTGCAGAACAATTTCTTATTTGAACCGTTCAATGTTTACAGCTGTATTTTTTTTCCTTTTGCCTATCTATACTGCGCTGTGTTGGCAGCTCGCTGCCTCCTCCTCAGTGAATGCTCTGATATGAGATATGCTGGTGCATGGTTTGTATGTGGTTATGGGGGCTAAGGTGAGTTGGCTGGATTTCCAGTTGTCATCTGTGCTGCAGCAGTTAAAGTGGACCTGCAGTGAATCAACTCTGAAAAATTACTTCGTGCTCAGTAGGAGATAGTTGGGTGTATTCAAAGGACCTTGTCACTTCCAATATGCTCTCAATGAATCTCAGCCATTGCCGATCCAAGGCTTCCACCCACTCTGCTGGAAATCCAATGTCTACAGCCCTATTCTGTGACTGTGTGCAGGGAGATTGTTCCTTCAGAGCCTATTAAAGCTTCAGGAATGAACAGGGTGTAGATATGTACATACGAGATAGCTTGTAGTGGCATATTTTGTGTCTGTAAGGTATGCATGTAATGTGTGTGTCAGAGGGAGAAGAAAAGAGAAGGGAGGGAATGAAACTGTCATAGTGTGTAGACGTGTGTTACAGGATGGAGATTAGAAACTTAAAATCAAGCTGTAAATCTGCACCTGAACCTCAGCAGCTTGTTTACAACAGTTGAATCTGTGCAGGATCTGCATCTTATAACCATCACAGCAGTGAAACAATAAACAGAACCACATGAAAACAGATGTAGGCATAGAGCTGAAACACTGAGTTGGTAGACAGAACATAATCTGCAACTGTTTTTGATCATCAAATATGGATTTCTGTAAGTTTTTAAGGAAAAATGCCTCATTTGAGTCTCAACTATGAGGATTAGTCGTTTATTAGTAGATTAGTAGTTTTTCATGGCTGACAGTATCATTAGTAAAAAGAACTGATAACCGTTAATTGGAACTGATGTACATTTGTTGTAAAAATGAAAATCTTAGTGTCAAAACTTTTTTTTAAAATTAAAAATAATAAAAAAATAACCAGTGATGGAATATAAATTACTCCAGTATACTCAAGTGCTCTACTTAAGTACAATTTTGAGGTACTTGTTCTTTACTTGAGTATTTTCACTTTTGTCACTTTATATTCCACCACATTTATTTGATGACTAATTTGTTTGCAGATTCAGCCTGACATGTAACCAATCAGCGTTGTGGGCGCCCCCTACATAACACGGCAACTTGTACACCACCGCGGTGGTTGAGGAAGACAGTACACCACAGGTGATCAAAAATAAATGGAAAATGTTAATACGAAAGGTAGCGATTTATCAACAATGAGGCAAATAAATAACTATAACTACCTCTTCTGAATATGTGAGTAAAAGCTCACAAAAGATGGCTTGGAAAAAAACAAAATACTTTGAAAAATAAGTATAAATATTTTAGCAGCCGGATAACCAATTCTGCATTTTGTGTATCTACATATGTATAGGCGCTTCATATTACTCTTGACTACAATATTTATGAAAATGAAATGTAGGTTTTTCTGGCCTTTTTCACAGCTTTATTTTTTAGGACAGCTTGAAGAGTAACAGGAAATGGGAATGAGAGAGAGAGTGAATGGCATGCAGCAGAGGGCCACAGGCTGGATTCGAACCCTGGGTGCCACTGTGGCAAAGGCCCAGCCTCACTCTACAAACCGAGACCCATGGGGCCCCTCATGAGATGTAGTTTTTGACCTCTATGTGACCAAATCCACCTATGAACCCTGCACGAACCATATTTGCTGCAGCTGGATAGCCTTGCAGAATGATGACTGACAGACAGAGAGAGGATGCTGCATCAGAGCCAAAGTAGCAAATTTTGAAATGAAATAATTTCATCACACACACACACACACACACACACACACACACACACACACACACACACACACACACACACACAGACACAAGAAAAGCGCTAAGTATTTGATCCGATAATCAGGCATTATTATCGATCTATTCTTAATTTGAAGAACTCACTTTGCGCTCTGGGAAATAATTATCTCAAATTTTCACTATTTTTTCATGTTTTATAGATCAAAGAACTCAACAAAGCAAGCGATAATGAAAATAATCATTAGTTGCAGCCCTCATGAGCTACAGCTGTAATAATAGAGCCGAGCTTTGGGCTTCAAGTTTTCAATATGTCGAAGCGCTGTTTCTATATCAGATCAGTATGTGTAGAATATTGTATGAAATATAAAAATATGTATCAAATATCCCGGGCTAAATTACAGGCACCAGTGATCTGGATGATATATCAGTCAATTTTGGAACCTTAAAGTATCTTCTGCTGTGTTAATGGCTGCTTAAAATCAGAATGTGCCTTCTTAATGCAGTGATTTCTTCAGGTGGATATTTTTCTTCTTGCCAACTTTGGACATAAAAGCTGCTCTCTATCTGTAATAGCATAATTACAATTTCAAACCCATTTCTTAGACCATACCCCCGTTGGGTTGTTGTACTCTTCTACCCTGCAAGGCGTAGACTCAGACATGCTTAAGAGACGCTGAGACCCACATGTGAAATCCATTGTAATATAGGTAATTGATTTAGCCTGTTTTTTTAAGCAGAAATACCTGGGTAATGCTGCAGTTGTCCATTTGGCACAAAGAGATATCAGCTTCATCATTAGCCTCTTTGGTCCTTTTGAACCTCCCTTTTAAACTTAAACTTTTAAATAATTTGACAGGGGCTGAAGAAGTATTGTAGCAGCAATGGTGATACATTTTCTAGAAAGTAATAATTTCTCAGCAAAATACCAACACACAACGGCATTCCGGCGACTACTGCCAGTGCCGACAGCGCGGTCTTGTGTTATTGGAACCTTACAAATTTTTTTTATGAAACATAATAGTCCAAGATTATCAAAATATTGTGACAGAGGCTGAGTGTGCTTGCAGACAAGGCTGATAGCTGAGAACAGAGCATGGAGCTATGACACTCAGCCATGTCAACGTTGAGAGTTCATAGAAACCTTTTGAATTCAAAGAGGTTGATGTAGGAAAAGTATATAAGAGAAAGAAATGAGTTTGGGAGTGGAACTGTCTCTTCATTCCACATAATGCTGCAGTAAAAAGGTTAAGCAAGAAAAAAAGGCATTGAAAAGCTCATACCAATACAAATGCCCTTTTTCTGTTTTCTCTGTGCACTGTCTCACTGCTCTTCTCTTTTTCATCTTTCAGGAATACACTCTGAAGCCTGTGGACCTAAGCAGGCCTGAGGGCTCTGACATATACCAAATCCCTGCCCAGGGGAACGGGGGAGATTAAAAACTTCTGATTGAGGTGGAGAGGAAAGAAACACAGAGGGAGAGGAAGAGAAGAGGGGAGAGACCGAGAGAGAAAGCTTATCGTTTCACCTTTGTTCTTCCTAATGCCCCAAGTGAAGGATCTCCATAGGCAAGTCTGTGAATAACAGCAGACACAAGAGCCGCTGCCCACCACGGTGGTCAGATGATGGAGTGAGGCAGTGAAAGAGGAGAAGAGAGCGGGATTACATCCTGTGAAAGAGCCAAACTCGTATTCTACATTAATTGAATGCCTGGGAGAGAGGAGAGACATGAGAGGAAGCCTTTTCTGTGCCAGCTGCTTCAAGAGGTATTGCAATTAACCCTCTGGCCATCATAAAATAATACCTGGCTTCTGTTGTTTTCTGATTGCTGGGTTTGGTTGTACAGTGTGGATGTGTGCTCGTGCCGTGGTCATGTTTCAGCCCCCGGCGTGTAGACCGGATCGGACCGGCTGTCAACGAAACAGCCTGATTGTGCCGCTGCTGCTGCTGCTGCTGCTGCTGCTTCTAAACAGCTCCCTCAAGGCCGCTCAGGCTGCCAAACCCAAAGGGCCGGGACACACACATTTGAACTCCATCCGCATTGACGGGGATATCTCCTTAGGTGGGCTCTTCCCAGTACACGCCAGGGGCCACGATGGCAAGCCATGTGGGGAGCTGAAGAAGGAGAAGGGCATACACAGACTGGAGGCCATGCTCTTTGCCCTTGACCGCATCAATAATGACAATAATCTACTGCCTAACATCACACTGGGAGCACGTGTGCTGGACACCTGTTCCAGGGACACTCACGCCTTGGAGCAGTCGCTCACCTTCGTGCAGGCTCTGATAGAGAAGGACGGGACAGATGTCAAATGTCTTGGTGGGGGATCGCCAATCATCACTAAACCTGAGAGGGTGGTGGGCGTCATTGGAGCCTCTTCCAGCTCCGTCTCAATTATGGTGGCCAACATACTACGCCTGTTCAAGGTAAGAAAACAGCACACTAGTTTGTGTAGGTTTCTTAGGACAAGAATTAAATCATTTGCAAACAAACTAAGTTTACCACAATGGTTTAATTAAGTGTCTCAGAGACCATGTAGTAACATCCTCTGTATCAGGGGTACTCAAAGGTCCACTTCTGATTTTTTATTTAAGGACAGTTATTAATTAGTAACTTCATTAATGTCACATCTCTCACATCTCATGTCTTTAGTAAGTAATAATAAAAAAATCTCCAGTAGACAACCTTGAACCTTACCAGATATATGCTCCTTGGGGACCTGTTGTACAAAAATATGGTTGAGTTTGCTGATGAAGATTTTTTAATAGAAATGTTTTTTTAAATCTTCCTTTGTAGAAATGAAATACATTGGGAAATGTCAAATAGTCTAGCATCTAAAAATGTAAACTTTCCTTCTTTAATAACCTTTGTGGCCATTTGAGTATAGATTTGTGAGTTAATGTGGTGCATCTTAATGCACCATGATGTCCCTGTCGACGCACATGCACCCTGCCATATAAAGTGATGTAGATTTAAGAGTTTACGACATTTCCATTAATGCATCATGAGTGTCAAACTAATATTTCTGTGGGGATAAATAACACCAAAGCGAATCAAAGTCTCTCAGCATCTTTTATTTCATGACTGTTTCGGTACGAACATTCATTGCCAGTGTGGCGGAGAGCCTTACAAGATTTACTTGCCAAACAGAAAAATATGCCCAAATTTAGAGCTTGGTAGACTCTGACAGCAAATTCTCTGGTGTAATGTTGATGCATGAACTCAGCAGCAGCAACACACAAAACTCTCCCCAGCAGTTAACATCGCCACATTGTCGACAACAGGGAAATAAGCCACATTAAAACACACTCATCTGTGGACATGATTGCTGTAAATAATCTCCAGATTCACTGTGTATTCAACGTCACTAGCAATTTATTTCAAAATAGAGAACATTACACTTCATAACGTATTGTAGTCTTCATAAAAGAGGTTTTTTGCCCCAGCGTTGCTTGTGACAGACTGAACCTTTTGAGGATGCTTCCTTCATACCCAATCAAGATTCTATGACCTGTTACCAACTCCTGTCCCAACTTGTTTGTAGCTATTGTTGAGGTTTTCAGTTGAGTATATGCCAAAAAGGATTAGCAAATGATTCCATGTAGTTGTATTTGTTCTACACAGTGTCCCAACTTCTTTGGGAATCAGGGGTTGTAAGTATGAAATGCACAGACCAAAGAACAGGAGCTGCGTCTGCTGTTGAATACTGCGTAAAACATAAAACCTGTGATTTGTGATGTTCTCGCTTTATCGATCCTCCTTATATATTAGTTTGAATAATTAATAACGCCGGCTGGAAAAACAACAGGAGCTGCTGAAGATTGTGAGAGAACAATATGTGTTAGTTATCTGCTGCCACGCAATGGACACTTTCATAAGTTTGGAGAGGAGATCTCTGGGTAAATCTCATCACTCTGACTGTTGCCCTGCAGGAGTCGGTTGCTAAGCAGTGAGAGGTATTGCCTGTCATAATACAGAAGTGATTAATAGCAATACTACTCGATTTCACATTTACCCCATAGCCTTTCCTCCAATCAGTCTTGTGTTTACGTCTGCTTACACTACTGAAAGAAATTATGTCCTGTTCATGTACATTAGGACATTTGATGAATTATTTAACACATATTTTATTTTCTAGCCAGCCAGCAATGGCGAGTGTAATAGCTCTTTCTACTTTACTGAAGGTGTGATTGCTGTTTACTGCTCGGCTCACTGCAAAAATAATACACCTTTCTTTGACTTTCAAAAGAATGACTTTTTATAATGTACTGTCATGTGTTTAAATTGTTTCATGGGCAATTACACATTTTAGCACAGATATTACTCAAATCGCTTTCACTGGGATCGGCGAGGTGGTGGCTTATTTAAATTCAATGGTAATTAAAAAGAGGGATTTTTCCTCAGATAACACTCAGACTTCAAAATGTATTTCAGATCCTCTGTGTCCTGCCTTTACCTAAAAAGCTGATTATAATCCTGGCTCCAAAGTACTACTTTCACCTTGATCTCACATAAAAATTCATGCCTAATCCAGACAAAAAATCCCTCTTGTCTTGCTTAAAAGTACTGGGAGGTCAGGTGGTGGCTCAGTCACAAAACTGTCCCTGCAGCTGACTCAGTGTCTTACATAAGGACACATCAACAGACCAGGTGTTAACTCTCACCAAAATGGGCTCTAACCTAATTGAGGCGTCGCAAGATTGCACCTTATTTCTTTTTGCTGTCATTTTCAAGAGCAACACAAGATTGTCATTTTTATAATTACAGTAATTTTATTTGTATAGCACTTACATACAGGAAAAAGTATGAAAACACAGCGTAAAAACAAACATACAAACATGCACAAACACTATCATGATACACGGACAAAAAACAGACAAAAGGGGGGGCGAAAAAGGGAGTATTCATAAAAACACTAACCTATAGAACTGAGTTTTCAGCAGCCGTTACAGCAACATTATGTAGAAATTGGCATTTTATGCGATTTGGTGTCCCCTACAATTTCTTAGTGCAACACCACTGTCCTAAATACAAATCGCAGGTCCGTAACAATTTGTCAGCTAATTTGTAGGTGCTAACTACAAAAAACCTCATTAAGTCTTAACAATGTTATGTCTTGAAAACTTATGTTGTACGTATGTATGTATGTTGATGTAAACATGTATGTAATGCTGTGATCCTACCCTCTTACTGAAGTTACATAGAGCAGAAACAAGTGATGAGGGCTGGAGTGGCTGAGACAGAGACACTATTCACCCTATTACAAGACACTATCATCAAAATGAATTTGAACCTGTTATTTTAAGGTTAAAAAGTCACATAATGTTGCTTGAAGTCATTTTGCTTGTGGTTTTGACAAAACAAACAATCTGAATATTTCCCTTAGGCTCTGGAAAATTGTCAAGACCATTTAAACCTCTTTTAATGGCCAAAAAAATAATATAAAAAATAACTTACTGGTTAATCAGTAATGAAAAGTAATCATTAGTTGCAGCCACAGGCGATGGAAATGATGTTTCACCCTTGTTTCTGCTCTCGACACTAAAGCTCTCAGCTCTGGTGCTGAATGCTAGACTGCTTTTGAACCAGACCAGACTCTGGCACTGCCTCCTCTACTGCCTTCCAGTGTGATCAACACTGAGCCATCTATGCCAACACCATGGAAGACAGACGCTCTGCAGTGTGTCTGGATATTATTACAGAACTATGATTATGACACAGACTTCCTATTTTTAATGTGTTTTTTTAATGTTTAATGAGTGAAATCAGTTTCTTTTTTCACATAAAAAAAATAATCGAGTCAGATACTAGCTGTCTGCACAGCTAGTAAAATGTTAGTCTTAATGTCGAACATGAGACTTCACATGTTATACACATGTTGTTTGGGGTGCCTTGTCTGTAGTTGTGCTGCACAGCAGTGTAATTGGGCAAATGCTGTAATTATTATATTATTCGTCATAATTCCCGGTTGGGCGCATTACTTATTTATTTGAAACTATGACTCATTGACTTTGGAAACATCTTTCATATTGAACAATTTAAAAAGAAACTTTTCATTTTAAGAGTAGATTTCCTTGAACTACGAATATAATTAAGCTGAAAAACAACAGGAAACAGCAGCATAATGGGCTTCACTCTGCCCAGTTAGTTTCTCTCGGCGTGATACATCTCAAGTTTTCTCGAATTCATTCAGTATTGAAAGTGCTTGGTGACCAGTGATATATTGGCAGCTCTTGGGCATATTACGCACGCAGTGATCACTGTAGTGTTGCAAGCTGTCTTTTAGCTTCTTTGTACAAGATTTTTGGACTGCCAAAGTGTGTAATGACCGTTCCTGCCCGCTCCCCCAACATAAATTCACTGTTAACCCTTTTGGACCAAGGCTGTTCAGGTTACTCTGGAAACAGTTTTTTGCATTTTTGAGTGGTCCAAGCATCAGTCATGTAAGGCACGTAAAGCCAGGAGCAACGCTTGTAAGGAGTCGATGAAGTCCACCATAGTTGTTCTTAGCAATGATGGGAAATTGGATACGTATACAATGACTGAATGGTGTGTCTTTACAGTGGCTCTCATGCCTGTGGAAAAGCAAACTGGTTCTTAAAACCAGAGACAAACTCATCATTCCAGAACCAGCACTTGGTTTGCTTTGGTCGAAAAGAGTTATATGAATATGGTGTGATATCTTCCTGTCTCACAGCTGATTTTGTCTTACCTGTCTTTTTGACTGAAGGTTCTCTTTCTGTCATTGAAGTGAACTTGACATGCCACAGCCTGGCTGAGAGTGAGTTTGGGCTTTTAGGGAAGAACAAAGCCTACCTCTGTGAAGGAAAGGGGTGCGTTAGATTCAATACAAGACTAAACGAGAGCATCATTGTTGTACAATAATAGCTTTATCTCGATTATCTTGTTTTCATAATCGTTGGTAGGCAAATAATTAAGATTACAGATGACAAAGTAGGAACCACCTCACTGAATATAATCACTATCAAGTATCATCCCAAAGCGGTGAGTGGGAATTGTGCTTTTTTTGCATGTTAGTTTATCTAATACTCCCCAGCAACAGCCTCCAGTACAGTATATGTATAATTTGATAAGCTCCCAGATTCCAGGGTCTTACAAACCACACGGGATGTATCTTGCTTGTCGAGGCCCCAAGCGATAACCGGCTGAACCCAGTATGACAGAACACACACACACTGAAGTTTTCTGCATCTTTTATATGTTCTAATGTATGTATGTTATTTTCTTCATTGTATGTATGCCTTTGTGCATGGGTGTGCTTTATCTATACCTGTTGGTAATACACATAAAAATACTCGAGACGAGCATGCAAAGCCTGGCGCATGAACTCTATATTTCTTTCTGTCTCCCACACATAAAATATGCCTATATGCATGCTCACACAGGTAGGAGTCGGTGTGTGCCACAGTAATGAGCCTCTCCAGCAGCGTGTTCTTGATCCCACTCTCACATGGAAGCCTCAAATCCTTCGTCATTAACACAGCGCTCGTTCCCTCTTCATTAATGCACGTAAGCGGTGTCCTTGCATATTTAATTTGGATTTCTCTGATCTCCCTTCTCTTTATCCTCAATGTATATATTAGCATTCCCCTCTTCTTCCTTTTTACGCTCAGACAGCTGGAGGTTAAGAAAGCAGCTTCAGTCGGACGGCAGTAGAGTAGATCAACACAGTGAGATTTTTTTTTCCAGTTCATCTTCAGTTTCTGTCACTTGGCCTTCTTTGCGTTTCACTATTGAAAATCAAACACTTTTAATGGCGCTCCCCAATCAGTCAACATCCACTCTAATTGAATAGCGGTCATTACAACAATCAAATAAGAGAAAATGCTCCTGACATGATGTAAAGCAGTCTCGTCTTTAATATAGATTTAACAGTAAACCTTTAATGGAGAGTGGTGTGGTCATTTAGGTGGGGTCTTGAGTTATGGCTTCCCATGGAACCACGGGTCAGCCAGATGCTTGCTGGTTCTACTGGTCATGATGGACCTGCTGCTGCCCCCAGGAAAGCAAACTGACTTAACTTTACAGCCGTATCATAACACGCCCTGTGCCAGCAAGACATCATTTGCTGCATGATCTAGCCTGCAGAGAGGAGAGGGACAACCACATCTACAAGCACTGCGGCTAGACATAAATGTTTGCTTTAAATGGAGGCAATGCATGCACACGAGTACAAACTCAGCATACTGATGAAGACAGGCAGACCCTTAGACGGGTGCATTACTGTATGCTTGTACAACCACACACACACACACCACGTGCAATATCGCACCACTCAAACAAGCATGTATATAAACACTTCACACGGAAACACAAGCATATACACAAAAGCAATCAAGCACATTTGCACGCAAACCACTTTAAACCCAGCAGCAGCCGCCCCGATGTAGTTAGCAGGTTTAGAGCAAAGTGTTTCCTCAGCACTCGGCTGCATACAGATGTGGTCCAGAGCAGCTTGATGAATATTTCACTCCAACCTTATGTAACGGTAACACGGGTACCAGGAGCTGCAGCTCTAGAACATTTTTGTGTAGTTGACGGAGAAGTGGGAGAAGCTGTGACAAGCAGTCGGGGGAAATGATAATTCATGATCACAGACAAGCTATGTCAGATGATTACATTATTCATTTGCGTATTGCAGATGCGTTCGTAAAGTTGACACGCATCACGTCCAACACAGATTGTACTACCAGGTCTGTCCCTTTTCACTAGTGTTTATCTCAGCAGGAGGTCCTGACAGGGATTTCCTTTTTTAACACAGCTGTGACAAAAGTTTGGCTCTTGTTCAGAGAAAAGAAAAAGTATTTTATCATAACTTTCATTTGTTTCATAATGTGGTGCAGATGAGTGGCACAATAGAAAGCCACTGACCCAGCAATAAGAAGCTCACAGCCATCTAGCCTTTAACGCTCACTGGAAAACATTTTGGTGGCTCCTTGTTCTGACATTACACTTTACTGGCTGGCTGGACAAAGCATTTCACATTCACTGTAGCGGTTTCAGTAGCAAACAGACCACAGAAGAGTAAAAAATAAAAATCAATTCAGTGGAAGAAAAGTAGAAGAACATGATTTTTCATGCAAGAGCACCCAGGCCTTCAGCATCCCACTCATTCTGACATTTCCCTCACCCTCAGGTCATGCTCTTGTTTCCAAGTTTTACATTGGAAACGCAGCTGACCCACTGATTAACTGTTTATGCGCCTTCACATTGTGTAGGAACCCTCACAGCTAACGTGCAAAGACAAATCATGTGCCTTTGGTTTGTAAAGACCTCCAAACAAACAACTTCAATACTGTTGTGATCATCTCCTTCACATTTGATCCTGACCGGTTACTATGCTGCTCTCGCGTGACATTAAGGTAATTAGTGTTAAGCAGTTTAATTGGTCCGAACCCTCCGTGGGTTAACTGCTTCAAACTGTCAATAGCAAGTAAAGCAAATAATATTTAGTGCTGAATAAACAGGATAGATTATGAATAGTTTATTAGAGATTGCCCTGAGCTGCCATCTCTGAGCTTTATTTTTTCGTGAAACCTTTTGGGATTTTGTACATGGTAACATTGCTGGGAAAAGCATGTAAATAATGAACTACGGTGTTGAATAATACATCTTTTATGGCAATTTATTTTTTAGTAATTATAAATATCCTGTCTGTTATTCCAAGTAGTGTGATCTAATACAATGGATCAAGACATCTCAGATTTAAGTAGAGATTCTTGCTGTTATTTGTGGGAAAGGGTTGGTCCAGAAATGGAAACGCATTTTAGGGATAAAAAAGACAGAGTCAAAACAGCCTTTTAAAATCAGATTCATAGCCTGAAGTATCTAATGTTTGCTTTTACTACTATCGTGACTCTGAGTCATTTCTGAGCGTGTGTGCGCACTTGGGGAAATAATTAAAATTTTAGAGAAGCTGCAATTACATGACAGTTTGCAAGGTAAAAGCTATCAGTGTCGATCTCATTTAAAGTATATGCATATAGCGGCAAAACCCAGTCACACAGCAAACTGTCAGGAGGATGTCAGACGTCATTAGCAGTTGACAGTTTCTTTCACGATTCCTTGAATGAGCGAGCCGATCCATTCTGCAGCTGTTGTGGTCAAAGCTCCACCACATCCCTCTCTCCCAGAGGTGCTCGCCATCTGCTTTGTTGCAACCTCTCTTAGTGAGTTAATGGTTATTTCTCTCCAGTTGATCCTCTGCACTGTAAACATTTTAGCTTTAGACCAGTTTGGTAAAATCTGTTAACGTTCGGTTAGTATGATTGGTTAATGCACATTTCCTCTTTTCTCTGTGTGTGTGTGCCAACAGTGAATGAGCTTTGGTTTACAAAAGAAAGAAAAGCTGTTTGGTTTAGCTTTGAAACTGCAATTCAAGTGCAACCTTTGTAGCAAAAAGCTATCCATCCATTTCATAAAAGTAGATCTTAATTAACATTATGTTCATTAAAAGTTTCAATGAGAACCATCTCCTCCTTGTCAGCTTTTCAAAACATATTATTTGAGCAGCATTTTATCTTTTAGCCACCGGGCTCGTACTCATTACGAATGAAGCAATAACCTGGGCAGAGCCTCTATAGTAAATTTAATCAAATCTACAATTTTAAATGCATGCTCTTTGTTGTTAATTTAGAATTTCAGCTCAGACAGAATTGGATCAGAGGTAAAAAGAAATCCACTTGAATAGCAGGGTGTTAATCTTGCTTCAGATTTGTGTTTTATTTCTGTCCATGTGTTTTTTAAGGGAATATAAAGTTTGACAGTCCTTGAAATTTAGTATGAGAGGTTTTATTTTGAAATGGCACTTATCATATCCTTTACACCGAGTTTCATCACTGCTTGGTTGAAAATTAGTTACCCTGTTTATAGCATTTCATCATTGTGTCGGCCCACACTTTTAATGAGTATGGATCGACCTGATAATACCACATGGTTTCTTTAATAGTCGACAATCCTCAAATATCCGGTACATTTCGTTTCATTTTAACCTTGTTACGGTCGTCATATGGGGAGTTTTTTGAACGATAAAAAACAGGTTAATGTCATGAAATTTCATGCTCAATCTCACCTTGTTCTGGTGGATTTTATTCCCCAATAAACCCTCCAGTGACACAGTAAAATGACGGCCCTGTGTCACAATTGATTTAGCAGCCCATTTCGAGGGAATGACAGCTAAATCAAGATAAACTAGTATCAGCCTATCGAGGCATCTCACTTCAACCAAGCCCATTCATTCAGTGAGCCTGTGACAACACCATAGTTAACATTGGCTGCTTCACTATGAAGCCATTAAAGACTGCTCTCTTTAAATGTACTTTCATGCAACAAGGTGACATGATTAAACTTCTAGGTGACAACATTATACCATATACTATGTAGTAATGCAATGGGATGCTTGATGCAGATATATATTATAGTGACAAAGTTATATAATTTACAGAGACACATGTGGTCAGACTCTGAAAAAAAGAGCAATGATTGTCAGATTTCCTCATAGGTTTCAGTGTAAGCACATTTACAGTGAGAATATATTACATTCTTTGTTTGGTAGACTGTATCATTATTGCTTCCAAAAGGGAAGCTGCAACCCAAATGGATAGATAGTATAGGAGCATTGTTACTTTGTAATTTTAAAATGAGAGCCATTTTGGCCACAGTACTGTAAGCCATTGTGGGAGCTGCAGATAATGATACTGCTCAGTTCAGGGAGGTGATATTTTTCCATTTTCTGTATTTTCCTATGCCATGTTTTGTCCCTCCTCCCTCCTCTGCCCTGTCTGTCCTCCAACTACTCCATTAACGAAATGCTGACTGTCCGATTGTGAAGCCAACACTTTGTTTCTCCCTTCTTTGATATTTAATTTACAGTAATAGTATTGATCTGTCTCAGTTTTTGGCTTTTACCAGTCAGACATTATTACATTTGGTAGCCTGTTGTTCTTGGACCACCACAGGGGCTTCAGCATCATCCTTGTCATCTTATTCTGCTCATGCACACTTCCTCCTCCTACCGTGCAAGGCCCTACCTGTCTCAACACATGAGAGGGGCATATTGTGGAAAGTGTTTTTTTATCCTGATTTCCTGATCCTAAATCAGAGCACCAAA
The DNA here is from genome assembly GCF_040436345.1 of Pagrus major. Classification (NCBI taxonomy): domain Eukaryota; kingdom Metazoa; phylum Chordata; class Actinopteri; order Spariformes; family Sparidae; genus Pagrus; species Pagrus major. Next base: position 10,459,017 of record NC_133220.1, read on the forward strand.
CATCTCAGCTTTTCACAGAATGGGTTGTTTTGGGAGACACTGGCACCGACCTATTCAGTCGTTTTGGTGTGAAGTTGAGTGAGCATTCGACATGGCTGTTGATTCATGTCAATTTTTCCCAGTCTTTCTGCCTTGTGACCACTTAAATGAAAGCAGTGTCTTTTTTCGTTCAGCTGCATATGTCCACAAGTTATGAGCAGTTGAAAATGTTCTTGTGATTGGAATAATCTGTGAAGTCCTGAATAAATAAAATGGCTCAGAAATCAGTTTTCTATCCTAAATTTTGTAGTTCACGTTAATTTAGATTGTTTTTTTAAACAACAGCCTGTCAACCTGAAACCTTAACTCAAGTTTAGGTTTTACTAAATAACGCTTTAAAATTATTTGCATACTTTATAAGTGGAATTTCAACAGGGCGCACTTGTTTGACAAGAGTCATATCAAATCATAATGACAAATAAACTTTTAGTTTATGGACCTAAGGGCATGGAATGCATCCTAAATCAACCTTAGAGCTGATGTAATGCTTTCGTCTCCACCTATTTACATTTGCATGATGTCATTTTATAAATGAATTGTTCCAGACAAATCAAAAACCTACATTTAACGGGCACATGGAGGGTGGTATAAAGATGCCACAAGTGTCCTTAAACTGCCACTTTTCCACTGGGAGAATAAGAATATTTTAATCTTGAGCACCAGCGGAGATAAAACACGATAAATTTATTTATTTTTTTAAAAAACAAAAAACAAAAGAAAAAATGGTGGAGTAACAAAGGCATTGTGCAGCAAAAACAACAACAGTGTATTGAGGAAGTGACGGCGGCAAAGAGTTTTATCTGTGGCTGCTCTGCAATCTTTATTATGGCTTGATTCTCTACTTGTGTTATTTTGCTGCTGGATGAGTAAGTGTTGATTCATGGTGACTCATTTGTCTAAAAAAAGATAAGTTCTGACAATGCACAAGGCCACAAGACAGACACTTTATGATAACAAATGTAAGTATTCATGACACATATTGGAAGTGATTTAAATAATGTTAAAACCATTCCAGCAACCATTCCTGATTACAATTCTTCATGATAGTTGTGTTTTTTCTCTCCTTGATCTGTTTTGTTGTACCTGCATTAAAAACACAAATCACTGGTGGCAGGTGTTGGCCGCCTCTGAAAATTTTTTGCGCGCTGCGTGTTGTGCATTCCTTTTATAATTATATTGTTTTACTCTATAATTATATTTTGCCTTAGATGTGATCTCATCTCACCGAATTCAAGCGACTGGTTGTCCATGCACATCAGATGTAACTACCTTTCTTTATCTTTGGGAGCTGACAAACGTCCATCCAGAATTCAAATACAGACCTTGTACCATCTGTCAGTCTTCTTCACACGCCAGGCACTCTGGTGTTGTCTGTATGTGTGTGGGTGGGTGTGTTTGAACACATATGTGCATGTGTCGCTTACAGGCTGTTTATTTACATTTTTAATTCCTCAATCCTAAAATGGACACATGTTCATAATAAATCATGAAAACAAACAGTGTGAAAACCTCCTGTATTCCCTCCTGACTCAACATGCTGGCATGGAAAGCTAATTTTAATGACACAGAACCCATCGATGTTGCTTTTGTTGAAAAAGTGATGGCTGTAGTCGTGTGTATTTGTGTTGCCTTTAGTAAACCACGTCGGCTAATTCTAAACAATCATGTAGAGCTGTTCAGTTCATCTGCAATTCCTCAGCTGCCTCACAAGCGAACAAGTGAGCCCTGTTGTAGACCTCTGAAACACTGTTTGAATCTTTGATTTCTTCAGTGATTTGAAGTGAAATGAAATGGAAATTCAGTCTTATTATCAGGCCGCTAACAGGGGACTTCAGATTTATTTTTGTGGTAATGTTACTGCAGGCAGTTGCATTTTTAAAAAGCAGCAAAAAGCCTCATCTTTATCCACATTTCTTCCATCTATGGTGTTGAATCCAAACTGCTCATTACTTCACGGATGGTTTGATGTCATGATTATTTGTTTGTGTGACAAAGGGAAAAATAATTGTTAGGGTTATTAAAAGTGCAGGAGAGCCTGCTTTAGATAAAAAGAGTCAGGGAATTTGACAAACAAACACTCCTTGCTGGTGGCATGAACCTTCTGAGCTTATACACAATTAATGTTGAATTTGGACGGATAATTATAGATTGAATATTTAATTTTGATCAATATTGAGATGGTAATTTGAATTTTTCAGCTACTACTATTACAGCAAAATCCACCTCAAAACACTAGACCTGAATATTTGGATAATTGTTCATTAGGTATTCTGTTTTTCAAATTTGCTATTCGGATGTTCTTTTTTTATTAAAAAAAAAAGGCTGTCAATACAGGCAAACTGACACTAATATTCACTGTTGATCACAAGCAAAGCTCAAAAAAACACTAGGGATGCACTGATTAAATAGCTGAAAACTGATACTGGTTGATATTCGCCTTGCTGACTGGTATCAGCCTATTGACAATTAAGATGGCGATCACTGATGGCAACGGCCGACGTTCAGCTGGGTGCACACGCTATCCAATCCCGACTTCCTGTAGACCGCAGCCATCACTTTCTTTACAACTCTGGCAACATGGCGTGCGCATGGACCGAGCGACGTGCTGTGGGCATGTGTGTTTTGATTTCAAACAGATCTGAAAGAAAATTGCACCATGTGGGAGTGTGACACTGTCTCTGAGAAAGATCAGCAAGTTGCAGTTTGCGAGATATTCGAGTGACATTTACTGACATCATCCCCTCGGTGAGAGCCCTGAGATGTCTTTTAAGTGGAGGTTGACACGGGTCATGTTGTTAAAACAACAAAGATGCATAATTAGAGGCTATAAACAAGCACTTTGCTCAAATAAAGTCTGACCCAATTATCTGCACGACTGCTGCTTTGATCAGGATGATAAACAATGCGCACAAGCTGATCACCCAAAGAGGAGGAGGGCACAAACGGAGAGGACGCGGTCCATTCTGGATGACATGCTTGAGGAGATTCTGGAGGAAATTAGACCAGAAAGGCCATGTACGAGCATCACAGCAAAATGTTTAACTAGAGATTGTTTATATTAAACTATTGACGCATCCCTACAAATGATTCGCTTCTTCCAAACGAGAGTATAAAGTGTCGAGAGCAGATTTCAGAAGATATCAGAATATACTGGAGCTGTAGAATCACTTGAGGATCCACTTTCTGATGTTGGGAATCTGGTTAGATAAGTTATCCAAGTTATTCAAACCACACATCAAAAAGAACTGGACCAATTACAATCCAGCTGATCCCGCACAGCAGCTGGCAGTGTGATTCTCTCTCTCTCTCTCTCTCTCTCTCTCTCTCTCTCTCTCACACACTCACACACACACACACACACACACACACACACACACACACACACACACACACACACACACACACACACACACACACACCATGGCTGCAGTGTTGCCCAGGGTGAAACATTATTTTAAAACAAAATGCTCATGTTGGTTTCTTTGAAAGGGCAAAGTTCACTTTTCTTTTGTACAGAGTCTCAAAACTGATAAAATGTAGTCGAAGGTTATGAGAGAAGTCACAAATATAACTGAATACATCAATAGATTATAATGTTAGTTAAATAATGTAGTATAGCCTAGGAGAAGCAAGCATCTTTTTTATTTCATTGATATTTTTATACACAATTTTAATTATTTAACTAACACTATGTTTGATTTATGTCCTAAGTTATACTTTTGAATTGCGACTTGGCTGAAAGCCTTTTACTACATACTTCTACTTTATGTTTGAGATTCTTTCCGAATGTGAAAAACGCATATCTTATAAACAGAATTGACTTAACACGAGAGTGCATTTAATTTCTCTCAAAAACAATCAACTGTGCGAAGGCCTTTCATCCGTTTTATTGTGGGGAGCAGTCCTGGTCTTCTGTCTGTTCACCTCATGAGTCTCCAGCTTCCTCCCACTGTCTGAGGAGATGTAGGTCACGTCAGTTTGGACACTCTAAATTGCATCTTGGTGCGAGTGTGTCAGTGTTAAGTGTTAGACGATATTCTTTGCCTCATGTCTGATGCCAGCCCATAACGCTGTAAGACCCTTGATAGGAATATGCAGGCATGGAAAATCATGTATTGATTATTTGAAATAAATATGAGCGTTAAATGTCAGGTTTCGTTTAGCCCTTCAGGACTCATCATTTTGTATTTGACAGTTGCAATGATCTAACAGAGGAAGTGGATATACTCATTTCTCTATTGATTGTCGCTTCAATAGACTGCAATTCAATTCAAGGCGGAACCATGTTTGTGAATTAGCGTGTGAAATGCATCTTTATCTGAGCAGTAATTCCAGCCACATTGTCTTATTGTTTAAAGAATTCTGTCATCAAAATGAATGACTGCAATTTGATTATTTTATGTGATTCTACATACGTCATTTTAGACAAAGAAGACAAATCTTTATTTATCACATACAATCACACAATGCAGAATGTAGTGTAACTTGTTCTCTGCATTTAACTCCATCCCCGAGGAGCAGTGGGCAGCCAACACATGGCACCCTGGGACCAACTCCAGATCTGAGCCAGTGCTTTGGTCAAGGGCACTGAGCAGAGAATTTAACTAATATACATGTTTTGATGGTGGGTGAAACCGCAGCACGCAGAGGAAACCCACTCAAGCACGGCGAGAACATGCAAACTCCACACAGAAGGGCCAAGCTCCAGCCAGGAATCAAACCCACGACAGCAAGTCGTGTTGCTTCTTAGTCAAGCAACAGAAAACTTCTCACTTCCTAAAAGCTCTGCATATACACATAATATAGAAGAGCCAGTCACACTTCTCTCTGGCTTGTGATTTTAATCCCTTGTCCAGCAATGAGGTTGGAGCTTTACTGCTCGCTTTCACAACAGTGTACGTCAGTCACTTTTTATTTTGGCAGCTCTTCCAAGCGCCGGTGAAAAAGAGCCATATCGACTTAATGTTAGCTTGTTAACGGTTATCTATCTATCTAAACGGTCAAAAATGCTACAATCATTACATACAAAACGAATGGTAAGCTGTTAACAATATATACAAGCGAACTGTGAAAAGTATTTTACCCAAGTTGTGGATGAAAAAGCACTGAGATAACTTTAGAAGTATACTGAACCGACTGGACATTTCTAATATGCTGTCTTCGGGTGTGGTGATTTCTTTTGCGTTACTAGGGCAATCCTGGTATTATCACAATTAGGGGTGGGTAAAAAAATCAGTTCACATAAAAATCTACATTCTTATCTCCTGCGATTCAGAATCTGTTCACGAATGTCAAAATTCGATATTCTTAAAGTTAATTAATAGCGTGATGTTGACGGAGGCAGAGCTGGACTGCCATTGGCCCTTACACTTAACTACCCACCCCTTCATGGGTGCCCTGCCTGTAGTCATGGTGATCTTTGGCATGTGCTAATCTGGCTGTGAAGAAAATGGAAGTGTATTGATTTGATATTGAGCTACACAAGCTTGATTAAATATTTTCATGGCAGGATTTACAGACCAGTGAACTATATGATTGCATCACAAGGCCGGTACCTGTGCATTAGTGAAAAAACTAAAGAGCACAGCAGTATGTTTTATGATACCATATCAAGGTAAATACATGATATCAAATGCCTTTGATGGGGAAACGTGCTGATGTAGCCGAACTGTTGATTGCAGGTGTCAGTTTATCTTGAAAGGTCCATATCACACTGAGCTCTAATATATCTGTTGACAGTTAAAGGTCAGTGTGGTTTATTATCGGACAAGATGATGTATCGATCTTTGATGGTCAGGGCCAGTCTTTGGTGGCTCAGCCATGCTCCTTTCATCCTTATCATTCCCACAACACCTATACAGGTGATTACAGCTGCTTACTGATCAGTGCTGTAATAGACTGGTGTCAGACAGGCAGAGGGCCAGGCTGAGCCCACAAAACATAATCAGCTGTCTATGGGAAGTCTGAGCACTTCTTATCAAGCAGCTTGGCTGAGCAGCACAGATCGATTGTCAAGATGCTGTAACATCAGATTCACCAGACTGAAGAGAGAAGTTGAATCCTGTTGTGGCATTTTATTTTATTTTTTCCTCTGTGACATCTGGTTCATGAAATCGGACATATCATAACCTCTCTGAACATAAAAAAAGACCCAGTGTTTCTCCTGGGGCTGCTAGATTACGGTTGAGTGAGTAATTATTTAGGCAAGTTTGTTTTCAAGACACCTTGGACAACAGGCAATTTGGTTTGACCTATAGTGATTGTCAGTCTGACAGTGAAGTAGACAAATGCCAAACAGTGCGGAGAAACTGCAAACAAACTCTGCTTGGGTGTTTTTCCTTCCTGTGCACGTACACGCACATATTAGCAATGTGGGCATGTGGGTCCTCGTGTTTGTGCTTAAGTGCTGCCAACCTGTGTGTGTGTGTGTGCAGTCCGGGCCGTCTATTTGTGAAAAGGCCACTGGACCTGTCGGGAATTGTCGAAGAGCATTTGTCAACCCCCACCCACCAACTCATTCTGTATGTAGTTTTCGCAGACTGACGACAGTCTGCAGTGAGGCATGAGAGAGACCATTACACACATGTCTAGCACGCTCTAGATGATGAAGAGATCTGGGAACCTATCCTCCCATGAAAACTGCCTCTGGCCACGAGGCTGCATGCAGAGGAGAGGATACAGGCCCCAGCCAAACCTTGCCAGGCTCTGCTGACATAACCTACACATGGTGGAGCCAACCCGAGAAGACTTTATGTCACATTCAAGTGTTAATAATGCAATGAAATAAACACAGTGTTCTCACTACTGGAGGACAAAGGAAATACAAAGGATGTCTTTATAAAGGTTTTCAAGAAACAGTAGAAGAAGAGACTACGAAAGCAGAATTTAGAATAAAAAACATTTTTTGATTATTTTGAAAATATATTATGATTTCAATATGATTCATGATAGGTGGAAATGATCATTTTTGCATAATAAATTTCATTTTTGTTACTAAAGAAATGTTAAAGTCATGGTGACATTTGTTTGGGTCTGCACCTAATAAAACATGTTATCTTACATCTGGAAAACAAGATTTGTGGGCCAAAGAATATCTGCAGCACTACAATACTTCATTATAATGCTGTTTTGCAGGCATGTGACTCAAGTCATTTGGTCAGGGTTAGGGTTCCAAGTTATTATTTTCTTGGGCAATTTAAGTCGAAGGTTGTGTTAAGTCAAGTTGCGTTCCTAGTTAAGGAAAAACATGTCCAAAGTCATATCAAAGAGAAAAGACAAGGCATTAGTACCTGTCTTATAATTATAATATTGGTCAATTTATTAAACCTGCTCAAAAAGTATGATAATGAATTGAATTTGTATTCTAATTACTGATATTGCTATTTGCGTAATATTTTGATTAATTGTGCAGAACTGGTTGAGAAAATACTCTGTCCACAAATGGCTAGAATCACATTTAAACCTAAACCTCAAATATTTGGTGTAGTATAAATAATTATAGTTAAAAAATACTTGTTATTAGAGCCCGACCGATATGTCGGGTCACTAATATTATTGGCCGTCATTTGCCTATCACGGATATATCAGTATCAGTGTTTTTTTGGCCAATATGAATATCGGAATTTTCATCACGCCCTGATATTGGTATCAACCCCGAAAATCCAGTATTGGTTGGGCGCTATCTGTTGTCATGTTAGCATAGACCTGATTGGCATCAGTGAGTTGTATGTAGTTTGCTGATGTCATATTCAATAATTTCTAGACGCTGAAGTTCACATATTTCAGTCATCTTACAACATACTAACTTATCTACCTTTCAAATAAAAAAATGGACGTCAGTTGTTGAAATATCATGTTTATAGTGAAAGAGAATGCCCATTAAAACAATGTCCTGTGTCTCACTTACTTTTCAGGTCATGTTAAATGCCAGGCTCATGTTCTGTGTGAGCAAACCACATCAATGAAGCAATTAGGGGAAACTGGACTGCTCGGGAATGTTAAGTAGCCACATAGCGTGTCTGCCTGATCAATTCTGACCAATATCTTGTCAGCTGCTTGGGTGGAGGCAACATCTGTCCTATGTGGCTGGGAGAGCAAAGGGTGGAAATCTTTGAAATTTCTCACGATGTGATTCCATCTCAGAGGGGTGCTTTGATACCGTGAAAGACGGTGGCAATTGACAGAATCAACACTTTCTTATATCTGTTAATTATCAGGTCTCATCAAACTGGATGCGAAGCAGCCAAACAAAAGAGAAGTGTCTGCAGGGAGACGATTATATCTCGATTTTTTTCCAGTGTTAAAACCTCTGCAGTTCTTACGGGTTTATCTAGTATTAGAAACCAATTAAGACAAACTACATTTTGTGGCAGAGTGAGCAGTTATAACAATCAAGGTTTATTTATCAGATTTTCAAAAGTGAACCAGTCTTACAGTGAAGCAATATAAATTCAACATATTTTATGAAATTAATTTGTTTCAAACTTCTTGCACAACTGATTTGCTCTCATAATGAATAAATTACTCGACAATCCCCCGAGTAGTACGCATGGTCAACTGCACGGTCGCATTCTCTGCAAAGGTGTTATCATTTATTAGCACAACGAAAGTATGCATACTGGCACTAGCATGGCATGGCGTGTTAACTCCTCCATTCAGTGAGAGAAATTAGTCCGTTGTCGTGGAACTATTATGAACCTTGATTAAACAAAGTCAGTGCAGCTGTCGTCTTTGAACTTATTTTTCATCAAGCTGTTTACTCATTATCACTCGCTAGTTTCCTAGCTGTCTGAACGACGGTGACTGTCACTGCTCAGCTGTCACTCCGAGAGACACCGTGTTGTGCTACGTTATGTATATACACGTACACGACTGGACAAGATGGAGCAACAGACCGACAACCGCCCAGCCTGCAGTTGACAGCTCAGTCTCAGTCTGATCAAACAGCTGTAGACTGTTGCTGCTCATGCCTCCTCTTTAATTAAAAAAAAAAACCTCAGACATCAACTTAACGGAGGGTGAGAAAGAGGAGGAGCAGTGAGACTGAGAGATTAAAGTAAACTGTGAGAGACTAGAGCTTACGTGCTCCGTATCCTTGGATTTGTTTGGTACGACTCTAAAATGGCATAACTTGCAACTAAGCATTCATTTACCTTAAATTAGTAAGAAATGGAGTAGAATGGCAAAATATCCATCACGTTAACTTTCTTTATTTCGTCCATAGGTGGAAAAAAATACACATTTTTGGCATTGCAGTTGCCTGGAAACCAGATGAATCTGCTGAGCTCATTTTCTCCGTCAGATACGTCTAGTCTCCCTCCTAGTCAGATTTAAAGCTCATCCTATGTAGTCAGTCACAACTGTTAATATAAGGTGGGTTGGTAACAATAACTGATGGAGAGGCATTACTGGCCCAGCTTTGAAAAGTCACATGTTACACATTGCATTTCTCTGACTGGTTGAGGAGCTATCCAAAAGAGTCCAGTTTACAGGTCCGCCCAGCAGCGCATCAGACTCATAAAACTCAGATCAAACTAGTCAAACTAGGCAGTATTGATCAACTATAAATCAAGATTATGTTACTACATAGCATAGAAATTTTGTGACCAGGCGCCATTCTTTCCAAAGGCCAAAAATACAGATTTCATTAATTTTTAATGAAACAAGACATATCGAAAGTAATTGGCCATGTAAGACATACTGTGGATACATGTTCACAGTATATGCTAATATACTGAAAATGTAACATCTGTAACAACATTTAGGCCCATGTACTTCTTTATGACTTGTCAAATCATACTCCAAATCGTGTAGAAAGCCTCAGCTGACATGAGCTAAACTAATTCTTATTAGAATGACTAAAATCACTGTTTTAGACTGAGCGTCAGCATGCAGTCAAGTACCGAGCTAACACAGGATGTTTTTGATCTTAGCAGTGTAAGATGTTCCATTAAGAGAAAGATAGAAAAAGAAAGATCTCAAAGACCACAAATACACCCTGGAACAGAGTGGGCAACATAATCAAAAGGTGGAGATTATATGTCACCATCAGGACCTCACCTAGATCAGACTGTCCCTCCAAGATGGATGATAGTGCACGAGTGAGACTCATCAGGGAAGCCAAGAGGCCACAGTAACCTTAGAACTAGGGCAGCACTGTATGGTAGAGTCTGTCCACTCTGTGTTCAAAAACCCTTTAGAGTGTCTTGTGTTGTTCTGGGCTGAGTGGTACGATGGAAAATGGAGGCTGGTCCTGTCTTAATTGTGCAGGAAGACATTGTCAGCCTCAACAAGGGAAGGAGCATGCTCTTTAGCCTGATGAAACCAGGATAAAAGACTTTTGGTATTAATTACTAAAGAAAAGTGTGGCATCGAGCCCTTTTGTGCACTGTAACTCAGCGGGTGCACCACTAAAGATGCATCATTTCACACCCTTCAAATCCATGGAATATTGTGTCTGCTGGTAGGCAGTATGATGAAAGCACCATGCTGTGGGCTTCTCTTCAGGAGGGACAAAAGCTCTGGTCAGTCAGGCTGGAAGGGAAAATGACTAGTTCCAAATCCCAACATATGCTATGAAAACAATCTGCTGCCCTGTGCACAAAAATAAGAACATGAAAGAAGGATTTAATCTTTCAACGTCACGACCATATTGGACAAAAAAACAAAAAGAAGGGACTGCATGGAAAGGCACGATTTGACACATTTCAGTGAAACCTTCCGTCTGTTCTTTTAAAACTGATGCTCAGTTGTTAAAAAAAACCCTTTCTCATTAGATTGATGATGATGGTGATGATGATGATGATGCGTAGGAGGTATCTTTACAATTTGGGTATATTTAAAGTGGTAACAGACAACTTTCCGCCCCTAGCATTAACAAGTGGTGTAATTATTGGCGCCGCTGTCACAAATACAACTGGGTCACTTTCTGTTTCCCTCTTATATCTAACAACAACACAGGACAAAACAAGACTGTATTAGTTAATTAAGTCTATAGCAAAGAAGTGAAAGCAGATAAATGGTGACAAAATTGCACAATGATTGCAAGGTTTATTAGGAACCAATCTTATTCTACAGCCAGGCATTTTGCAATTGACGTTTAGGCCTACTTTGTAATGATATATCAAAGCGAAATTCTTTTCTGACATGTGCTACACATGACAATGCTAACCCCATTTTTAGGGATGTTATCATCATTATCTCAGTTTGGGATTGGAGCATGAATGTATTGTAGAGCTGGATACAGTGGCGTTGCAGAGCCTTGCTTCCAATTTTGCCCTGTGGCCACTCGTGTTATTACAGCAGAAAATTACCTTGTGGCCCAAAAAGCATTTTCCACATTGTTAAAGAGACATCTGTAAAACTGTTGCCAGGACACCTCAACCTGCAAACAAGGTCAGTTATAGCTTCATTTCAGGAATCTGTGATGGAGGTTTTATATTTGTAAAGGGGATGGACAGGGTGAGGAAAACGATTTCAAAATCCATGACATCATCACAATGTAAAGCCTGTGGGCTGAGTGGGAACCCACGGCTGAGGGGCAGATTAACCAAGAAGTAAACCTGGAAGCTAGAAATGTTTTTCGGCGTCCATAATACATCCAAAGCTTGGAGGTTATATTGCTCTGTTGCAAACTGGAGGTGAAGCACTCTAAAGACTTGGTAGATTACCAGGTTAAATTTAGGGTTCTTGTAGCCTGTTTCATTGGAACAAAAGTTAGGATACCATTGCCCTCTGTTGCTTTGATTAAGACCAAACCTTTTAATCTGTATTTTACAAGTCCCCGAACATTATGGATGAAAAATACTTACTTTTTTAAAGGATGATTCCATTTAATTACAAGCTAGATCCTAGATTGTCGTAGTTTTGGTCAGATACGTCATTTCTGTCAGTTATGATAACAGTGTTTTCACCAATTTAATTGCAGACATCTGAGAGTGGCATCCCTACAGCAAAGTCAGATAAGTTGAGAAATACAATCAACCAGATTGAAACCACTTTGTTTGGAGGTAGAAAAGAAGGTTAAAACACCTGAATTGTTGATAATATATTGAGTGAGGACGTTAGTTTGTAATCTCTAGAGATGTAAACAACTGACAGTTGTAAAAGCTGTGTGATCTGTGTGTTTCTCACCTCGCCTGATTTCTTTTTAGCAATGTCATTGAATTGTCTGAGTACGTTATTATAACGAACAAAAAGCATGTCATAAAATAAGATCGAAGTCTTCATAAACCCGAATTATCTTTTAAACTAATAAGAAAATGTCTTAAAGCCTTGAATTTAGATGAGATGATGAAACAGCCCTATCAACTCTCATTGCCCAAGTGAAGCTTGTCTCTGTTTCTCCCAAGTGTTAATTGAAGGGTGTGCATAGTTGTGTATCAAAGGTGTTTTAGCTCCCTAGTTTCAGCACACTGTCAAACAGACACACACCACACAGCGAGCAGCTTACAGCACACCACAGCATGCAAAAAAGCTTCTGGCAGAGCGCTGCGGGATGATGCAACAAGGTGTGCGATTGTTCACAACTCTATTAAAAAAGGCCTTTGTAAGTGAGCTAAATATAAGAGATGATGGAGTAGATGTAGGCCTGTATTCATAGATCAAGTGTTTGGCTGTGAAGCGCTTGGATAATGCTTCACCGGCTGAGAAACATGTGAGGGATGATAGGGTTTATATGACATATGTAACAACTAGGAACAGATGTGAACAAGTGTAGTGGTTATAGTGGTAGATGTAAGGTAAGGGTGTACAGAGATTATGTATTTTTGTATCTGTATGTAATTTGTTTATGACTCTATCTGTATATTAGTGAAACTTTTAAATCTGAAACTCCTCTTATGCTTCCTCTAATAAATGGTTTTATGAGACAAAATAAGATAAGATAGAAGTTTATTCATCCTGAAGAAGATTTTTGTGCCAGAGTATAATTTTTTATAAGAATAAAGCACAGTTGAGTAATAAGAGTGAGTGTAAAAAGAGCGCTTTCATTTCTGACAAAATATGCAAAATATGTCACTTTTCAGGTTTATAGCTTGAGGCTGATAATATTGCTGACTATTAAGACTGATTTTATATTTTCATGTGACTGAGATGTGTTAGATGCTAAGCAAGAATATAAACCTCAGAATTAAAAAAAGGATTAAATTCTCCTACATTGGCATCGCCAGACCAACCTCTCAGTTCATTAACGTTTTTCAAGGGTCGTCATCAACCGGTGCAGACAAAACTGCTTCTGGATGCAATTGGATAGACCTACAACCAGTCAGGGCTACAAAACTTGCGATGTAGCACTGAGCGTACCAAGCAGAATGGGCAGATGATGTTGTCTCACATCAACTGAAGGTCCCTGAATTGATTGAATCGAAACTGTATCAAGCCAGACTTTGTGATATTGGCAAATATCGTGTCACTGTCCAAAGAATCAAAACCTTATTGCGGTGTAACTGGTCATGCAGTCACTCTTGTCGATCTAATATGAATGAAGATTCAGCAACCGGGTCACTTATTTCTTGTCTAGAATTTGTTCAGAATCAGATTGCGGTGGACTGCCAAGGTAATATAAGTGAAAATACTAGCCTCCTTCATACAACAGAACCCTGCTACTCGTACTGAAACCCCATTGGCTCACAGAATGTCCTATGAGACCATAGTGTATTAATTCAAGGTATCAAGCCTGCCTCAATATTAGATATACAGTTGTGGTTGGTCTGTCACAAACCAGGATGGATAGAAATCTGTCTGAACAGGAGAGCAACCAGGAAAATCTGCCAGAGCTCGCAGATTTGTTGGGTTCCCTGACTAAATCCTTACTATACTCATGGAACCTGATACTGACCAAGATAATTACTAAGATCTGTGAAAACGCTAGCATTGCTCCAACAGTGTCTGATGAAGCAAGACACCTGAGAAGACAGATATTCAGACAGGTTGTAAGGTAACAGTTAAACCACATCATCTACCACTTTATTCGCTTGTACATCTATGGCAAGAGCGGTCGGCTAGTTAAAGTTAAAGTTTTACTGTTCACCTTCATTGTGTCTTCCAAATGCATTTGGCTAGTCTGGAGAATTTACCACATTCCCAGAACTGGAGTTATCTTAATCAGAATAACATAATTGTTAAAAAAAACTATGGTAAAGTAGAAAAATAAGATCCCACTTGTAATAAATCCATATTATCCAGTAATATAATGAAATGCTTTGAAGTAAGCTTAATTGCATATCCTACTTACCCGCAGTAATTACTATGTACAGTGGGATTCATTACCAGTGAAATTGAGAGATAAAACCGTTTGGGCATCTTTACTTCCATATTTGAATCATAGCACATCACTGCTAAACAGATGTTTATATTTTTATGACTGAAGATATTAGCCTTACCCTTGAAGTATATGGGATCAGATGGACCCAACTGACAAGACCTCGCTAATAACAGGGAGTCTCTGATTAGCTACTTATGAAATTATAAACATCTTAAGTGCTATTTACATCTTCAACAATCCCCTTCATCCCACACATACAGCTTCAATCTCCATGAGTATTTTGGAATAATGCAGAAGTACATCCGTCGGGACAAGAAAAAACAAAACATTGGCCTCACTAATGCTAAATAAGTAATCAAAATAATTGGCCTATTCATGAAGCAAACAAAAGCCAGAGAAATAAGCTGCTCTCTCTAACTATCTCTCTAAGTGAAGTGGGCAAGCAGACGGAGAACAGCAAATAAATCCAACTCATCCAGAGGATTATGGAAAACTTTAGTTGCTAAAATTTGCCTAATTTAACAATCATTGAACACTTTCAATAAAATGAATCAATTTGTTGTTCTTACCTAAATCTGACCTTATTTTTTTTGGTCATCAATCACATGAAAAGACCAACAACAACAATCAATTGATCCTACTAACAAGTATTGTCTGCGTAGTCAAAGCTTGATTCAACTCATTCAATGTAACACCTCTACTGGAAGGTATAAAGGATCTCTTGGCGCCGGAAGTCTGCAAAGGTGGTGCACTGTACCTCCATCCTGGCTACAACTTATATTCACCATGGAGAGAGTGTGATACATCACTGAGGATTGCCTGTCCTTTCCCTGCCAGTCTGGTCTCACAAAGCAGTGATATACTGTGCTGTTGTTGACCTGCATTCTTGCTAGACATATAAACAATCTTACGAAGTTTGTTCTTTTTTTACCACAGACAGTGAAATATACCAGCAATGAAGCAGAAAGTTAAAATCCACTCCAAACTGTCGAAGCTTCCTCATGAAATCGCTGTAATCATATTGTCCTGCTGTTGTAAATACTCACTAGTGTATCTTATCTGCAGATGAAAATAGTCCCCAACAATTGCACTATTTACGTATGTTTATGTATTTTGTGCTAGAAACTACAGTTGCCAGCAATTTAAGAAAATTGCCTTGTCTTTAAAAAGAAAATTAAATTGCTGTCTTTGGTTATATATATATATATATATTTGTGACCTGTTTTTAAAGATATATTTCTTCAGCAGGAATCAACAGGCCAGTGCCACAGACAGGTGGGGAAGGCTGTAAATTATTGAGAGATGAACAAACACATGGTTGGTTTTCAAGTTCAAGATCAACTTTATTTGTCCCCAAGTTTTGTAGCATAAAATGCAACCAAAAAAGAAATAAACAAACATGAAATAACATAGGTGCAGCAATTAAAACAATATAATGATGACTATCTTGCCACCCCCCTAAATAAGGTATGACAAGTGGTAGATAACAAAATCATCCAGCGACAGCAGCATTATCAGAATCAGCACAAACAAGCACAAAGTTGACCTTTCCAATTAAAATATATCAACAACTCTATTCCAGTTGTAACAACATGACAAAAAATGTACACAAATCATCCGTCAACGACGCCAACATGCTCGTAATGGGCAGCATGATTTTATCTTTTCATGTGGTGAGAAATTAATGGAATAGTGCCAATGTGTATCCTTTAACTTCTAGTTTTTGACATGACAAATGGGTGAAGTGGTGTCCAGATTGTGCAACTGTCACACAGTCCGATTGGTGGTGGAGAAATGTGGTGTTCACATAATTTCTGCCTGAGTGAGCTCATTTCGCAAAAAATGGTGTGTGTGTGTGTGTGTGTGTTGCCTTTTAAGTATAGGCAGAGTTGATACAAGTCTCTTTAGAAAGACACTCTTTCTGTTAATAGCTTTTGTACTATTTGATTTTTTTTTACCTCTTTATGCTAACAGGTCTTTCTCAATTGCAATTAATCGAAATACAAATAATTGCATAGGATGTATAAATGCAGACAGTGGGTCTCATATACAACTTAAAGTGAATGGTGTATTCCACTGACAAGTAGAAACATTAATTTTTAATTTGTCCGCAGTTAAATATTAATTAGTTTTATTTTTCTCTCTGAAGTCATGTAATTTTAATCAGCTAAAGTTACACTTTCTCAGCATGAAATGTATTTTAAACTTGCTGTGTAATCATCCAAATCATCCATATCCAAGTATGTAATAATAAATAATGAAACATAAATTTTTAATTGATTATCAACCACAACAAGAGATATCCATGTATTATGTGGTATCTGTTTCACAACCGTGCCAAACGGAAGTGAGCTCTAAAAAAAGAAGCAATGCAAACTTTTCTGCTTAGCGGAAATTCAAAGTCAGCATACCAAACGATGATTGGTCAGCTTCATCACAGAGCATCGCTAAGCCTTAAAACTAACCCAGTTTAATGCGTTTGCCACAGTCGTTTGCTCATTCTCCGTGGTCCTCTTCAATTTTCCACTGTAAGGACAAGAGGAGGAATATTCTGAATAGCTGTGAGGAGACATGTTTATCACTTTCCTGCAGATACACGTAACAGTAAATTTGTGTGATGTGATGCCGAGGAAGAAGATTTTCCTTTAGTCGCTCCTGACCCAGGCTACCTCTGCTCTGACATTTGCAAAAATGATCTGAGGTGGGAATGCTATCTGTCCCCTACAGCCCTCAAAGCCTGCAGGCTTAAAGTCAGTCACATACAGGCCTTGAAGCCAGAGCAAAACTTTTTTTTGAGTATTTTGCTGAGGGGTATGGCTCTTAAGATCCTAATTTGGCTGTTTTTTTTGTGTGCATCACATAGCATTTTAACGGATGGAGCCGTTGAAAATGTTCTGTGGGTGAAATTAAGGCTTTTTATGTTTAATGATAATTGAATTGTCAGAAATAAGTGTAGCATATAATTGTATTTTTGACGTTTTGCAGGGAGAGCTTATTTTTTAAAAATTGAGCTCAGAGGTGAACAAGATGAAGTTAATTAAGCGTCTCCTCCTTACAGCATGTATCTGAACCTGTGAGAGTGAAAGAACGAGGAATGTAACTTTTAACGACAAGAAAATCCCTCTTCTCCTCCACTTCTGCATCACCGCCTTCATTTTTCTTCCTCGTTTTTGTGTCTTCTAAGCCGGCCTTTTTGTTGTCTTTATCTGATAATGTGTTTTGTCAGTTTCCGTTTCCATTTAAATCGACATCCCCCATCCCTTTCTATTTCATAGTATTTTCCATCTTGTTGTTGATAGGGCTTCCAGTGGGTGAATGAGTTCACTCCCATTCTGTTATCCTCACTTTCTTCTGCTGACTGTGTCCCATTCAGCAGAGGAGTCTCCGAGGGGCCAGGCGGAGAAGCCGGGTGTCTGATGCAGACCTCCGTATTATAGCAATTGATAGCGTTTGTTGAACCATAACTTCTGCAGTGAAATAATAAAAGTCTGGTGTGTCAGCAAGGGTATTATTTGAAATACACCACTAAGAGAAGAAGAGCGATTATATTAAAAAAAAAAAAAAGAGGATGAACCTCGAGTGGTGAATTTCTCCCTCTATTTCTGATAAGTTGGCCATAGTTATTCTAATTAATCTGCCGTACTCTGAAAGGTTCCACTTCCGTCAGGCGTAGTCATCTTCTGTGGCTTTTATCAGGGGGCAATGTAATTTTCTCCCCTCGACCACATATCACAGGCACAGAAAACCGAACTCTGATGGCAACTATAGAACGTATTCTTTCAAAGGAACTCCAGTGGGTATTCATGAAAAATGCATGAGTGGCGACTGCACATGGATGCTCCCTTAAGCTGAGGCTCGGAAAATATGACAGTGACAAACAATGGTCTGATATGTCAGCGTTACTACAAGGAAGAGGAGTATCTGAACGAATGTGTGGGTGTGTTGCATGCTTATATGTATATTACAGACTCAGTGGGGCCGGTCACAGTCCCTTAGGCGCAGACTGTTGTACGACTAAACCTCAGAGGTATTCTCTCGGCTGCAGCTCCAACTCTGAGTATAATAGCCCCAAAAATGTACACGAGGAAACACTCAGGCTGCCTCTTGTTCTAGTTACATGTTAAATCCGAGATTGTTAGACTCCATCTTCCCCCCGTGTCTTTGAATTCAACATCATGAGATCAGACAAAAGACCAATAAAACCCACTCAAAGAGTAAATTATTATTCTTTTCCTTGAACCAGGCTTCCCATGTAGTCCTAAGATAATGTTATGGATGTAGATGGAAGATAGAGCAAATCATGAAACGGCAGCAGTGTTTGATCAATTGTCAGTGACAGACGATGAAGATGAGTTTGCGATAATTCACTCATCCCGAGTGGCACATGTTGCTTTGTATTCCCCCAGTGAGCCTCAGCCGATTAGGACTATAATTGCGACGCTTTAGCGCTTTATGAAATACGACCTTTCAATCTTGAACCTTTACCTCAATTCTCCAAAACAAGGGCCTCTAAATCAAATTGAGCGATTGAAGTATGAAACAAGGCAATAAATTAATTCTTGTAATGTCTTCCTGTAATGCTGTTTTGTGGTCACGGTCATCACAGGGGTGTCACGGCATGGGGCGCTGATAAGCCAGAGTCATGCTCACATGAAAGACAGGAACAGCTAACAGGCCAATGTTAAGCCCGTTTCCCCTCTAAAGCTGATAGTCATGGTCTATTTTAACCAGACCGCACTGAGCTGATAACTTTGCCGGTACATGTTTGGTCCCACAATGATACAAGATGTAACTACGGGAGGTGAGGAAAGCCAATTGGGAGGCGTAGAGGAGTTGCTGTGCCAGACATTATCCATGAAAGGGAAGTACATGAAAACGGACAGATATTAAGAATCAAGGGACCAAACAGCGAGTTAGTGAGGTGAGAGGAATAAAATTAACTTGAAAGGATGAAGAGTTATTGTTGTTAGCGGAACGCTACATTACTACAAAATGTCAGCAAATGCACATGTTGAGCTGTCGGGCATGTCTCTTTAATCAGCTGGCAAAAAATGTCATGAATATCATTTTTTCTTTTTTTTTTCCTACAGAAAGGCCTAATTTTCACATTTTCTTTTGTAATCCAAGTCAACCTAATTATTTTGGGACTCATTTCGGCTGGGTGTTGCCATGCTTTTACTTTTAGCTCATGCCCAAAGCCTCCTTGGTAATGGAATTTGAGCCGCCCTTTTTGGTGACTCATCCCTGTTCCATGAAAGGAAAAGAAGGTCACATTAAATGGGGATTTACATAAGGCTATCTGCACAACTATGAATTCCCACGCTATTATGGCAGATTTCAAAAGGCACACAAATGCTTTTGGAGAACCATCAAAAATTAATTGGAGACAAGATGATTGAGAAATCTGTTGCAAGACACTTTCCCATCTTGTCTGTTAGTATTGCTTGTTGAAGTGTGCACCGTTTTCTTACGTGGGAGAAGAGATGATGTCATTACACCATCTTCAGGGACCAGTGCTTTCAAAATGTCTAATGGATGCCTATGCTAAAAGGACTCAAATAAAAAACAGACATTTCTACCCCCCAAAATAAATCTTCCTGCAACCTGAGCCCTTCGTTGTAACTGTCAAAATCCGTAAAGCTTCCCATCACTCGGAGAATAAAGGAAGAAATCTTTGATGTTACAGCAGGGGACACCGCAACAACCTGGAAAGTTCTCACTTGCCAATATTAATGTTTGCTCTACCCTGTCGAGCGAACTGTTTGTACCACAATTTGACACACAGACCACAATATTGTACAAAGATTTGCATCCCAGGTGGTCCTGTTCACAATATTGAACATATTTGTTATATTGGACAGCACATAAAAGATACTGATCTGTTTAGGCTGCTATTATTCCATATGGGCAGGCCATTGATAAGAGGTGTCTAATTGAAACGGCAAAGTTGAGAAAGGGATCGATCCTTACACTGGTGCAGAGAGCTCTCCTTGTGTGAGTCATATTATTAGATTTCATAGAATCTGATAACCCTTTTGCTTTTGATTGATCTTTTCCATTTCAAACATTCAGACCCCGGATCAATGGTTCTGCCCTGCAGCTACAACTGTCAAAGCAGTAGCAGGCCTGAAAAAAAAAAACAGGACATGGTCATTCGAGGAAGAATTGTGTGTTGTGAATTGTTTTGACACGGGACATGTTGCCTTTTAACGATCTTGCCAGTACACATCATCAACATTATCTCACCAAAGCATAAAAACAGGCTAGTTTTGCACAGTTTTTTCCTTTCTTGAGAAGCTTCTGTCAGACATAATTATGAAACAGTGACGCTTTTATGGAGTCTGTCAGATGAGAATCAAAAAGAGCCTTTCACTCTCATGGTCTTCACATTATGTCATTTGATCTTTTCACAGCGGGTTTCTAAAGAACAGGGATTTGACAGGGAAGGGAGGAGAGTGAGTAAGCAGAGCTAAGTGCCCCTCTCTAATTCTCTCAGCCCAATCTCTTGAGATATCCTACTGGAGCTGGTGGGTGTAGCTATATGAACCAAAGGGCTGAATGAACTGTAATGAGATTAGTAACTACAGTACACAGGAACAACCATTTTTATGGGGCTGCATGGCTGGTATTGAATATCCTCCTTCAGCTGGTCCTGCGGCTCAGCTCGGTCTCAGTGTATGTAGCATAAGGAAATATAATCCTGAAGTGCCGAATCTACACGGCATATACATGCGTTCCTTAAGTCTTCAATGAAAAGGTTTAGCGTCTGCGGATCTTGTCGAAGGTCACAATATGTCATTCGTATGTATGTTGCATAATTCACACAGTGATCTATATATAAGCAGCTGGTACAAAATAGACAGAAAGAGAGAGAAAAAGGACAGAGAGACATCGACTACAAGAATACAGAATACTAATTTTCTGACTACAAGCACCTGTAGTTTGATTAATTGCTTGGCCCAATCCCACTCCACCCCTTGCCCCTACAAGTCCAGTTTTGCGCTTTCACATCTTAGGGTTAGGGTGTCCTGACTCTTGGTGGGATAGAGGGGTAAGTTGTAGTGCCCTGCAAATGGAGGCTTTTCAGAGGCGCACTTCTAACTTAGGGCTAAGAGAACTTTCCGTCGTTCCAATGTATTATGGGCCTTTTCAGATAACAAGCATAAAACAATCACTCCTAGTTCTTGGAAGCTAACTAGCTAGCTAGCTAACGTCACTTTGTTATTAGTAATTTGTGCGCTACAGCTCCTCATTTTGTTGTATTTAAATTCATTCTCTTAGCACAGGTTGCTACTGTAGAAACATGGCGGTGTTACATGGCAGACTCCCTCTGTAGATATAAAAGGCTCACTCTAAGGAAAAGAAAACACAATAATTCGTAGTTTAATGGGATTAAATACTAACAAAAATATAATGATTATTCTATTATGTTTCTGCCAATATATCTCCCTAAATCCCCCTAAATTCTAAACTCTGGACTCTTAATGAGAAACTACCAAATTAAATGATAATGGACAAAAAACAAAACACCTCTGTTTGTGTACAGAGCTCATACAGACTGCTGTTTTTACAGTTACTTAGTTGATTAGTTCAGCTTTTGAGTGCAGGGTATAATCACTTAACTACTATCATAAAATCCTGTAAACACTACAGACAAGCAAAACTAGGATTTTCTTGGGAGACCCACCTTTTCAAGGTCTTGGTTTGACTTTGTCCACTTCAAGTGAACACCGTTGTGGATAGTTTGTGTTATGAAAGCAAAACAGACCAACAACAGGATGTTATGATAGTACATTTGTGATTTGAATTCAAAAGTAACACTACTATTAAATCCCTCTGCTGATGTGTATGCACTTCACCATGTGAGTTCAGGGATTTTCTCTGTTCTTCAGACAGTTAAAAGTACTTGTGTCCCCCTGTATGTGTTTTTGTAGTTTCTCATTAAAAAGCAAGTGAAACAACCACACAGTAATTATCAGTGATACAAGAGGACACAAACACAAAAAAACATTTAAAGTGCTGCATGACTCATTTTCAGTTCCCAGAATTTGATTTCCCCATGAGGATCCATGTAGCAGTGATGACGCTGGATGGAAGTCACCATAACTGCCTCACGAATGAGTTACCCGTCAGTCCGTAAGACTTCATTCTTGCAGTTTGTTTGTAAAAACCCAGTGTTACCACAAACTGGGCCAGAACTAAAAGGTCAAAACAGTTTACCTTTTTTTTTCTTTTTGGAAAGAAAATGCCAAAGGAACAAGGGAAAATTCTCCCAAAAAAGTCTAATTTATTTCTCTGAAATGTTAATCTCTAGGTGTTTGTGGCTTAGATTAAGGGTAATGAGATATTTTTGACTTGAAATTAGATACATATACTGACCTGTCTCCATAGCCCTGGAGAAGCTGGTCTAGCTGCACCAATTCTCATTCTGGTATGGGGAAACACTCAGGCTTGATGGTATTTCTAATACCAATCACAATCATCTTGGGCAGGGCTAAACCCAAGATGCAGAGATGGTGTCTCTTTTCTTTTGGATGTGGAGAGGCGATTCCTGGCATTAAAATGGCTAAATCCTAGCAAAAGAAAAGGTTACAGCTGCTAGCTTGTTTATGTTTGTACTGTCAATGGCCAGGCTAGTTTTAAAGTAACTTGCCATTTTCAGCATGTAGTTTTCTAGCTTAGAGGTTGGCCTGAAATAGGTACCCAATGGCAGGCATATACCAACAGTCTACATCAGCTGAGTCAGACTTGTGTGGACCTAATGAGGTGAATTTGAGCTGTGACAGTGAAGACTAATTTCCACAGCATAAAAAGCTGCATCACTGTGCAAGAAGAACAAAACATAATACAGCATGCACCATGTTACTACTTCTCCGGGGTTTAGCATACGTTTACTATTCTGCTTCCCTGACGAAATTTAGATCTGACATTTGGGTTTTATAATAAAAGAAAAACTCTATAGTTCACACACTGCATGCTTTTTTACCCTTGAATTCATCCTCATGAAAAGTTAATGTGCTCTCACATACGAGCAGAGAAAAGATCAGCAGCTGATGAAGGGAATACAAGCAACATGCTCTCTCCAGTGAGCTTCCACATTTTAAAACGAATGAAAACAGAAGCCAGAATAACACTGTTATACGTAATCTTCTCATTTCGCCTTATTAAATCCAACCGTACACACACACACACACACACACACACACACAGACACACACACACACACACACACACACACACACACATTGAATTAAGAATGAAATACCAAATCAACACTTGCTATTCATAGAAACACCTGAACCTTAGAAACACTCTACACTGCAAAAACTGTCATGAATTCACTTTCCCTTCATTAGTGACTCTATAAAGGAGGCGTACTTAGGATCACCAATGATATTATTTACCCTCTAATCAGGTTTAACTTCCACATGGACCTTTAGTGTTTCCTTGACCACCTACACTAATCATTCAGACAGGCCGACCGGCAGAAATCCTCCCATGCTCCTCCTTGTTACTGCTGCTCTTGTGCCTAATTTGAATCCTTCTCCAGGTCATGTTGTCTAAATGGATGAAATGGGAAAAGAAATGCCCTCTCTGGCTCTAATTTGGACTTCACGGCCAATCTTTGCTACAATACTCATTTCGAAAATTGTTCCTCTAGTTACCCTATACGGTGGGAAATCGAGGGTGGGCTTAGAGTGTCTATATTCTATATCCTGTTGTAATTAATATGGTGAAACATAACTAAATTTGTTACATTATTAGCCTTTAAGAGCTTAAACCAGTTTGCTTAAAGCCGTTATTGATTAACATATTTTTCATAAGCTGGCTTCTCCACTTGTAGCATGGTAATTGCTCACCCCGACCCCGATGATCTGTGGTGCAGTCACTAATGAGCTTATGAAAATCATAAGTTCCTGGCAGGAACAGCGCTCAATATTAATGAACAAACCCCGAGCTGATTTAGGATATGAAATTAAATATGAGGATAAACTACACTCTATCTCAAGGTTTGGATGTATTTCTTTTTGTTACGGCTGACAACCATCGCAGATCCTCCCCTCTGCCTTCTTCATATTAGGGAGAGGAGAGACAATACGAGTGATTGGGGGCAGGGGCAGTGAGATTGGAGAGAAAGTGAGATTGGTGTGTGTGTGTGTGTGTGTGTGTGTGTGTGTGTGAATGGGGGTGGTGTGGGTGGTCAAAGACGGCAAGATTGAGAGGCAGTGTGTATAATTAGGTAGAGTAATTAGGTTGTATTTATAAGTCAAACAACGTAGGAACAGAATCTTAGAAGCATCCCCTGGATTATACAAAGAAACTAGGACTAATGCATTTCATTAATGATCAATCGATTTGCCAATCAACATCAACAGTTTTGATCATTGAGTAATCGTTACTGTGATTTATTAAGCAAAATTACATACATTAACTGGGTCTAGCTTCTGTAGTATGAAGATTTTCTTTTATTTGGGGTTTTTCACTGCAAATTGGACAGAAACAAGTAACTTGAAGGTTTCACTTTGGGTCCTGATATTTTTCTATGCTATCTGATATTTTATTGACTGAATCCTGCATTAATTGATTTATTTTAAGCCAGTTAAGATCAGGAGAAACACAAAACACAATATTAACATCACCTTTTGGTTTTCACCCAGCTCCTGAGTGACATTTCTGGATCTAAAGCTGCTAAATGGTCTCACGTGTTCAACGCCTAATTTCTAACTTTGTCTCTCTGCTTTTTGGTGCAGCACTGGTACAGTATTGTACACTCGGTTTATCGGAGCTTTTTTTGCTGAAAACAGCTGCCTGTTGCACCTGGAAATGACACTGATGAGAGCTTTCGAGCAAAATCAAATGTGAAGTTGTGGGCAAGAAAACAATGACAAAGCTCTGAAAGACACTAAAATGATGAGGTTATTTGATCCACTGTGATCCACATTGATGATATAAAAAAAGCCCTATAGTAGTAATGTTGCTAGGCCTGTCACAATAGCTACTTTCTGTTGGACGATATGTTGTCCCAGAAATAATTGCGATGGATGACCCAATTGGTTATAAATAAAATGTGAAAAAAATGCTTGGGTGCTTTACCCAATTCTTATAATGGTAAGGGAAACTCATTCTTATGTAAACAAACAGGCATATAAACAGGCATGCCTTAGCCGTTGCCAACAACGGCTAAGGCAAAGTCAGAATTAATGATCAAGGTCATGTACGTTCATCGATTGATGAAATAAGATATGTACATACGATAAGAAATGTACAGTAAGTCCATGACGTAATTGCTGTGATGGGGAAAGGTATCTATCCTTGTGAAGCAACTCCTGTTGTCACCTTTATTCCTCACCTTTGCAGACATGACTGAATCCAGCGCAACATGTCACATCCAATATTCATCCTAAAATTATGATTATGATCATAGATTACATTTTAACTCTCTTTCTACTGCCCGTCGGATCCAATTAGCCATGGGTAGCTCTGTGAGTGGGTTCGTTTTTTCCCCCCCTTCTTCTTCTTCCTGTCAGGGAGTGACTCGCCAGCCTTCTGTGACCCTGTCTGTGTTATAAAGCTGCCCATCATGCTGTTTTAATCATTTATCCAACCAGTCCTGAAAGCAAGCTGTGAACTGCCAATCCTTCCCACCATGTGCCAGGTTGCCCAAACCCACTGATCAAGGAGCACATGCCAGAAACGGAGTGTCCAGGGGCACCGTCCCAGGGCTATTTGAGGGTTGCTGTGACACATTTCCTCAACCACCCTTCACTAAACTGTCCGCTGTAGCATCTAACACATGTATGATAAGATGTTTCCCTGCATGGTGTGGCAGGAGGTCTGCCTCTGTGACATCCACTGAAATACTGAGTGCAGTCTTTAGGTTTGAGCCTTGCTCTCATAGGTCATGACAAGAGCTAAAAAATAATACACTCTATTGAATCGACAGTCTTCTCACTATCAAATAAGAACTGAACGGATTGCGAACTCACACATCATGACAAGTGAACAGTCTGTACATCATACTGAATGTGTTAATTACTTCTGAATTCTTTCTTGAAGCGTGATAGTGGGATCTCATTAGAAATATGCCACACCTTTCTTAAAAGGAAAAGCAGGATTTCATGGGAGACGCTCACAGCTCTGAGACTTCCATTTTCAATGACTTGCTGTGACCAATAGCATTTGCTCCAGCTGTTGCAATTCTCTAGCTTATTCTTGGGGCCGGGGAGACTATCTCACTGACTTGCCAATAAAATGTCTGTTGCCACTGGGAAAGAGCAGGAATCGTCAATTGGTTTCACCTTATCTACCTTAAACATGCCTCTGCTGACTTCATGCTTCTTCCCATTTCTTTTTCATTGCAGTTTTTCATTGTTTTCTTTTGCCCCATCCTCCCTCTGCACATGCACATAAAGAAGCTAGTCAATTACTGAAAATACATTATCGAGCAGAGGTTTTTAACAGAGACATCAGACAAAGTTAAAACAAGTAACTGCGCTTTAGGAGACAAAAGCTAAAGGTCTACTCGTTCCTTTAATTGTTGCCTGTCCCCAATTATCAAAGAGCGACAAATTAGTATTCAGAAGATTCAATTATACATCAAAACACATTTTAATAACCCTTTGATTTGATTCTGTCTCTTTACTGCAAAGGCGTTCACTTAATATCAACATTCTTGGACTTAATTGAGTGCACATGCAGGATTTGACAAGGACTGCATATCTCTTCGTCTCTGGAGACAAGAGAGGAGGTCAGGCGAGGTAATACCGATCGCCCCCTCAGTGCTTCTCAAAATCAGAACTCCAAACAATTGTGGAAATATAGATGACAAAGCCTGGCCAGGGAATTGCTCTCAAAGACTCTGATTGAAAGCTCATGTCAGGGAGGCTGAAGCAATCAAAGGACTTGTGTATTTCAAGTCGAAAGAGGTCATGTTGAGAGCATGATAAATCCAACAGTCTGATCCACCATTCAAAGGCAGCTGTTTTCTATTGCTGGTGCTGCTCGCTGGTGTTCCTTGCTCTCTGAAATATTGTCTCTCCACCTGCCTTGATGTGCAACAGTTCCTTAAGATGTCAGAAGAGAGATTATGCATCGTTGCTTCAGTGGCATCTAAATTCATTACCTGTCATATACACTTTGAGCCTCTTACATTGTAGTGACTCAAATCTAATATTATAAAGAGGGAAAGAATATTTAGTTGCAAATGTTTTTTAGATTGAGGCAAACTGAGCACACTGAGGTGCCCATACTGGCAGGTTTGTAAGGGAAACTACCCAGTAATTGAGAAGCTGCCTGTTGGCTCGTAATGCTGCCAAAATGCCAATTAGCACACAGGCACACAGCACCTGCCTGCTTCACAGAGAGAATGTAATACTGGCTAAAAATACTGTGATACTACGAGCTAGCATTGGCCGAAAATATAGTGATATTGTGATACAATGCATATTGAGTTCATCTTGCCCTGTATATACAGTAGTGTTGGGTACCCTTCACATTTGAAGTGATACTGGTACTGGTACCCAGTGCTACTTTTTTCGGTACTTTAGTCTCTTTGTAACAACAAAAATGTCATCTCGGTCGTAAAAATTTCACCAAATACTACAGCATTGCTTCAAAGGAGGAAGCTGTTCAAAGACCTGGAAGCAACTGGAGAAACAGTTTTTACTTTGTGCACTTTTCTCAACCTGGATTAAAATGACAAAACTGATAGAATATCAGCACAGTACTAAACTAAAAAAAAAGATATTACTATATATATGTGTGTGTATATATATATATATATATATATATATATATATATATATATATATATATATATATATATATATATATATATATATATATATATATATATATATCTTCTTCTATCCTTCTATATCCTATATATTATTCTCAGAAACCATCGATTAAAAAACGACAAAAAACACCTGATGACGATTTAGCCTCTGGGGGAAACTGCCAGTGCTTTGGGGCTTCTGGTGTAGCCAGTGGATCCCAGATAACAGATATCTGGGCCAAGACTTCCTTTGTAATTCACTGATCAATGTTAACAGTCTGATTAGCAACTTCAGACTCAAGCATGAAGTTGAGAGATGACTCTTAATTTATCTGCATATGAATGCAGATACATTTTTCAAACAAAAAGCTAATGGAAAGCTGCATCTTGGTCAGATGATAACTAATGGGTTCTGAGATTGCATTACAGCCAGTTTGTTCCACCTCTTTTGCTCTCCACATACATTGTTTACCTGCATGTAGCCAAAGCCCACTCAAACATGATAAGTCAATAAGTCAATACCACTCCAACTGCAAGTGGAAACCAGAACGCTTCCGATACCAAAATCTTGTCCCTTGCCTACAGATTCTGCATTCAAATGCGTCTGTTTATTTAAAATGAATACACATACAAACATTGTGCATACTTTTTAAAAGATGCTCTGATCAGTATTTTTATGGATGAAATAACAACGTTTAATGTGAAAGTGGTTGTGTAATGATAAGCCTACAGAGAATTATCAGCTCTGCAGAGTTTCAGCCTCTTTCAGCTCATAATTTTTATTTCCCGGCCTGCAACTGCTGTTGTTGTCAGGAGCCACAGCATGTAGATGTTTTCATCAAAAACATTCTGCTAAACCCACTGCACACTACCTGCCCAGCACCAAACAGTAGACTGACAAGGTTATTGACTAGCTGGTAAACATGGTGGAGCATTTAGCATGAACAAGCCGGATATTTCCCCCAGGAAATAAGAGCAAAACAGAGCTGAGTGAGAATATTGGACTTTAATTTATCAGGTGGACAGAAACATGACTCTAAATAAAGGCAAATGATCTTCTGGGTCTGCTGGAGGTGTAAATAGGCAACTGTTTGCTAACCTGTTTGTCATATCAATAAGACCTCATGAGATAATAATATGTTAATGTTGTGTTTAAAGCTTGTTCCACTTTGACCTCAAGGTGCATTCTCCCACCCAAGAAAAAAAACGAGTTTAGACTTAACACCAAATAATTATCCACCCCTTACTGCAAAGATAAGCTTATAAAAAGGTTTACACTATTACACTATCTGTACTTTTCCTCCGGTGTTCCACCTTGTGACACGATGAACCAGAACAGAGGGCACCTGGCGCTAATCATCACAATTAAGCAGGAGGTGTTTTTTTCTCGAAGCCGCCATATTGCCTGCATTAACCTCAGCGCTTTCAACTACAGGCACATTTTAATAATTAAGGAACTCTGAGATCATCAATAATTGAGTCGTTTATTCATTAAACAGCAAAAGGGAAGCAACAGGGGCAGAGTCAGTAAAGTAGACTCTGCACAGTTTATTCTGAGCTGACAGGGAAGCCTGATCCTTAGGCTGTAGATTGGACTAAACAACTTTATGAATTAGAATGTGGGAGTCAGGTCTCTTGTGGTTTGCAGACAGGTTCTCCAGTAGGATGACAGATATGTGGTATGGATAATTGGGCCGAAGATAACTGTCATCTGGCCACTTAATGAAGATAATCAGCTTTTAGTTTGACAGCTCAGTTAGGGCTACCCAGTATTTTACTCCCTCTACATACATTTATGAAGATGTAGCAGATCAGGCTGTCAATTACAGCTTGAAATATATAATGTTTGTTTTTAGGATTTTCGCTTGCTCACCAAAGAATTTCAGTTCCTTTTTATTTTTGTGATTTTTATTCTGAAAGAAAATACAAGCGAGAGTACTCTTTCTCTGCCTACCTTCTCCTGATCACAATCAAGACAAAAGCTGGTCATGACCATGATTTTAAAGCTGAACAATGATAGAAAGGAAACAAGTTTACCTCCATTAGTTTGGCTTTTTAAAGTCTTTTAAATCATTTGTTTTTATATTTAGAGCGTAAGGAAAAAAATGCTTGGGATTAAATATCATATAATTTTGAATAAACAGCAAACACCACTCTTCACAGCAGCAGGGGCGTGACTTCATGGCTCTGCAGACTGAAGCTCAATCTGAATCTCACGGGGAAGCAGACGTTAACAAAATGGAGATCAGCGTGGTGCAACAATTTGCGTTAGTAACAAGTTGCAAATCATGCTTTCAATTACATCTTAAATTACGTAATTTTTGATATTCTAGGTTTTTTCGCTTGCTCACCAAGAAGTTCATGTTCTTGAGGATTTCAGCTTTTTCTTTGTATAATATCCTGTATTTTTGTTTGAATTTTATTCTCTAAAAGATACAAGTGAGAGTACTCTACCTCCACCCACCTTCTCCTGATCACAATCAAGACAAAAGCCGGCCATGACCATGATTTTAAAGCTGAACAATGACAGATAGGAAACAGAAGACTGCAACTATCTTTCCATTAGTTTTTGTTTTTCAAGTCTTTTTGCTGCATTTTTCCCTTGCTTTGCAGACTCTGTGTGGATATTGTTAACAAATACAGAGCTGCTGCCATCAGCACCCTGCATACTAATGAAAACCATGGGAAGAATTTCTATTATTGCCCTCCCAATTTATGCACTGTTAACAGCTAGAAGCTACCCATCCCATGAAAAGAAGAAAATAATAAATAAATAAAGCAGCCGTTTATACTTTAAGCTTTGCCTGCACCTGCCTGCACAAAGTGATACTTAAATTTGAAGTGAAATCCGGGCAATGTTGTTTTGTTGAATTAATTAATTTGCGATTCTTTCAGAGATGAATTCGAGATAGACAGCTTCTCAAAAGACCATACTTGAATGTGTGGGTGGAGGTGTGCAGCAATCTGCCCTTGATGGTTTTTGTTTGATTGAATTCAAAACAGGAAACACTAAAGCTGTTCTTGTTGTATAATGTAATGCAGATGTTACCATATGGTTATTGTCTATAGTGTCACCTGTTTTCTGCAAAAAGGTCAGAACTTCTAATAAGACCATTGTAATTGTGATTAATGTCTGTGACTTGAGAGAGAAAAAAAAAATCATTTTCCTGAGTACAACCATACATGATTTCAGTCACACACCCTAAATCATGACAAACAGACTCACTGACCGTTCCTATTAGATTCTTCTCAGGCTATTTATTTTCATTGAGCACTTGTATAAGCGTCAAGCAGTGTGTGTGGTTTGTGGAGTGGGTTAGGTTTGCTGTTTAATTTGTAAACTGTTTAATACCATTGCTTGTGACACGAGATGCACCAATTATAGTATTCAGTAGGGCTGCAACTTTACTAGGGTTGTTCAGATACCAATATAGCTAATGCCTTGAGTTCATGTTGTAATATCTATTTAGCAGTCGTTCTAAAACGCAATCGTGTTTCACAAAGTGGTGAACCTCGCCCCATCCTTGCTTGTGAACGACTGAGCCTTTCGAAGGATGCACCTTTCATACCCAGTCGTGATACTGTGACCTGTTACCAAGGTGTTTCTACAGGTGTTTTTTGAGCATTCCACAACTCTCCCAGTCTTCTGTTGCCCCTGTCCCAACGTTTTTGTCTCCTTTTGTCCCAGCAGTCCAAACGATATTTACTTTACAATGATATAAACAAAGAAAAGCAATGTTGACAATGTTAAAAACGTCATTATCAAAATAGTTGGTTGTTTTTGTGCTGTTGATTGATGCTTTTTCAAATGCATTGAGATGATATGATTAGTTGACAAACCAAACAGCTGAAAACCGTGCATGGTTGGTGTCTGTGTGCAATTATATAATCAGTTGTAACTTTAAAAGCTTGGTGTTCATTCACAGCTGGAGAAACTACAAGCTTTAAATATGTGGTATTGTGGATCAATCATTGTAAAATTATACACTTGACTAGACTTGACAGTTAATCCACTCTCATCTGACATTCCCAGAAACTAATGGATGTAAGTGAACGAAACCCACCTACTAAATGTTTTTCTTAAACTTCACTTCATTGTGCAGCATGGAGACTTGGTTTTAATTTGCTCCTGCCTTGTTTTTATTCAATGCCTGACAGCTATTCATCAATTAACTTAGAATATAGACACAGTTTTGAGAATGTCCAAAAGTCACTGAAAGCAGGAGGGTAGGGTAATAATCATGAGCAATCGTGCATATCCAGCTATTTCAAAGGAGGACTTTAATAGGTTATTGAGCGACAGTGAAGTGAAGCTGAAGTTGTAGTGAAGGCATTCCTAATTGCAAACTCTAAATGTCAACGTCACATCCAGTCATTTATTTTTTTTATTTTACAAAATTTAGGGCTACTTACAGCAATTATCATCTTGATTGATTAATAATTCAGTCTTTGAAATGTAAAAATAAAAAAACTTGTGAGAGTGCTCATAACAATTTCTCAGAGCCCAAACTGACATCTTCAGATTGCTTCTTTTGTCACGATCATGGGGACACAGATGGGGAAACGTGAACACTAGGATCACAGGTGAGCGGTACGTAGAAAGTGACGAGACACAAGATGATACAAGTACAAAATAAAACAGAAAATAACTGATCAAAAACCAAAACCATGAGATTTGATTATCTTAATAGTTGGCAACAATTTTTTTTCAATTGACTAATCGATGAAAGGGGCACTATGTAACAATTTGTCGCAATGTACATGTATTAATCACTTTTTTATTGGTCATATGTGAGCAGATTGTAACGTGACATGAATAATAAGATCTTCCCCTGCTTGAGGGAAGTTTGTGGACAATTTTTTAAAGTTTTTTAATGCTGCCGTACTGTGGATTTCTTTGTGAAAGACTCAGATTAGATTTTCCTCGACAGTCTCAAAGTATGTAACTTAATGCACGTTTTCTAGTACACCGTTAACGGAGAGCAACGGCTAACATAAACAAACATAAATGACCAACTTCCAGCACAACACAGAAGTTCCAAAGAGCCCCTTTAACAGACTAATCGTTGCAACTCTAACAAATGATCATGAAAAGATTTAATTAATTGGATCACGACGAATGCTTTTTGCATATGTGCTGTGTGCATAAATCTGTCTGTGCTTGCTCTTTAAATGTATATGCACCAGAGACTCTTTGAGCACAATGTTGTGACTTCTTGCCCTTTTTACGTTTGAAGTAAAGGAAGGCGGTGACACTTTTTTTTGTTTGTTCAGGAAGACGGCGTATCGACATTAAAGAACAGAGAATCACACAGAATTTTAAATAAGCCTTCAAATGCAGCTGCTCCGTTTATATTCCCCTCTGTTGGATGGATAGCTGCAAGTTGAAATGAACACTGGAGATGTTCAGATTTAAGCCCACACAAAAGGCGAACATAACCTCAGAACATAACCTGCCAGTTCTGATAAGACGCCTGATTCACTCAAGATTGTGTGTTTAAAGTCAGGCGGATTAAAGGATGACATACAAGCGACGGGGCCTTTTTAAGGGTCACTGAATGTGACACTTTGTACTGCGTTGTGGCCTGCTCAGTTTGAGAAAAATAATTTTAGGTTGAAGGAAAACATCTTGCCTCTTGCTGTCATTCTACACCCTGCAGTGCAATAACCTTGATGGCTGGGAATTGATGATATCTCAGGATCTTTATGAGGACATTCAGTACCTTTGTTATTAAGTGGCATTTTATTGGATTGTGAGGTTTTATCTTGGGGTGTTTTTAAGCACACTGCAGAGAAAGAGACCTGGCAGAGGGAAGCTTACCCCCTTCTTTCTGTCTTTTTATTTTACAACCATGATTAATAATTTCTGCCAATTGTTGTGAAGGATGAGTCACTTGTATTTAAGTTTGGAGCGTCATCACACTGCATGATTAACATTTTGTTGGAAGCCGGTGGGTCTTTTAGAAGCCAAAGAGGAGAGGATAAAATTCTGTCTCCAGCATTTATCTTCAAAGTTTTGCCTCCACTGTTCATCTTTAAGTTTTTTTTGTTTCATCTTTTATCGTGCCCAAACCATCCCTAAAACTTCCTCCTCATTAACTACCTGGTGGAGGTGTTGGCAGAGGATGTGTGTATGTATGAGTGTGTGTGTTTTCTCTGCAACCATATGGTTTGAAATGGGGGGTTGTCACGTGTTGTTGCATGTCTCTGTGGACTTGTGAACCGAGGCTACTACTGTGTTGGGCGGGGTGTTATCTTTCATGCTTGTGGCTATTTTTCATCATGTGAGAGCCATGTTGATGTCTTACCGGTTGCATCAGTGTTAGTGACAGATGATCAGCCATGCACAGCAGAGAGGATTCCCCCATGTGCTGTGTGTAGTGGAGGAGGACACAGGGATGTGGCTGGTGTATATTTTGTACCCTGACTGCTTGGATTTGTTTTGCTTTGTAGTAGAAATCCTGGAAGCGATTCAAGCATGTCTGGTTGCTGTTTCTGGTATTTACTCTGGCAAATAAAATCAAGTACTGGCTACTGTCAGAGTCGACTCGTGACCAGAGAAGGAGCTGGCCACTGCACAAATATTCACCTCACCTTTTAGTCGTAGCTGTAATTTATCTCAGCAGTGAATCTGTGTGCTGCTCACCTTTTATGGCCCTTTTCACAGCAGGGGGTTTGACTTGTCATGAAAAGCACAGGTGTAATTAATAACATTGATGATGGTCGCATCCCATTTAGTTTAATTTCATGGCCCTGGTACCATGCATACTAACTCACTGGGATGGCTTCCTCTGACACTTAAAAGCACTTGAGCATTGTAAATGTTACTAGTTCCACCTGTGCTTTCACAGTGAAGACAAGTCATTATGTCTGCCATTAAAAAAGTGATTACTCATGTTTAAAAACCACTGAATTTATGGCAATGATATTTTAAAATTGTTTTGCCGTTTAAAAAAAATTCAGATTTAAGTTGTTTGGTTTCACAAACTTAGATAGAAAATACTTAAGTGGTCTAATACTTGGAATAAAGGATATGCAAAGATTAAAACAACATATTGTGATTATTTTGACAGTTATTGCCATTGCGTCAAGATTTTAGTGGGAGTGTTTTTTTTTGTATGTCAGTATAACAATACAAATGATGATAATGTGACTTTTGCTGAGGTCTGTACCAAACAAGCATGTTCCCTGTAGGGTTGATCTGATGGCTGATCCTCTAATGTCATCTTGTCATGGAGACAATATAACAAGGGTTAGTTGTTAATGCCGGTCCGTGCACTCTGGCGCCATGTCCCGCTTTTTCTTTTCTAACGAAAACAGCTCAGTTAGGTGGACCCAAGATTCTCGGTTCCATCTTTGTTAGTGTGTTCATTTCAATCGTATCGATGTTCTTTTGCTCAGCTTCCTCTATGTTTCTAGCTTCAGAGACCGAACACAGCTAAGATATGAACATGTGGCGTGGAGACAAAGGCGCTTTTAAAGCCAACATGGGGATGTATGTAGGATGCTCGCCCAGCTGGAATCTAAGGGAACACACTTTTCTCAGCTGGGTGAGACAGTTGGAGGTTGCCGTCAGAGTGACAGTGGGAGGCGTTTGTGTCAACAGTGGTGAGCTGATAAGCAACTCCTGCCTTACAGCAACTGTAAGGTACACATAGTAAACCCTGCCATCATCCATAAAGGACGTCATCCTCCGACATGATGTTTCACAGTGGACAGCATCATATGCCAGTTTGGTAGACATCGACCAACCCTAGTTCCTTGTACATCTGAAAAATATGATCTATAGGCAGGGGCATCTCTTCTGCGTCAGAATGCTTCATTTATAATGGTATGTTGTGGCATTTTGGACAGTGCTTTTGTTCATATTGTGTTTGTGATAATAATTTGATTATAAGAGCCCAATCAGTATTCAAAAACACTATTGTTTTTGGAGTTGTTGCCCAGTAAAAAAAAAAAGGTAAGTTTAGTCTAAAAATGTGGCTTGCTAAATCAGAAGGTAGAAATTCAGACACCAAAGTTTATGATGAAAAATTCAAGCTTGGAACATTCAAGCACTAAGGGTACTTACTCCTCTTTGTACTTTAGACAATTTAATACATTACAGCTTTTAAAATATAGCTCTTGAGTGGCTCTTGAGTTTTCTATCTGAATATGTGTAACTGAAACCACATATTTGAATTGCACCACTTGAAATGACCTTCTCCTGATTTTTAGAAAAGGAGATTATACAAACTCTGGCAGATGGTTTTGAAAGTATGTTGCATTCCAATTTCAGTAGACGTATACTGTAGTGTTTACATTTTACATTACAAGTAGATGTTCAGTTTCTTATAAGATTTAAATTATTTCAACCTTATGTGTTCTTTAAAAAATGTTTCATTAAGACTAACATCATTGGAATTAAAACAAAACATCGAGTTGCCAGTTTATAAGACTAGATAAAACTAATGCAGTCAAATGCAACAGTCCGGTAATAAATCCTGCCTTCACAGATGTTATAAAATATGAATATGAGCTTTTTTAGAGAGGTGTTCATTCAACTTAATGGTTACTTAGAGGATATTAAATAATAAGTCTGTCCTCCTTGGTCTAAATTGAATTGTCTTAGATTATTATAATTTAAACAAACAAAACTATGACATTACCATTAAAAAAACCTATTAAATCACCTCAGGAAGATGATGTAGTCACTCAGTAGCTCAACATGTAGCCTTATCAAAAGGTGCTACGTACAGAAAATTGACGACTGCTTCCAGGCTAATATATGGTGTATTTTATTAGTTTTAATGCTGGACATTCAGCCATCTTCACTAATATCTAAATGCAGTCTGAAGCCTGGAGCTATACTGTAAATATTTAAAGTGTGATGTGTCAGCAATCTCTGCATTTTGACTCTCATGTTTGAAAAGAAGAGTGTCAGCCCATGTGTGTGATTTAAGTAAACAGAACAGGTGGCCCTCCCCGTCGGCAAAAATCTTCTTTGCCTTTTTCCTCACCCTGCTATAGTGCAGGTGTGTGTGCGTGTGATGCAGTGCAGCCAGGTCTCTAAAACCCCCCTCAGAGGTTTGAATGACACGCTTCCCTTGGAGCGGTGGGAGGCAGAGCCATATCAGACTGTGATGGATGGTGTGAGGATGCTTTCAATGATGGATCTGTAGGACGGGACTGGGACTGACTGTGACACAGTGAGCTGCCAAAAACGGTGCTGGAGAAACATCCTCTGTGGTCACATTAGAGATAGACTCATCCTGTTTTCACAAAAAATTTGAAGTGCTCATCTGTGTTCACATGATTACACATAGGGATGATACTGTGGATTTTTTGGGAAAATCTGTCCTCGTCCACACTATAGTGAGTACGTTAACTTGTTTTTGGCTTACTTAAAACAGTCCTCTTATGTACCATCGACGGACTTGGTTGTGTTTTCTTCAGCAGCTTGAATAAAGGGTCACCAGAGGTGCCATCTCTGGTGAGCACAGAGAGGAGAGCAGAGAGATAGAGACCCAGATAGCAGGAAGTCGATTCCTCACACACTCTGTCTTAAGGTCTTTAACAGATGGGGGATGCTATGTTTAGAACAGATGAGAAATGCCTCAAAGAACCTTGGAGCATCTTCGATATCCAAAGAGACCTGAGAAAACCCTTGTGACAGAGTTTGAACTTTCAGCACATACCACATTACATGGCATTGTGGTTCTATATTGACACTGAGAGTTTTTAGCCAGGTGTTAGTGATGTCAAAAGTGTTTTTTAGAATATTTTCTGGTAAGAGCAAAAGGTAAGAACTTTTTAAATTGATTTGACCTTATTAATATAAAAGCTGTAGAGGTACTGCTCCTAATACTGCTTTTTAAGATGATTTTTTAGGACATTTTTGGACAGTTCAACAACAGTCCCTGGCGATGTTGCGATTATGTGACATGGTCTGTAACCATTTGGCTCCCAAGGCACTCCAAGATGCTTCTACTCTACCTCTAACTATCAAATTATCACAGCAGGAAATGATATAATTACTGTGTTGCCTATTAATTTTTATCAAGAAGAAAGTATTTGCTGGTCACGGCTTTAAAAATGATGAGATTAGCTTGCTCTTTTAAGCCACATATCACTATAAAACCAACCCAGCACCTGTGTTGATATTAGATTATGGCTGCATAATAATTGTAAACAATCATACTGTGATTATTTTGGCAGATATTGTGAGTCCGATATGGTTCACACTTAGTGGGAATGATCACTTTTGAGTCACAATTTTAATTTTCACAAAAAAAAAAAAAATAATCATGATGATGTGACATTTGTTGGGGTTTGTACTAAACAAACATGTTTTCTTACATTTAGAGAACAAGATTTGTAGGCCAGGACATCACTGCAGCACTATGTGTTTTGTCACACATCTTACCTTTATGAACAAATTGCACCTTCTTGCGATTTTGGATATTACACTTAGAATAAATGAATAAATCCACAAATGGACCCTGCTCTATTGTCCTTCCATTTCTAAAAGTGTTGATTACAATCAACAGTCCAGTTGCGCATACAATGTATAAAAGGTTTTCCTGTGAAAGAGAACCATAATTACCTGCATGTAGTTACTTTCAACCCCTGTACAGGACACATTTTTAGGCTGGAGTATATATGCTGTAGCACTGACACATTATCACTGACTGGCATAAACAGAAACAACATTCTCTTACAGGCTGAAACAATAAACTACATTAAATATTACTGCACTGTGACAACTTGATTTATCCGTCATTATTGTTGGGGTTAATTGACTTCCTCCTTCATAGAGCGGAAGAATTGAACAACTCATTAAGAGGTCTATGGGGTTCTGCCACAGGTTTAAATAACATTTAAAAGTTCTCCAAGTTCAGCTTTTCTTGCAGCACAAAGCAGGTTTCCATTTAGGAACTTTTTTCCAATGAGTTCCTGGAGTTTCTCCAAAAGGCTCTATCACATACACATAGATTGCTTCACATCAGCCAGTGGGTCTAGTTTGCAGGCTAGTGTGAGTAACATTTATGTTTGTCTTTAGTATCTTTCATGCAAACTCCGGTCAACAAAGCTCTGCTCAGTAAGGTCATTTGTCTCATCAATTCCAGACAAAATCAAAGGGATGACAAGAGATGTGGAGCTGATTTCAGCATGCAGGGCACAAGTGTGACACAGAAATCAATATGTGGAAATCATTCAACAGAAAACTGACATGCATGCACAAACAAGCACACAGGAACACCCACACATGCTCAGTGTGGTAGACAGCATTTTACTATCTGGGTTGCTTATGCCAGTGTTGTAGTCAGGACCATGTAAACCGAGACCAAGTCATGACCAAGACGAGAGTGTATCGAGACCGAGTCAAGACCAAGACAACATCAACCTCGCAATTGTTATTCAACACTCCTTACCCATGTTCTACCAGCTACCTAACTGGAAACAGTTGTGCTAGCATTGTTTTCTGGGTGACTCTTGTCTTCCAAATCAAGCCATCATACAGTACTGAATGTACCAAACAATTGTTCAATACATCAATATCCCTGCAGTTGTGGTCTTGACCAGAGATGGCACAATAAAAGATGTTATCACAGATTGTGATAAAACACGCAGGTTAAGTTTATTGTGGTAAATTTTCATTATATGAATAATCGTAAATATCCTCACATGAATTACTTGAAAAGCTGTCTAGCTCATTAGCTCATTTCGCCTAGATAGATATCCTAGATAGATTTCCAGATTATTTCGCATTTTTATCTTTTCAGATACCAGATTCCAAAATCGTTACCAGGCCTGACAACACAGCTTGTCCAAGGTATCGCCGACAAAAAAAGTTACAATCGGACTTGTGAAAATCTGCTTCTATTTGATGATTATTGGGATGATATTGTGAATCGCAATTATTTTGTTCAGGATAACCGTGACGAGAAATGTTCATATGGTCCCATGCCTAGTCTGGACCAGTCTTGAAATAAAATCCAGAGTCCTCTTTTTCTAAAACCGAGTAAAAATACGATCGCTTTCGAGACCCAGACCTTTAAGACCAATCTGAAGTAATACAACACTAGCTCATGCGTGATAGTCCAAACAGTTGTCATCTGTTGCAACCACTTCTCTGTTACAACAATTCATAATCTGGAGGAAAGCACATCAATTTGTCTGAAATATACTAAAGCTTTGATTGGCCTGAGTTGGGTCGACATTTCTGCTGGAGAGTATTCCACAAACGAGGCTAGCTCTACAGTTATTTTGACATCCCCGAGTTAGACGGGGGGATTTCCATGTTTTGGGACAAACATCTTGAGGCAACCGCTTCATCCTTCCTCATCCTTAACGGTCACATCACCAGCAGGTTTAGCTCGGTTCACAAATCCTCTTTGAACTGGGGAGTTACCATCACTTCAGTAGAGCTGGAGTCGACAGCAGAGAGAGTTCGGCTCCCCAGAGTGATCTGCATGATTGAAGCAGAGATGATGTCAGCCTGGAAGACAAAGCAGGATGAGCTCAGTGTTATTGGCTTCTGCCTTCTTCTCTCAATTCAGTCGAATGTCAAAATATTAAAGGTCAAATCTGAGAGATGGAAATATTATGAAAAGGTCTAAAGCATGCTCAGAGATTTTATCATCATCCTCTCGGGGGTGAACATTTGACAGTGTACAATATGGCCACACTGCATGGCTGTAACTGACTGCACTGAAATTAGGCACCATTACCTCACAGTCCACAGTTTACCATTTGAGCTCAATTAACTGTTGACCTTAACCCATTATGAGTATGCAGAGCAGCAAAATAAACACCCAAACACAGATGACTGAAGAGATGAGGTGCTGGCTTTGTGACAGTCCAAGAAAATAATTGAGATAACAAATTTATTTCCACCACTATTCAGACACTTAATACAATATTACTTCAGTCTGAATCATGGCCAGATGTCCCCATTGTTTTCAGTGCTACGTTGTTCATTCCCGGAGCAGTGAGAATCTGTTTTGTTATATCATTATGCAGGAATTGGTTTTCTATTCAGGAGGTTCAGCTATTTGCTGCTCCACTTACCCTGACAGTAACAAAGTGAAACTTTAATCTCCCTTCAGTGTCAACAGCAGCTGATAGCAATTAAGGAGAAAGCCTGGATACTGAAGTGGTACGTTTGACTCAAAGAGTTCACCCCCCATGCCTCACAGCAAAAGTCTAAACGACTTCTCTTTATGTTTGCAGCCCCTGTCCAGACCCAAATTTCTTTTCAGGCCTCAAATTGAATTAAGAAGCTATGTGAATGAAATAATTATGTACGTCTATATTGTCTGTGTCTGTGCAGATGTCTTATGAAAACAAAATATTACTGTTGTTTTCATTGCAGATTGTAAGTGGCCATTATATAGTTAAACAACACAAATTAGATGCTGTAATTTCAGTAAATCTAATCTGCTTCAAGCTGGAGCAGCAAACTGCAGGCATTATCTCTGCCTGAATATAGTGAGTAGACTGCCGTTTTGCCCACTGACTCTTAGGTATAATGCAGCTCTTTCTGTACTGCAGCCAACACACAAAGCTCCTGCTGTGTGAGAGTGAGGAGCTTTTTGCACAGTGAGCTCTGCTGTTCTGTAGCTCTCTGACACAGAGCAAAACAAAGCCAAAACCCACTGTTCATGGAGTGCAAAAGCAAACCTTGAACTGTTTAGAC
The DNA here is from genome assembly GCF_040436345.1 of Pagrus major. Lineage (NCBI taxonomy): Eukaryota > Metazoa > Chordata > Actinopteri > Spariformes > Sparidae > Pagrus > Pagrus major. The sequence goes on from NC_133220.1 coordinate 10,500,777, forward strand.
TCTGGAGCCTGGCAGATGTTTTAGTGTATGATTATCACGTCTGTTTGTTTCTACATTTACGCTTGTCTAAAGACAGCAGGCAGAGCTGCTAATTGTTGATGATGTCAACAGTCCAATGCCCACTGTGGGTTAAAACATGTTCCCATGTTTCACCAAAATGTTTTCATGTTGCTGTGTGAAAAATATGCTAATCTGATGAGGAAGCTGGGGGGCAGCCTTGCTTTTGAGCAGTTTGAGGCGAATTTTCATTTAGTAACAATTTTTTCTATAAAGAGATGTCGTGAACCAAAAACATTCAGCTAGTTTAGCTCAAATTTAATAAAAAACTAATGTTACTTCTTAGCCAATACAAAATTAAACAGCAGAGAGCGAGAGAAAACAAACATAATCAGACATGACAAAAGACCATAAAGTGTCAGACAGTTGCAGCCATTAGCATATAAATTCTAAGTTAAAAGTTTAAAACCAGCCAGTGGGGTGAAACATTTAGGTTTTACTACCCTCTGTAATTCAGTCCATTGTTAAGGTGCAAATAAGAGGAAGTCTTTTCAAGTAGTATTCAGGATTTACCTGAGGGGTAACTAGAGTTAAACATACCTGAGATATTCTTTAGTGGTTTAAAATTTCAGAAGAGAACTGCAACTTTTGCAAGAGACCTTTACGAAAAACACAATAGAAAGTACCCTTCTTCATGTTGCGAGTGAGCAGTCTACATTTTCATACAGTACACAGTGATGAAAGTGATATTTGTCTCCTGTACTGAAACACAAAGCACATTGATGAAGCGCAAAGTTTTAAGAAGCTGTTCCTGTCCTTGAGGCAGAAAATGCTTTATTCTGATCTGAGAAATTTGATGAAAAATATGTGCCAATTACAATAAGGGCTGAAACTAAGTAGAGATAAACCGATCTAGTTTTTTTTAGTTCTGATCTGATTTAGTACTTGAATTTTGATGCACAGTTAATTTGGATTAATTTGGGTTTATATATAGTGTTCACTATAACACATTCTTACTATCCTTGAGGCCTGTCATACATGCTGAATCATTTTCCTTCGACATACAACATTGACAAAGCTGTGTTTTTCTGTAAAGTTTGAAAACTGCATTTGATTACATCCCTGTTTACTAGCTAGCTGTGTTCTTTTTCCCAGCTTTTGCTGACACATTTCTGTGTAACTTGACGTATCACCACCACCTGTAAATTGCTATAATGTTGTGACACCATAGTGTGTGTACATATCCTCATGTGCAGGCGTGAGACAAACAAGCCCTATAAAGAAACACAGTGCTACGAGAGGGAAAACTCCACAGGGTTCCTCAGATCATTGATCAAAATTCTTGCTGATTAATGTTGTGTTGACTGACCAATCAATTAATCCATTAATTGTTTCAGCTTTAATTACAGTGTAAATGTCTTATTTCTTTTAATTGTGTTTGTGAGTAATTATCAGGATTTGTTTTGAAATTGAGACTCATGAAATTGGAATACAGTCACTGGTTTCTTAGTTTAGTGTATCAGTTTAGTGTATGTATATATATATATATATATATATATATATTACATACATATGAGACATAAAGGAACACAGCTTGACTGCGCTTATCTGTTTTGAAAGTCAGAGTTCCTCTGTGGTGAAATGGGATTGCCAAGTAGTGAGGAAGTATAAACTATGTTTACCCATCCATGTTTTTCATGTGAAAGTTGATTGAAGCAGATGCTCTGCATTTGGTCTGCACTGCAGGTTGCAAAGATCTGTCAGGTGTCTGAATTACAGATGCAAATAGAGTCAGCTATTTTGTATTCCAGCATAATTTGCACAGAAAGTACCGCACCTCCACCTCGGGTCCCAACATTATCATCATTAAGTTGCTCCTCATCTCAACAGGATGCTCAACAAAGCAAACAGCAGTTGAGATAAATGTGGCACCAGACAGTCACTAAAAGGTCTTAAATGATGCTGTAAAACATAAAGGGAAGCAACACAATATTTCTTTGCCAAATTATGATTTTTCGAGAGGCTTTAGGACCTAATTGACCTAATTGATCATTTGAAAATGTTACAATCAAATGTCTTGATATCAGCAGGGCAAAATTTGAAGTATAAACAAGGCTTTTCAGAATGTGGTGTCCAATCGTAGAGAGAGCCCAGATGGGACTGAGACACAAAACTGTGTGCCCAAATATCTTTACATCTCCACACAGATTCAGGGAATAGTTTGTCATATTTAATGTGAGTTATTTGTGCTGGAGTATATTCAAGTAGAGTCTTGAGACTTAGATGTAATTTGAATAAGAAGCAGAGAACAGTGCTGCAAAATATCATCATATCATGTTTCACTGAGGTGTGATTCTCACCGAAATGCAAATAAAGTGAAATTCCAACAGATGCGTAACTATTTTTCCAAAATGATTGAAATACATTTTTTCCCACTGCACTCTCAAACTCAGCTGCTAAGTGATAACATCACAAATGAACGTTGACGAGTGAGATCATGCAATATTCTGGACAGAATGGAATATTTGCACCTCTATCTCAGCAAACAGCAACTTGTCACCTTCACAGCAACTGACACAGTGTTACAGAAATCTGCTATTCCTGGCCCAGAAATGTACCTGCTAATACTCACAACAATTAAACAGCTTTGCACTCTGCTGCAGAGAACATGTGGGGTGTCAGAGCTGAGAAAGTCACATGCCAGGCAGGCGAACATACTCATACTTATGATTTATTCTCTATTGAAAGACCTTCTTCAAATAATGAACTTTTGTTCATTTCAGATTCAAGGTAAATAACAAGATGACCTAGACCTTAATCAACATGCATCATGTTGTGCATACTTAAAAACTTATCCAATATTCAGCAGACCACCCTGCCTGGTTTCTCTCAATTTAATAATGTGTAGAAACCCTTGCTCATTTGGCGCATTGCAGGTCTATATTGATACTCTGTTTGTCCATCTGTCTATTTATCCGTCAGTCTGTCTTTGTGATCCCTAAAATGGAAGGGAACAAATAAAGGACAGCTGTGTGACGAGGAGAACAACACACCTGGCAACAAAACAAGTAATTAATTAGCACAAAACAATAACTTCAATTATAGAGACACAGACACCCCATGTGGGGTTAATCATACTGAACAAAGCATTTTTCAGTATTTAAAAACTATATACAGGAATCCCTGTGACTTATTAGAAAGTTCTGGTACTGAATATTTCTAAAGGAACCTTTGGGTTACATGAAAATGTTTCTGTCTCTTTAAAATCCTTAAATAACCTCCATAAGTAGTATGTTAAGCTTTGTTAAGCTCTTAAAAATCCCAGGCCATGAATACACTCAGTTCCATCATAATGTTTTCCATATCATTATTTAATGTTTTCCCCCCACTGAGGCACGCTCGGGGGATCAGCTTAAGGTCTCGGGTACTGAAGTGAAGTACCTCAGTGACTCCGGACTCTAACCTGTCTTCATGAATACATTTCAAACCAAGCCGGGGCTTCTCGGACAAGCATGGAAAAGGCTGTGGCGGAAGAGAATAAGAAAATAACACAAACAAAACCCATGTACCGCACAATGAGAAAAACATTTTTTTCCCATGTGTAGGTCTAGAAAATCAGCACATGTATGTGTATATATATATATATATATATATATATATATATATATATATATATATATATATATATATATATATATATATATATATATATATGTATATATATATATATATGTATATATATATATATATATGTATATATATATATATGTGTATAAAGTACACATGTGTATAACTTATTTTCATGGTGGTCATATTGGCTTGCTCCAAACTAAGATAACAACAAAGACTATTAAACCTCTGCTTTATTACTGACTTAAATGTTCACGAGGATTTAATTGTCATTATAGGGTTGCATAATGAAGCGATAGTTTGGGACTCCTTCATGCTACATAAATGTATAACATATATACAGTGATATGGGCTATAAACATCTATACATATATACATAAACATGTATACACCCAAGAAATACTTTTGCGGTGCATTTTTTAAATTTGCATCTGGACAACAAGATCGTGATGATCATATGTTTGGCATCTTCACATTAAAAGCTCGACATCAGGTAAACACTGTCCATCAACTTTGACTGCGTGTGAGCAGCAAGCATCCATGCTGAAAACACAGAGTCCACCTCTCCTCGTCCCGCTTTAGTCCTGCGCTATGTCGGCTCGGAAACAAGGTCGGCCCGTTGAGTGCCACAGCTTGATCTGGGATTTTGTGGTGGAGACAGGTCTCTGTAATGGTGTTTAATTTCCCATTGTTTGGCCAGCCTGAATCCAATTTTGTCTATTTCATTTTCCTGCTACTGGACATTAGCCAGGAGCAACCTTAAATCCAAGATGGATTAGCGCGGCTCTTATCTGAACTATCTTCCTCTACTCCCTTGGTGTTGGTCAAAAGATGCTGTGGGGAGTGATCGTCTCCAAGTCTGCTGCACTTAATCCAAACCCTGCACTTTCTTCTCCAGTGCTGATAAAGCCATTTCTGCCATTGGCAATATGTGTTTCAGCAAAAAAATTGATAGTTTAAAAATACAAAAATGTAGCGAAATTTGAGGGAGCTACCCGCTGCAGCATCTGCATGCACCTATGTTGATGCAAAACGTTATTACTGTAGAGTATTACTCATTATAGAAACTGTACAGTTTTACTAAAATGCCACATAGGTCTATTTACCAATCTCTTCTCTTTCCATTTCATTAAATACAAAAGTTTGCCAAAAAAGCCAAATTTTAGCCCCCACACAGTGAAAGGATGTGGATTCAGAAGAGCCATATCCTTTCATTTCTTGTGTTCAACCTATTCTGCTCTCTGGTCCAGTCAAACACCTGTTAATATTGGTGCCAAGTGGCCATTTAGGCTTTTATACACAAGGCTTGTAGCTAAATATTGACCCCCTTTTAACTCTTATTGTGGTGCCTTTATATTTTTAACACAAAATGCAGCATAAAGCACAAACTAACCACCTTCTACATGTTTCTATTTCTTCTTTTCTATCCTGTACTCTCAATGTATATGCACTGTATCACAGACAATCTGTGGCCGAGGGATAAAGTCAAGATAAAACTCGAGTTTTATTTATATATTTTTACACAAATAAGAGAGCTAGGCCAACAGTGCTGTTCATCTTGGTGAGAGGAGGTTGCCCTGAAGTCAGATGTTTAATATCAAGGGTTATCTGTGTGTTTATGTGTGTGCCTGTGCGTGTGCCAGCCTACAGGTCTGCAGTCTGTGATAATGAAATGCTGCATGTGGCAAAGAGGCATCTAGAGGGAAAACAGGGCTGTTTTTCATCAGGATAATGTTTCGCTGAGCACACCTTCTCGTCATTCTGTTTAGACACACAAAAACATGACGACGGTTCCTCACCAAAAAGGCACACCGTGTATCATTACCAGGAAACACCCCTGCCTTCTGTTTTGTGAATCACTGTGTGCCAAAGGGAGGAAAAAATTCCATTTTCACGAACACAGTTTGCCCATTACAAAAACTGACACGGTGCAATCCCGTAACAAAAAATCCCCTGTGCTGAGAAACACAACAACTACCACCAACATAATCTACCATTATGGACACTCAAGAAAAGGCTTTGTGCTTTAGCTGACCTATTTATTTTTTAGTTAAGTTTCTTATGTAATGTTTCTCTCTTTCATGCACACACATCAGTAAAATCTTTGGAGCAGTGGGAGCAACAGAAGCCTGCCATGATGCAAGGTCTTGCATTTATAAAGCTTTATTATTCTAAAAGCTACTACTGTGTACCCTGTAGCAATGGAAAATGTCAGAAGTATGATAAAAAAAATACAATTACATGTTTCTTTTCTACTATGTTTATCACAGTAAGAAGCTACAGCCAAGAGGGCACTATTCTGCAGTGTGTATAACATGGGATGATAAGATGCTAAGAGACCTTTTTATGTTTAGCAAGTGACCCGTACTCATGAGTCTGACATTCTCATCATCTCAGCTTGTGACCTGGCCAGCCGGCTGCAGCATAAGGGAGCACTGAGGCAGGGTGTTAAAAGGCTCGGCGGGGGTTCAGGATCAGTCGCTCTGTTTTGAGTCTCAAAAGGACGACAGCTTGTTGGATGCCATCAGACCTCTCCCTGAAAATCTGGGTGTTATACCTACAGTATTTCTAAGAGTAAACGGAAATAGGCCTGATTGTTTGTGGAGCCAAAGCAGGATGATTGAAAGTCAGCGCTTAGCTTCAGTGGCCAACGTTAAAGATCACAAACCAGGCCCGAAAATGTGGCGATATCATGGACTCTGACCTAAATTTCATTAGCCGCATTAAGATCATTATTAAATTAGCCTACTGATCACCTCAAGAACATTTCAACAATTAAAGGACTTAATTGACGATTAACATTTCCATTTATTCACTATTGTAATGGTATCTTCATGGGTCTCTGTAAAAGGTTGATCAGATGGCAACATATTCATAGCATTTTTACACCAAATTAGGGTGTGTATTGACTGCGTATTGACTCGTTTCACATTGCCATTTGATGATTTTGACTTTTTTTCTTTTTCTGTTGTGCCTCCTTAGATGTCACATGCCCATTGGAAAACAGTACAAAGCAGTTCGGAGGCCAGTGACAATCTTACAGTAGTTACTTTATTAATATATTTTACTTTAGTTTCTCTCAATCTTAATGCTATCAGTGTTCGTGTGCTGCTTCAACGGAGACAGATGGAAAAGTACTGATAAGCCAAGGTCTGAAACGTCAACATACGTTACAAGATGGCACCAGAAAAGGGCCGTAAATTAGCATGTCCACCCAGGTGTCATCCAGGTGTTTCCATCACTGCCTATTGTAGCTGGAGCCGATAAATACTTCTGACTACTGCAGAGTCATTTGACTTGGGAACGAATGCCGATTGTACCCCTTCCCACTGAAGACAAAAGCCAGACGTTAGTGGATTTTTTGTCCATTGTGAAAGGCTAAATCAGAGTGCTGCTGCTAGAGCCCTTACTGAAACCAGCAAAGTGGATCACATCACTCTAGTTCTCAGATCGTTAGACTGGCTTCCTGTTTGTGAAAGAATTTTGCTGCTCTGTTATGAACCGCCCAGACCTCTTAGATCGTCTGGAACAGGTCTGCTTACTCTCCCCTGAGACAAAACTAAACACAGAGAAGCAGCTTTTAGTTATTATGCCCCACATATGTGAGACAAACTCCCAAACTTTTCTCAAACAAAGGCAAGAGACTTTTGTGTTTGTCACTACCTTTTGTTAAATCAAATTTGTGCCTATCTTCCTCTGCACTGTAGCTGCACTGAAATATTTACTCTCCTGTTTAACTTATCTTCTTCTTTTTTAACTTTATTTAATCTTATTTAATCTTCTTATTTTATCCTATTGTCTGTTTTTATATAGATTTATGTCTCTTTTATATCTTTTTTAATGCCTTTGTGTCTTATATAAAGCACTTTAAATTGCATTGTTGCTGAAAGGTGCCTTCTTCCCTTTTGCATTCCCTTCCCGTTACTGTTTTCAAGCTTATAATATTATCAATATTCCTCCCTGCAGATCCCCCAGGTGAGCTACGCCTCCACAGCTCCAGAGCTCAGTGACAATACCCGCTACGACTTCTTCTCACGCGTGGTACCTCCAGACACCTACCAGGCCCAGGCCATGGTGGACATTGTAAAGGCCATGCGCTGGAACTATGTCTCCACAGTGGCCTCAGAGGGGAACTATGGAGAGAGCGGCGTCGATGCTTTCATCCAGAAGTCTCGGGAGGATGGTGAGTACACTTGGCCTCATATATCATTTCTGCCTGTCTTGCACCAGGCGTGGGAAGATATTATTCCTAGTGAACTTTCTGTACAGGAGAAAATCGGTGAAGCTCGCAGACATGCAAGCAAAAATCAATTAGTAAGGTCAAATGTTAGATTTGATCCCGGGACATGCAAACAGCAAAAGGTCGATTACAAACTTTAACATGTATCATCTCAGTACAGCCACAGGATGTCTGTTTGTTATAAATACACATTTGCTTATGATGTGAATGGCTTTAAAGCAATATAATCTACAAAGATTTACTGCAGCCTTCCTCAACTTCTACTCCTTCTTTCACCAGCAGTTAAAATCCCATCAGTGTCTACACTGGATCTGTTTTGATACAGTACTGCTGTATTAAAATTGTATTCATTTATCCTTTATGTAACTGTTGAAGCCTCATTGTTGGTAAACAAAAAAGATTGTTTAGGATTGTCTTGGTCAAGAAAGGAAACAATAACAGAGTTGCAGACACACAATATAAGAAAGAATAACCCCCCCCCAAAAAAATCACAATTAAACAGAGATGTAAATAATCATGAATAACATTTGTAATACAATCATGTAAAAAGATTAAATCCTGAAAAAAAAACCTTAATAGCACTTTCAAACAAGTAGCTGTCAAAAACCAGACACATAACAAGAGCTGCAACAATTACTTAATCGATTAGTGGATTGAAAGAAAATTGATGGGCAGCTATTATGATGTGACTGATTATTTCAGTCATTTTTTAACCAAAATGTCAAGTGTTTGCCAGTTTTACCCACTTAAATGTGAGGATTTGCTGTTTTTTCTTTGTCATTTATGATAGTAAATGAAGAGTCTTTGGGTTTTGGACTGTTGGTTTGACAAAAGAAGCAATTTGAAGTATTCACTTTGGGATTGCATTTATCTCAATGTTTTGACATATTGTCGACCAAAGGACCAAAGGAAGATAAAAAGTTGAATTCATTTTTGGCTCTCATCAACTTACTTTTGGAATTAATGTTAATTAGTGACAGCTAACTTGTGAATTCACGGCCATGACCGGCTAAAAATGAGAAGCTGCTACCTGAATGTGTTGTACACCACTTTTTGCTAATAAGAAAGATTAAGGAGAGAAAACCGATTTCATAACAGCTCAACAAATATGTGTGTCTGCCAATCCAGGTGTCAGAGCTCAGAGTCAGCTGCACCTGTGCCCCTAAATAACGTTTCACATTTTCACACTCACACTGACTTTCACTCACATATGCAGTGAAATGTTCGCACTATCGAGCCCTGACAGTGTGAGTGAAGCACGAGCGGTTACGAGGTTGTTGTCCCAGTTGTTAAACTGAACGCTTTCCTGTTCTGTCAGGGTGAAGTCGGATAACAACTGAAAAATTCTGATTATTTTTTTGTGTCCAGTGTAGCAGGGTGTCTTTAAAGTCATTGTTTTGGGTCTCTGGCCCAAACATAAACTATATATTTGAGTGCCATGGTGCTCATCACCAAAACCACCAAAACAAACTGCAGGCAGGCTTTTTGCAAAGCACAGAGCTCAGACAGGCAAAGTAATGTTACCTCCCCAGAAACTGCAGAAGGCCGAGTGAAACTAGTGTTTGTTTAACCAAGTTGAGCGTTTTTTGAGGAGATGGAGAAGATCGACTCCAACGGGATGCTCATGTTTCTCTGTGTCTGCTGAATGTGTAAGTAGGCAGGATAACATGACAGGTTGACAGCATGTTAGAGTTTGTTTTGCAGTTCTTTTTGACAACAGCATTATGTAACTGTTTTACCTTAAAAAAGCAGCTTCAGAATCATTTTGATGGTACGGTGTCTTGTAATAGGATGAATGGTGTCTCTGTCTCAGCCACTCCACCCCCCCATCACTTGTTTCTGCATGATGTAACTTCATATGTAACTGTAGGATCACAGCGTTACATACATTTGTTTACTTCACCATACAAGTTTTCAACACATTACATGTTATGATGTAATGAAAATGAAATTTGTTTGTAGTTAACGCCTGACAAATTGTTACAGACCTGGGATTTGTATTTACAACAGTGGTGTTGCACTCAGAAACTGTGGGGGCGCCACATCACACAGATTGCTAATTTCTACATAATGTTGATTTGAAAAGAGTACAAATATTTCTCTTTTCTTAATTTTAGCACATTTGCTTAATTTTCAGGATAAATACTGTATTTAGGTTTCAGGAGTAGAACTATGTCTGTGCTACTAGATTATACTTCAAAGTTATTAATTCCAGTAAAACACAAGGCTGTTGGCTGCTGTAATTATTACGGCAGCAAAGGAGGAAGTCAGGTGAAGTAGTATAAAGAGCAACAAAGTCAGATTGGAAGCAGGTCAGGGACAGATGATTGGGTGGTTACTAACGTAGTATCGTGACATGCGATGAATGTTAAGTTCGCCTGTTGCTAGTTCGCTGTCATGTCATTTTGACAGATCTCAATCTATTAGAAAATCAACTCGGGAGCTAAATGTACAGGCTCAAACAGCATTTTGTGGTGGAGAGAGAAAACTATGCTGAGTTTAATGAACAGAATTTCTCCGACATTAGCGGTATTAACTTTTTTCATTTCAGTTTGTGGATCACCCTCCTTTTGTGTTAACCCTTTTCCAAAAAATTACTCTACTGAAGGAGTTCACAAGGAGTGTTTTGGTTGGCTAAGTACGAGTGTAATTAAAAGGATGAGACTTAAAGGTGCCTCGGTCATGTCTCTGGCCTGCACTGTGCGTGGACAGAATGAGACGAGCTTGGCTGTGGTTGCTCATCAATTATGTCTGTCACTCTCTGATCACTTAATCGGTCGGGCAGACATCAGGCACAGCTTAGGGATGGAAAATAACTGATGCTGGGTCAAACATGTTCAGGATTTTATCAAGGCAGAAAAATCAGGTAATGCATGTCTCATAAAACTGTTTACAAGGATAGGCAGATCCCATCTGATTAGTAGAATACATTACCCAAGCTGAGGTGCAATTATTTGATAGTGTCACATATGGGGTGTGAGAAAACAATAAAAACACTGCCAATAACTTACAGTGTCATCCATACTGCACTGTTGCATGATTTAGATTCAAGGACAACCAGAGGTCATGTTCATTGTAATCAAAGACAATTCTAGAGCTAGAAATGTTAAATCCATGAGGAATTTCTGTCTTTTTAAATAACTTTTTGTCATTTTCATTTGCTGAGCAGAATTATTATATGCACATCACTTATAGACATAAGGCTTGTGGAAACCAACAGTAATGAAGAAATGATATTTGAACATATTCCAAGCCACAAATTTATTTGAATACATTTCACATGGGAAATTTTTGCCAAGTTTGGTCTGGAATATTCTTAGTTTGCGGGAAAGACTTTGAATAAATCCTTGGCCTTTATCTGCAAAGATATATTGAGTCCATTGCAATCTGAAGAGTCCTTTTACACTTTCAGTCATACAAAATCTGTATCTTTTATTAACACGATTAAGAAACATGATATGAATATTATCAACAACAATAACTTCCTCAACATGTTCCTTGTTAATCATTAGTTAATTAATTAGTGTCTCTTTTATTGGGTTGGTCCCAATAAACAACATTGTATTTATTTATCTCCAATAGAAAAGAAAGTAGAAATAGCAAGTCTGATTTATTTCTCAAATTGGATCTGAAAGATTGAGTGTCATTACTGTTATATTACTGTTATTATTTGTAAGTGATCAGATCGGTTATTTGGATACAGACGTCACCTAATATCTGCATGGGTTGCTATGATAACGCCATAGCCGTCAGTAATGCTGACGGCTATGGCGTTACCAACACAGAAGCATGATCAATCATCTCGCTCTCCAAACGCACACTAGTCAAGTCACAGAGCCGACAGTGTATTTCAGCGTGTTTGTCCACAGTCTGTTGTTCTCTGTGTTGTCTTCCAGACCACTCTGCTAATAGCAGCCTGGATTCTGCACAGCGACTCTGATGCTGTGACAACATAGCTTTAGCTGATTAAACAATTGTCAGTCAACAAACAATCAGTCAACAGGAACATATCAGCTAATATGACACTAGTTTGTCTTTTTTAAATACAAAAATGCCAAACATCTCCCTGTTTTGACATTTTTTGTTTTTTTAGGGTTAGTTGAATTTCTTTCTTCGTCATGTGTGATGGTAAACTGAATATCATGTTGGATGGATGAAGTTTCGTTGGACTCGAAGGAAATGTTGCACATTTATCACTTTTATCTTATGATTTTTAAATTGATTAATCAAGAAAATGTCTGACGGATCAGATGACAATAATTGCTTGTTGCAGTGGTAACCTGTGGTACCTTGCACTCTATTGGTGGTTGTATTGTTCTTTTGTAGTGACTGATTTTCATGTGTTATTTTTATGTTCTATACATGTGACTTTATGGTAACTTCAGTTGGTGAAAATAACCCTTTAACTTTCTATTTTTATCCACGTATATACATACAAAATGAGCCGGGCTTTGTCATTGTTTTCATCATTTAGTTCACTCCAGGCCAGTTCCAGCTCTGACTGGATACACATCTCTCCAACCAAGACATAACAAATCAAAGTAATTGGCTCTGAAAAAGCAACCGATATTAGTTATTAGATATTTTCCTGCCAAGTGATTATATCAGTTTGATCTCTTAATTGAAATGCTCTCCATGGTGTACTCAAACGGTATTAAACCAGCAAATCTCTTGACAGTGGAAAGATTTTATATTGATATATTGCAAATACACTGTCATGAATTTACTGCTGCACTTGTGCACTTACTTTGCTAGATAGCATTGTTTTGAACTAAATGTACCAAGAAAGTAAGCGGAAAAGGCAAATAATCTGAGTCAGATCCCACAGCAACAACCCTGGCAGCCCAGCAGCCACCTGCTTGGAGTTGCACCAGAACAGCTTTTCCCCCTTAAGAGAGCTCACAAATATAACTCAGTACAATGTGGATAAAAAGCAGATGATAAAAGGTAAATATGAATTCCAGGTGGGTTTATTTTTTATTTTATTTTTTTTATATCTCTGCCTTTGTGTGTCTCTTTGTTGGCATACAGTATCCTAAAGCTTGGAATCGGTGTCCTTAAGTGTTCCTCTTCGTGGGGTATTTGAGGTGAGCAGCTTCTCATCTCCCATGTACTGACCCAGGATGTGGTCCCTCCTAAAGGGAGAGATAAGACAAGAGATGGACGATACACAAAGATAGAGAAAGAAAACACTTTGCTTTGGAAAAACCACTCGAGGAAACATCAGATGTGTGAGAATGTGTACGTCACCCTTGAACTGTTTACATAGACAATATACCAATTAGGGATGCAACGGTAGAGTTTTCCCACAGTTCGGTATGCATCACAGTTTTTGGGCCACGGTAACGGTACGGTTTCGATATCTTAATATAAAACTACTCACACTAGCAAAGGCAATATTGCATGTAAAAATAATTAAAAGCAGATATAGTCAAACCACAAACCTTATTATAAAAATTTAACACTTATCTTAATTGCCTTCCATAAAAAACATATGCAGTATCCAATCAAGTTAAACAGCAAACATTATTGTAGTATTGTATTGTATTGTATGTTTGCCTTTGTGTATTGAACCCAACAGGGTGTATTGAACGGTTCGATAAAATATTGAATATTGTTGCATCCCTAATACCAATAGTACCAGTCTTTCATCTGGCAATGTGCATCTTTCAATAATATTTAAATAGGAGATACGATAATGAGCTATAGAATAAACACTCATAGTATATTGCCAAATAATTTTGTAGTAACATCTAAAATGATGTATTCCCAGCTGATATGGACACAAGATGCTTTATTTCCTTAATTTCAGGGGCCTGTTTTCTGGAACACACACAGTTTCTGAAATGGAAAGCTCATAATGGTCGTCTGGAGTCTACTTCATGGTCTCTCATTGCTTGCTATTTTGGTATTTATGAATATAAGGCTCTTTTTGAGAGCAGCCTTTAGGAAACAAACAGGACACGGAGAGGCCAGTCAAGTGTGGGCAGAAGAAGTCCAGAGAGGCCCATCCTCGACTGCAGACAGCCCTTCTCTCTGCAGAGATGTTGATTACTGTGGAGCATGCCCCAATAGATGTCATTAATCAAGTTAATGAAACACAATGTCAATAAGAACCCTAACAAGATTCCCTTGCAAACCAATGGCCTGCCTGACATCAACATGAGAAACCCTGCTAATGGAGTAACTGCCGTCCCTGCTTGATGAGGAGGATTACAAGCATTAGCCACAGAGTTGGGATGAATAAGCGCATGTGGGGAATGTAAAATGAAGACGAAGAAGAGAAGGAGAACACAAACAACTCTGCATTGCTCCTGGGTGATTTATTTGGAGATGCAGAGAACAGACAATATTAGACTAGGTTGAGGTTATGCCTGGTAGCAGAAAGTAAAATATGAACTATGATAGAAGAAAGTAGAGCCTAATTAAACTGTATTAATGGATTCGTACAAACATAGATCTTTTAACTTCATCAGAAATTCTTTCTTTGAATAATTTATTTTAAGAACAAGGCAATAGTCAACATTCTTTCTTGTAATAAAAAAAAAAACCCATGAATAGACCAAAACCAGCAAAGTGGTAATCCATCTCTGAATACCTTCTACATCCCTGAACTTTATGTTGCTTTCAGCTCAAAGCCCTTTCATTGTTACTGATGACGTAAAGCTTCAAAAGCAGATCAGAAATGTATCATCGTACTTTTCAAAAAGCCTTCCTCTTTAAAAAAAATAAAACAGCCTGGCACTGCAATTTTTAGCAAATGTTACTCAAACAGGAATAGAGAGCTGCTGGGATGACTTATTTTTGCGGGCTAAGTTAGCAACAACCCTGGTTCCCTCGACAAAAAGCCTGCCAGATTTTTACATTCTATTTTGGATCATTGCCCAAAAGAAGCTCTGTGGCAAACAAGTTTATGACACTTACACATTTTGTTCAGCAAGATAATCTTCACAAGCGAGCACCACTTTTAACTTTTGCAGTGTGAATGCGATATAAAAGCTAACACTGGGCTATAAACAAACTATATCCAGGTCGCATGACTTCAGGGTCACCACCACTATGCTTCCTGCTACACTATACTTTACACATTTTACTATGAATTAATCGATCTACAAGTTGTAAGTTATAGTCAGAATAGTCTGCAACAAAAGTCTGCCTGTAAAGACGCACTAGTGAGTCGATGAGTCTCTGAATTTGGCGTAAGGACGTTTAATATCCTCGACGATCTCTGTAGTCTCATTTAGCCACTTGTTAGTAACTGCCTTTAATGCATTATTATTCACGTGTGGGGAAATTACTGACGTATTTTATGTAATTGAACCAAATGTGAAAATCTCTTAAAGGATAAATTCACCCAAAAATAATAATTCACTCATTATCTACTCACCCTCATGTCGATGAAAAGTCAGGTGAGGTCCACAAAACATTTCTGGAGCTTCACAGCAAAACAACAAAAACAACAAACAATAAAATGGCTCCATGCAGCTTGTACAGTGTACTTCAAGTCTCCAGAAACCCTGAGATCCCTGAGATTGATTTGAAGAGATGTGCTACACTCTCAACGGGCAGTCAGGCTGTGCACCCACTTCACAAACAGAGTGTGTGCTTTTAGCTAAGCAGCTACAGTGAAGAATATGGCTTGAAAAAAAATATGTAAAAAACAGTCCTTCCAACTGGAGACTTTGACTACACTGGACAAGCTGTATTGTGCCATTTCTGCTTTGAAAATCCAGAAATGTTTTGTGGACTATCTAATTCATCCAACTTTATTCACCCATCAGTATAAGAATGAGTAGATACTGACTACATTTTTGGGTGAACTTATCCTTTAAGCTTGTGTGAACCACAGACTTTATTTTAGGCATTTAATGAAAACCCATTGACTTTGACATTATTATTTCCTGGTTTTGGGACTCATTCCTCTATAATTAGTGTATTTGTTGGGGACTATTTTCTGCTGTGGATGGATACATATTTGGTTCTCTTTGGTATTTACAGCAGCAAGATGATGTGGTGATAGCTGTTCATTGTTGGTTTTGTTTTTTTTCAGTTAAAATCTGATGACATTGAGAAGCATATCATCAAACATATCTCTAATAAATATCCATGTTCCTTGGTAAATTAAGGTAAATTAATGGAAAAACGTTGCAGGATGTGGTGATTGGATTAGAGAGAAGCATGTCCCCACCCGGAGGACCAGGGAGACATTTGAACATCTGTATTCTAAATGACCACAGTCACCAGGGGAAGAGATCACAGCACACTCAGCGATGTTCCTGCTCCCATCCATATGGCCTTTTAATCTCTAGTTCACACCCGTGTGTGGCACGTCAGGCAGTTATGTCTTTATTTATTATTTGACATCACGCAAATGACCCCTGAGTGCCTCAGATATGTCCGGTTGCAATTTGTTTAAACAATTACTTGTCATTGCTTAATTGGGCAGGGCGAATGGCTGAATAATCATCACTCGCCTCCTCCCGCTTTCCTCTCTCTCTCTTTCACTCAGGGGCTTTCAGTCAGTGACATAATGGTTATGAATCACTCTTAATGCAAAGATATCGTAAAAGCCAATTTTCTTAAGCAAGTACTGCTGCTTGAACTTCGATCTTTAGTGCTAGATACAGTACTCTGCAGAAATGGTGGGTAGCGTCAGCACTTCAGGTCACATCATGCTGTACCTAAAGGTAAATGCCGATGATGACATTTTTGCATATGGGAGCATGTACTTTGTAATGTAAATGTACGTTGGTAAAATTCAAATGAAGAAGAAAATGTAAGGAACAATGTGGTGCCGATCCAATCAAGAGAGCAGAAAACCTAAGCAATGGATTAGGGTGTGGGGGAGGTTACGGGGGATGCTGCAGTTTAATTTATCCTGAAGTACTCGGTGCATGCTGCACAAATTAGCCACAAAAAGCAATGTGAATTGGAACAGATAAGGTTAGTGGCTGCTAAGCTAGTACACTATGTATATAATTACATGGATAATTTAAAAAAGATTAAAAAAAAAGAGGATACTGACTGAAAGAAGATCAATACCACTTTGCTTTTAGTCTGTAGGGTGCCAGTGTGATGTCACACGCCTACAAATTGAGCTTAAATGACATTCATTGGGTGTCACGTTGTATCCAAAAGCAGGAGATAACCAATTAACTGTACAAGAATGATAAAAAGCAACAAATTAAAAATAAATTTGTTAACAAATTTGTAATGATTTGTTGCAAGAAAATGTAATGCAGGTGTGTAATAGCTCTGTGATTTGGAAAAAAGCTACTTTAAAATTATTACCAAGGTTTCGCGGATACAGGATTGGATTCTGAAAGATCCTTAAATCTGCCTTTGTCTCTCCCAACTGTTAGGAAGGAAAGGAATTCAATTAGACAACATAAGACAACAATGTAAATTGGACAGCTCATGCAACTAATCTGGATTACAATTCTGTAACTAATCCATACAGCTCCTCTTCCCTAGAATATATCAATATCACTTTTGTCAGAGGGATAAGATTTTCTCAGCTTCCACTAAGCACTTTTTATACGGCTTCATGTTATCGTCATTAGACTGGGCTTACATATTGTATTGTTCAATATTATAAAGATTTGATGAACACCTATTTCAGACTGACATCTTCAGCTACAGAATAATTATTTAGTTTTTTAAAATTTCTTACAACAATGATGACATTTTGAGCAAACTAAGTCAATAAATCTAATAGTGAATCTTGCCGATCCTGGTCAGTCGTAGCTGTGTAACTGCAATATTCTTCCCCTCTTGTGTTTTTTGACATGATATAAAAAGAACTCTGATCACAACTTCAACATATGGATCAGCTGTGACTTATAAATTGGCCACTACATACACCGTACTGAGAGATCATTTCAAAATTGCTCTTTTGTACCTGCTATTTGTGATGTTATTGCTCTTGGTCTGTACTTTTTGTCTTGTGAAAGGAAGAAAAATTAGGGTTGCACAATGTGGATTCTCATCCGAAACTGATAACCCTGGCCCCAACCACTGATAATTTTATATTTGTGTATTTTATTTTTAGTTCATATACTATAATTGTGAGAAAGGCAACAGAGATGGGTGATTTGATATTCCATAGCTCTGACCGAACCAAATCTTACAACATTGTAAAAATCACAACAGAAGATCAGTTCTGACTTCAAACGTTTCTTATGTTACATTTAAAAAAAAAAAAAAGCCACAAACATAATTTGGATTTTGTAAAGCATTTTGCTTAAGAATTCAAGCACTTTCATAACTCCTCAAATCAGACATGTCAATGTGTCATATACCAGATACAAAAATAAAGGCTTTTATAGAACCGAAAGCCTATGACTGCTTAGTCTGCAGATAAAACGCAGTGACAAAAGCCATATAGTAGACGAGTCAGTGAAAGAAATTCGGCTTCGTATTACTGGCTCGCTCTATCAGCTATAATTTCATTATCAGAATAATACATAATAATATAAGTTTCTCATTATCAGGCTGATCGATATCAGTTTCTAGCTGCCTTTATACTCTGAATATGGGACACTGATTCCCCAAAGGGGCGGTGTGTCATAAGGCTTTGCTTCTACCAAAAAAGACATTTACTGCATCTGTCCTTATAGGAAGAGCTGTTAAGCTGTGTGTCCAATGAGCACATCTAAAGTGCATGTCTACCAAGTCTAATACAGTAACCTCTTACCAAAATTCACATAACACCCTTAAACTTGATGCGTCATCTCAAGAATCTGCAAATAACAGAACAAGTCATTAAAGAGATTGTAGAGACCATTTGGGGCTCCATTTTATGACTCACTCTTTAGTCAGTGGATAGCACAACATTTTATTCATTGCCCATTTACCCGTACAGTTCTGCTATGAGTAAGAAACTTTATTAAATATTTATCCTATAGTTTGTTTTTTCTTTGGCAACATTTTTAGCCGTGGTATTTATGCACCACACACCCCCAGAGATCACTTGGCAATTAATCAGTGTGGGCAGAAATGTGACATCTGTTTCCTCAGCTTTTTGTTGCTTTACATCAACAGAAAATCATTTTCTGGTCCGCAGGGTTGGCTGTTGCTGCTCAGGCTAGGATACTGAATTGTTAATTGATTAATCCACACAAATCGATGTTATTGCATCTGAAAATAATCTTGTAAACTTTGGAAATAAAACATATCGCTTTCTGTGTGCCAGGTGACAACCCCAATGCTTCAACAGACAAAAACACTATAAGACAGAACTGTTTTCTGGGAACAGCCCCCAAACTTGATTGTTGTTCAATGTTCCAATTTCTATCTGGGCAGCATTAAATGTGGGTCTGGACAATGCAAATTATTACATCTGGACGCCCTTCCAGGAGAAGTATGTTTTGTGATTTTATTTAAAACTGAAACTGAAATCAAACATTGTCTCGTTTTTCCCAAACCCATGTAGCCAGGGGCTGAGTAGAGTAGCAATCATCTTTAAATTAGGTCATTCAGTTAGAGGTATTGATTCCTTCGGGATAATTAGGTCATTCCAGCTGCAAAGGTGATCAGATTTAGCATGGGCAAACAAGAGAACAATCACATAGATCTGAAATCATCAAAAAAAGAGTTGAGGTATATTTGAACACATTTTGACAGAAAGGAAATATGTAAAGTGGAGAACAAAGTGGGAATTATTCAGTGATCTGTTTTTGCCAATCATGTCTCTGGGTCGTTAAAAACATTTGAAACCGGTACCGATACCTTTACTTCGATATTGTCCTTAACGACTATCACCAGCACTATTAGATCTTTGCAAATCAAGCATGCTGCATGTTTATTGGCTCACTGACGCTGATGAGATTAAATCTTTAGGTATTGAAATTTGGTATTGTATGACAAGACATTTTTAGATACTCGACAGTTTTGAGACAATCCGGTCGGTGCCATAAACGTATCAGGGTTCTATACAAAGCCCTAATCAGGTCTGTTGACATCTTAAGGGCTGCGTTTTTAAAAATAAAACACATAGTACATAAAAAAGAGGACATGTTAACACTCAGCCAGCTTCATAATAAACAATCTCAACAACTTAGCAACTGAACAGCTTTAACACCTCCTTTTCTTATTTCCCACTCCCCCACTTTGTCTTGTTTAGTGAGAGAACTGAGCTCTAATGTTTTCAGTGCCCTTATTTCAGATTTGAGTGGGTATGTGTGCTCAGAAGACTTGTGCTTCATCTCATAGTGGTGCCTCACATTGCCTCTTTTAATCAAACACCATGGTTTGGAACATATGATACATACTGGTTTGTCTTATAGTTAGTGGTCTCAGCTGCTGTTGTCCAGTCTTGATGGAAATCGTATCTCTAAGTAAATTCTAGACTGGACTTAAGTGATTTTCCTGCTGGTTATATAGGAGCATTACAGTTTGGGATGCATGTGTCCAAGCCTGTGGTGACTCAAACTACATATTTTGTTTTGTATTACAAAGGTTTACAAATAGGATTCTTAAAACCTGCTTAAGGAAGGTTTATTAAAAATGTGACCCCTGGGTGAGATGGTGATGTGAGATGATCTGGTAGCTTAATGCCACAACTGGTAGCTCATCTGCCACAACTGGCCGTAGAGAGGGTGAAAAAGGTTATCAAAGATGGCCCTTACCTTGTCCCTCGTCTTCTCCGTCACTGCCTCCACACTGTATAGTTCCAACCTGATCCCCTTGCTGGCCTTTTTTTAACAGCTTATTGAGACTATTAGCCTTCAAGACTGATAGAAGATCTGCAGGAGCCTGTTGCACACACTGGAGGATTCGAGTCTCCTCAGGAAGAACAGTCTGCTTTGTCTTTTCCTGAATAGGGCTTCAGTGTTGAGCCCATTTGAGCTTTTACTGATATGGATCCCAAGGTACTTGTATGAGTCAACCCTCTCCACTCCATGTATGACATCCAGGACAGGGGCCCTATTGTTACAAGCTCATTAGTTTTGCTGATATTGAGCCTCAGGTGATTGTTGTTGCACAGTGTGATGAAACTCTCTGTCAATCCTCTGTACTCCTCTGTAAAAATAGTCTCTATGTGAAAATTATTCACTGGAATTATACATGTTAATATAGTGAAAATACGCTTAAGACATTTTGTTTAAGTTCCTTCAAAGTCTTCCCTACTGTACATATGCAGTATGATTTTGGACAGACATGGATTTAAACTACAACTTGACTGGTAAGCGGAGGCATATAACCGTAAAGCGGTAAAGATTTCGGTAATGCAGGGGAGTTTCTGTCATGTACACTACCTGCATCGAGCAGACTTCACAACTCACTTGTAAACTGTCTACAGTGTATAGCATTGCTCAGCGTGGAGCCCTGTATGACAAAGTCCAAAAGAAAGCAAACACATCTGTCAGTACATTTTCCTTCAGAACTATTGTTCCTTTCAAGATGGTTCCTGCTAATGAGCAGGTGGAAGATAATATTGTTTAGTCAGCGTTTCATCTACCTTCAATCTTCTACCCTCTTTCAAAGACACCAGCTTTAGCTAAAGCCCACAGACTTCTACTGTAACCCCTATTTAAGCATTTCCAGTTGAAACAGAAGGAGTTTAATCTTTGTTGTAAACCGATGGACTATTCCTTATGGAGAGAAAAGTGATTTGATTTAACAGTATATGCAGAAAGGTGTGATTGTTGAAAGATTTGTGTGTATTTTGTTTGGTCTTTTGAGTTAAACCTATAAGCACAGCATGAGATCAACAGCAAAGATGTATTGTTTCCCAGCAATAAGCAGTTTTTCAGGATGTTGAAGTGGTGGTGGTATTTTGATTAGACCTTTTCTCAGAACTGTGTGGGCAGGACACACTCTTTGATTGATGTAGTTTCATCTACAAATACAGGGCAAAGTACACTAATCATCCTTTGTCACAAACATGTTTTAAGTATACAGTATATAAACCTTAGCAAACTCCCAATATTTCGCCAGATAAGATACGGTAAACCTGACAAGAAGTCTTTCGGACTAAATACTTGAATGCACATTGTAGCCTTTAACATTACATTTCACAAACAATTAGTTAACCATTCTTTTTAAAAAATCTAAATGTCACAGAGTTAGGATGTATTTGTTTTCTGAAGGATTTTCCTCCATGTGCTTTTTTTCTCTTAAAAAGTAAGGGAAGCAAACAAAATCAAAGCAAAGCAATTAGTAAGGACATAACTCAAATTGGTGTCCTGAAAGCAATCCCCTTCTGCAGAGTGCAGACAAGTAATTGCCCATCCAAAGCTAACTTGAGTAGGGGTGTTACGATTCTCCAAATCCTCAAACAAATTTGTCCATGCTCTTGTTAGACTACATCTAAGCTTGGGCTATATCCAAATATTGGCCAAATATTGCGATAGACGATCTTTAATCCTCTTATGGCAGAGACCACATGTAGCCTCATTCAGATCCCTTGGCTCCCCCTTTTCTCCTGCTTCAAACCCAAAATATTGCCAAACCAGTGAGCTGGTGTTCCTCTTAGAAACTAAGTCTTCTATATTGGTATGTTAAAGTGCTGTGTGAATGTCTCTTCATCAGGCCAGTTAGCCTGCAGTAACCTCCGCCAGCCCAGTCTCCCTCCTACCTCGCCAAAATTGTTGCATGTTGCCTCCGCTGCCTTGATAGCTTGGCGTGTATTTTCTTTTCAAAGTAAAAGCCCAACAATGCCATGACAACAATGATATCCAAATTTTTTGGGAAATATCGCAAGTCACTGCAAATATTGTGATAATTGATAATTGATTATATCTAATATTGGCCCAAGCCTACTCGCATCTGGGTTTGAAAAGATTTTATGCCCAATGTCATTTACTTACTTCTTTAAAAAGATAAGGGTATTTCAGCTTGACTGTATTTTGGTGGCTTTTTGCATTTTAGGGTAAGCCAAGTCCAAATTATATTCACCAAAAATAAATATTTCATAATTCAACAAAAAATTCCAGTCTACAGTGATTCAACAATAAACAATGTAAACAATAAACAACAAAAAATAGATTTCAGTTTGGTCAAATTTTGGTTTCTCAAATCTGTCCCGAGTAAACCATCTTCCCAAACAAAGCAAAAAAAGCTCTCTTACAATGTTCAGTTCTTAAAGAGATCTATACAGGATCTCTTAAACATCTCAGACACTGTTGCCAATAAAGCCTTTGAATGAGTAAGCTAACTAGTTAGCGAGCAAACATTCTTACTGTACCTTTACAGCTAGCTATTCCACTCCTCAGTTTAAACTGAGCAAACAGGCCTACACACCGCACAGTATATATAGTCCTAACAGCCAGGTCAAAGTCTCATTTGTTCTCTCTTTCATTAAGTTAGAGCTTGTGCCTGAGGTAGGTTGTACTTGTGTGAACTAATTAGCTTTCAAGCAGGTTACCTCACCACGTTTCCCATTTGCCAGGTAGTTGGCTCACTAGGTAACTCGTATATGTGCTGGCATTTTTTCTGAGTTGACAAGAGTGTTTGAACACTGAATGGCTGTGACACGGCTCTGAGGACTCAAAGCAAACAACTATCATTATTTACTTTGTCCATCACAGTCTCTAGATTTAACAAAAAGGCACTGACTATAAAGGTGATCCCTTCTTTCCACTCACACCGCAGCTTCACCTCAAAATAGAGGAGCACAACTTTATTCTTTTGAGTTGGAAATGACCTTTAAAAGAGCAGCACCCAGCCATTAAATGAAACTGGCTAGAAACAGATCGGGATTCAAAAACCAATGCGAACCACAATTCATCCGCACCAATTATATATCTGGACATTTTTCATATCCCTCTTCGAAGTCATTATTTGATTCTGTGAGGAGCCAAACTCAACACCTCAGTGAATAACCATTCACATATGAATGATCTGTCCCTGTATCTGCATTTAAAGTTTAAAGTCTGTGAAAAGAGTATTAATATCCCAAGCAGAGTATTCACACATCTGTTGAAAGACTCTGAAGTGAGTCCTTGGTCTCTTGTAACAAAGAAAACCAACCTTTTGTATCGTTTCCATAATAACTTTATTACTCCAAGGTGTTCACCACCGGCACAGTCCCAACAATTTCTTAAAACCGTTTGCTTCCTCTAATGGGGGATAAATGCAATTTCCTCCCTGCACAAGGACCTTGAAGGATCAATTTGGATGCGATGGGAAAGGCACCCTTGTGTTAGCGAGGCAGGGAGACTACTGTCATGAGGGGGGGGGGCTTTGGTGCCTCATGTGAGAGGCAAACATTGGCCTGAACCAACCACTGACTATCGAGGACAAGCAATCTCCATACACAGTATGATGAAATAACCTTGATGGTGGAAACTGAATTTGATTTAGCAAAAAAAAAAAAAAAAAAAGCAGCTCTATTTTGAACAAGATTTCCATATGGTAATAGGCTGCACAGTGAGACACAAATAGGATTCCAATTGTCCCATTAGCCCTGATGAAATCAGGAAAATGTCTAGGCTTGGCTAAACATCCAGTATTGATTGAAGGGGATGTCGGAGGAATTATAGTTATTCCTGACCAAAAGCATTTGCTTTTGCAACTACAGCTGCAAATATAAAGTGTTCTGCCATGCATCAGTGTATTGTGGGCAGGGATTTTCCTCAAAGCATTCAGTTAAAAAATATCTTTTTTGAGGATAAGCACACACCATTGGGATTTATGTTCCACAATATGCTGATTAATGTATTTTTTAAACCAAGTCTGGGTGGTTTGAATTTCTGACCAACGATGCATTTTCCCTTTTGGGCTTTCCTTATTCCATTCCTTATTCACCTGTAAAACGTAACATAACCTTGATTTAAAAAGGGAAAAAAAAGACATTTCACAGCTTCATAAAAATGTGACGCTGCCCATCAGTCTCCAAGACAAACAGCAGGAGGCAGGGGAAATGCCATAACAGTCATTTCTTTGTTGAAGTATAAGAAGAGGCAGCCATTTCAGTGGATGGGAGGAAAACAAACAACCTTTTATTTTTCTGTTGCCATTTAAAAGTTGAAGATAATCCCCCATTTTTCTCTGGCAGATTTCAAACTCACCAGAGGTACTGAAGTTTGCAACTTTCTCAGTGAAATGTTAATGAAAGACATCAGCTAGCATTCAGGATTTCAAGTGTTATTGAAGACATTACACTGGAATCTTTCTCAAGTTATGGGGGCCCTGCAAGACTGTTTCTAATTTGATTCTGAATGAAGAACAGAGCAAGAGCGATATAGCCTGGCAGGAATCACAGGATACATTTTTGACATAATGTCACTTTGACTCAGGGCGTGTCATTTCTATTACAAATGACAAGACTCTTAACAGTCAGCTGAAACAGAGAGAGGGAGAGGGGGAAGGATTGAGAGGCGTGTGGGTGAGACAAAGTGGGATCGGATTTGAGGGTTTGAAAAAGAAAGGAATTTTTGCAGAATGCAGAGAAACAGTTGTTTGATCACCAGTAGTAAGTGAGCTGCTGCAACTGGGATTTCATTACTTATTTGTTGTTTTGTCAGTCTGCTGAAGATCTGATCAAAATGAACAGTTCATCCTTTACCGTTTATATTAGAAAACAAATGTGCACTATATTGCGATCACACGGCAGACTGCACCATTTCCCTGCAGGAGTTTGTTTTGAACGTTAACATACATTTCCTGGTTTCTTGTAGAATCCAGGTCAATCAGTTGCAAAGGAGCGGGGTGGGATATTGCAACATTTTTCAGGGATAAATCTATAATTTTTAATCTCATACTTCCATTTTTCCTCTCGTATTGATCCGTTTTGTACCATCAGCAAGCTTTGTGAATGGATTAAGCTACCACGCAAACAAAGAGAATGTGGTGTCCCAACATCAACACTGTGATCAATGGCAGAGACAGGCCGGGTCAACAATTTCGATGCCTGTGTTTACTGAGGCAAGGTATTGGAGTAAGAGGGGCCGGTGGAATAAAGGGTGCAAACCAGAATCAATACAACAGCTATCATCATTTGCAGGGTTTATTAATGGCTTCGCCTCAAGCCGTCAATGAGAGTAACACTCACTTGCATTTAGGGAACCAACACTCCAGTGTTTATGCAGCTCGCCTCCTATCAATCATCACAGTCTAAGTTGCTCTCAGCAATGGTCTGGCTGCCTCCACTCACCTCACAGAAACACCCACTTCAATCATGTAATGAATGGCATCAATTATGTGGCCAGGCTGCCAGGATATACAAATGATTCAGTGTGGGTCATAGTCTAAAGGCTAGCAGAAGTGACTCTGCGAGGCTTGGTTTAATTCACTTTCTTTCTCTCTGCTCGTCGCCGTGGCTCAATTGAGTTTTCATGAAATTCCAAAGGTATGTTCACCTTTTCACGACA
This sequence comes from Pagrus major, assembly GCF_040436345.1. Taxonomy (NCBI): domain Eukaryota; kingdom Metazoa; phylum Chordata; class Actinopteri; order Spariformes; family Sparidae; genus Pagrus; species Pagrus major. Next base: position 10,526,961 of record NC_133220.1, read on the forward strand.
GGTGACAGCCGCATCAGTCACACAGGAAACAGCCGTAAGGCAAAGAGCGTTTCCGACAACACTTGCTGCGTTCCTGACAACAGTTTCTGCTTATTCTTGTGGTAGACAGGAAGTTTCACATTGGTAAAAAGCCTTCCTATTTAGAGACTACAGAACATGTCATCTGCCACGTCAGACAGCAGAGAAAAAAAAAAAGAGTAGGTGCTTTTCATGCTGGTTGAATTGTTTCTACAGTATGTGGCAGCTATTCTGTTGAAGAATAGGTTCTGTTCAAGTCAAATATCATGGCGGTGTAAAGCAAATGAACAAATCCATTTTTCCTGCTGTCAAATAAAACTGTTGAACTCTGGGTGATAGATGAACGAAAAAAGACATGAATGTCTGCTGTGTCAGAGCTCACAGAAAGATTATTGAGGATTTCTGATTAATATGGAAGATGATATATGATTAAAAATGTATGTGGACTCGGTGTAATTCGATCCCCAAGCTATCAACCAAAAGCAATGACATAAACCTTTAACTGAATGTTGTAGGGTTTTCAAGACAAAAAAATGATGGTGGGATTATCACTTCTTATGATCCATGAAGGTGTCAGCTGATGAATTTTGCTGACCGTGCAAGCTTATCCTGGTTCATCTTCTGTACGGGTCTCTGCTCTTCAGTCTCTACAAAGATTAGACAGCGGTGTGGCCTCGGGGTACAGCACCATGTCCATGGGATTAGCCTGCTTTAACACAACTCCCACTGTGCTGACCTGCAGACTTGAAATTGTAGTCCTGCTTGACAAGGTCTGCTCTACAGGCCCGGCTACCACAGCCAAGATTACCATATTTGGGCCCAGAGCTCTGAAGCACACTGACATAAACGGTGCTGCTGCAAAGATCTAGGGGTGATCCCCTGGGGCTTTTTCATACATGTGCTAGATCGGCTTGACACGGTTTGACTCGGCAAGTCAGCCCAGTGCAGCAGGGATTTGCATTTTCATTACAACAGGGATACCCACTTGAAGTTGTGTGTTCAATTTGTAAGAGAGTTGGTTTTTGAGTCTCATTCCCAACTTGTCTAATATTGACGCTTTGGGATTGTAGGTTGGGTCGGTTGGCATCCCCAAAGTGTCAGTATTTGACGAGTTGGGAATGAGACTCAAAAATCAACCTTCTTACAAACTGGGCCTTTAACTGATGATGCGCTTGTCTTAAGTAGTGGTCAATGGGGCGACTGTAAATACTCTTCCACCCCGAAGTATTAACAAAGAATTACCCAAACAAAGCTTTGTTTATTCAGAGATAAACACTTAATTTCCAATAAATTCTTCACAATTATGAAATGGCAAAATCAGAAAATGTCGGGTTTCGCCAGCAGTAACTTAACAAGACTCCCGCAACAGCTGAAGGTGAACATGATGAAATTGTAAAATAAAGCAGATATGTAAATGTAGCAACAGGGACACTGAGTTGTGTTAGAAGCTACAAAAGTACTGAGAGCTGAACACACACAGACTTTTAATAATGCCTTTCTCTCTGGTGTCCTGCATGAACATATCATGGTGTAGCAGCTAATTGCATTTTTTCTTGAAAACCTTTCACAAGTGGAAAGAAGTATCAAAAGTGTCAGACATTCTTGGGCATTGTTCATCCATCAGCCACACAAAAATGAAGATGGCTGCCTTTTTTTTTTCAAGATGGCCACCATTTTCAGCCAGGAAGGAATATTTGGGGGCAACCTTCTGAAATATTATCAATTATTTTCCATCCTACCATATTACAGCCATTGATATTATTATTGTCAACCAGGTCATTCTTGTGAATTGTGTAGATCGGCAACTTCTATTGACCATTTTTGAACATATTTTGAAGAAAAGTTTTGCAAAAAATAACGTTGTGTTTATGCATATTTTTCACATTGCTCTACTTTATATTCTGACTTAATGGCAGAGAGCGATAACAAAAGGGACTTTTTGTGGATACATTTAAATTTTCTAGTTCAGTTCGAATCCACAATTATCAAAATCAGCCTCAACGATGACAAATAGGGGGAAAATAAAGGCAGCCATCTTCAACAATGGCAGCCATTTTGAAATGTAAGTGGCTAATGGGATTTTTCAAAAGAATGCTTGGAGATAAACTCAGGCATGTTTTGGTGCTGAACAGCCTCAACCTCGTCTTGTCATTCACTATCATCTTTATGCTGCCGTAGAAAGCTGAAGTAAATGTGCATCACCTTGTCTAAGACTATCTGCAGCAAAATAGGGATTTAGGAGTCTGTAAAGCAGTCTCTGTCTAAAGGGTATTCATATTTTAACATGCTATATGGTGGTAACTGCAGTTACACTGTCACTTCGTTCATCTGACAGGTCACACAAGACAAACGCTTTAATTAAAAACATCATATAACATGATCACGAAGCTGTTCTGTGCTTCATGTATATTTTAAGGTATGAGAATCTCCTATCTTTAAAGTAATTTGCCACAGGACAAAGATGTCATGGAGTCGTGCGTTACTCATTTTATATTTGGCCCGTATTCCTCCATCAAGTGCTCCTTTATTGTAGAACTGGGAAATGAACAATGTGTGCACTCTGCTGTGAATTCTCCACAGAATCCTTGACAAGGCTTGAAAGATAAAGCAGGCATCGAATAGTCAGATCTTCATGTGTTTGATTGTGGAAGTGGGATTTCTGTCTGTGCATGCAAATGAGACTTCCTTTTTTTTTCTCCTCCCCACTTTTGTCTCTTACTGTAAAGTTGGAGTTTTGCCCATAAATCTCCATCTACAGGAATCATACAAAGCAATTTGAAAATGAATGAAAAGAGATATTGTTTTTTAGTCCAACAAAAGAATTTGAATTGTGGCATATTGCATTAACATTATGTCCAGAAAGTAATGCTGGCTTCGTATGATAGACAGCCTGTTTTACTAATATTTAAGAAGAGACTGCACATGTTTAAACCCGCGTTTTAAACACAGCTGCAGCAAATCTATTTTGCACATTAGCTAATCCAAATTATCGTTAAACACAACGCTCATTCACAGTTTGCCTTCAGTCACAATATTAACTACATTATGCATACTAAACACAAATTAGCACATGAAAATAAACTGGTCTGGCTGAGTGGTTGATATGCCATGTCTTCAGGAGAACATCAGAATCTTCTAGTAGCGATCCCTGAGGCCACAGGCAAATTAAAGTCTCATCATTATCTGACTTTGCTCATATTGTTTATGCCATATGAAATGAGTGGGATTGTGTCTGTAAGGAACGGGTGAGCTGTTTCTCGCTGTGGGCGCTAGTTAATGTGCCAGCGTGCATTAGAAAATAAATTAATTAATTATCTGGGGTACAGTGGTAGCCTGGAGGTGAAAGAATCCGACTTGTAACAGAAAGTTTCCCAGTTTAAGACTCATTTGAGCTGGGAGAGGCTGGCTGTGGGGGGCTGAATTGACTTTGTAACTACTGTCAGCATGCCACTGAGCTGGGCACTGAAGCCAGAGTCTTTGGCCCTGAAGGCTGGACTAGTGAAAATATATGCATGTATAAAAATGTGTGCTCTCGCTGCACTGTGGGCCATTTCAGTGCTTCTGTAGTTGACCCAGTGGAAATTCACTGTAGCAGTGTTGGACAGCTCTCATGTTCACCTGGTTCTGAACCAGAGGCCATTTCTTCTGATAAGAACGGACAAAATATGAAGATATATAAGTAATAAAACACCAGAGGACTTACCGATCAGAATTTACACTCACAGCAAATATTCATACATGAGCAAGAGATGGAAGGGAACCCTGAAATCTGAAAATCCTTTTGTTGTTCTCCTACAGTTCTCTCTACAGTTTCAGTTTGATGTACTCACTAAAATCTCTCTAAACAGTCTAGCTGCCAGATAAAAGGAGCTCCGGTGTGATAGAAAAAAAGTATTGATACACTGTGATGTTACTTTTATTATTACTGTGTGCTCACAGCAGTGAACCTTTAGTTTATTTACAGTTAATATTCTCCTAAAATAGCTAGAATTCACAATTTGTCACAAAAAAAAAAAACATTCATGAATTTTGGTGAATGAATGTGAGCAAATCTGCTGGCTCAAAAATATACATACAGTAATTCTAATATTTGGTTAAATGTCCCTTGGCCATTTTCACCTCAATTAGGAGCTTTTGATAGCCACCCACAAGCTTCGAGTAGGCCTCTGGCTGAATTTTCAACCACTCAGAATCAGTGACAGAATCAGTGAAGTTCAACTAAATTTGTCGGCTTCCTGGCACAGACTTGTTTCCTCTGCACAGTTCTCGATGGGGTTCAAGTCAGGACTTGGAAAGACCATTCCAAAACCTCAATTCTAGCCTGATTTAGCCATTTCTTTACCACTTTTGATGTGTGTTTGTGATTATTGTCCTGTTGGAACACCCAACTGCAATCTCCAATCTTCTGGCTGATGATTTTAGGTTTTTGGTGATAATCCTCTTTATTATTCCATTTACTTTCTTTAGAGCAGCAGATCCACTGGCAGCAAAAAAGCCCCACAGCATAATACTACCACCACCATGCTTGACAGTAGGTATGGTGTCCTTGGGATTAAAGGTCTCACCTTCTCTCCTCCAAACATATTGCTGCTCAGTGTGGCCAAACAACTCAATTTTTGTTTCATCTAACCACAGAGTTTTCCTCCAGAAGGCTTTTTCTTTGTCCATGTGATTAGCAGCAAACTTCAGTCAAGCTTTAAGGTGCCACATCTGGAGAATGGGCTTCTTTCTTGCACGGCAGCCTCTCAGCCCATGTTGATGCAAAACACATTTGACTGTGGACACTGACACCTGTCTTCCAGCAGCTTCTAAATCATTGCAGACTTGCTTTTTGATGGTTTTTGGTTGACTCTTGACTATCCTGGCCAGTTTTCTCTCAGCAGCAGGTATTAGTTTGTGTTTTATTCCCGATTGTGGCAGTGACACAACCGTGCCATGAACTTTATAATTACAGTTGTTTGTGCAGTTGATCTTGGGACATGTAACTGCTTTGAAATGGCTCCAAGTGACTTTCCTGACTTGTCCGATTAAATAATGCACTCTTTCAGATCAATGCTGAGCTCCTTAGACTTTCCCATTGTAGTGTTTGTGGCTGAGACTAATAGGTGTATCAAACAAGCCCTATTAAAATGGGCACAGAAAAGTCACCAGCTGTTCAATCACTCAGAAGAAGTTAAGAGGCCATGCTACAAAAAAGAAAAAAAAGATTCACACAACTGTCTATAATCACCAACATTGATTATTCAGGTTACTGTGTGTATATTTTTGAGCCAGTAGATTTGGTCACATTTTCAGAAGACCTATAATAAATTCATTACTGAAACAAACGTCATGAATGTTTTTTGTGTCAAAGTAGTATGTGTTCCACTCATTCCTTCACAGAAAAATGAGAGCTGTGGAAATTGTAGAAAAATTGGAACTGAAGATTGCCACGATAAACATTTTCTCAACTTTTGACCGCAACTGTTTCTTCAGCATACCATTTTCTCTGCACGAAAACTTAATTTCCCCAGGTCCCCAAGACCTGTAAACACACCTACATGTGTAAAATTGCAAACATTATTTGCAATTTAACCAGAAAGCACAATAACCATTCATAATTTGTTATTTGCTACAATGATATAAATGTATATACATTATAGAGATGCAGGACATAAAATTCTCAGTTCTTTTTTTTTCTTAGAATGTCTGACTTATCTTCCCTCACCCTCAACACCTCTAAAACCAAACCAAACCAAACCGCCTAAAAATGTACAAACCAGTGTAGCCAAAATACTACAACAATGCCTGATCTGACAGCTACAGCATCTCTTATTTTAACATATCTGTATGTATCTGTCATATATATTGTACGCAGCAACATGAGGCATATGATGAATAATTTTATACCAGCTTTCATCATCGAAATTTTCATCTTAACCATAAAAATACCTTCATACAAAAAGACAAAAAGAGCACACATAGACTTGCATATTAAGGTTTCACTTTGTGAAGTGTTCAGAGACCATGTATGCACACAGACTGTAAAGTGCTGTTATGAGTTCTAAAGAAGCACTTTCTAAGCATAAAAAATGTCATTTAAAATGTGCAAACAGGTTTGGCAGGTCATTTATAATTAAATGGACATCAGCACATAACTAATACAAACATTTTAAAAATTGATTTTTTATTATGAAGCAAAGGTCGGGCTTGAAAAGTGATTAAGAACACAGTGTTTATGATTGGTTCATTTTTGTTCAGCACTGTGGTATCTATTGACTTTTTGCAAGCAGAAAAACATGTTTTGAATTGTGCCAAATCAAGAATGCTGCATTTGCAGAGAAAATGTTGCTGCATGAGATTTCAGGGAAAATTATATCACTGTCGCTTTGAATTCTTTTCATCTTGCTTCTTTGATGCAAAATTGGTTTGGTGCAGCCGAGCACTTAACAACATCAGGGTGTTCACAGGGTGTGTGAAATATTTTTCCTTTCTGCACACAATCCTCTTCCAGGGATTGTTTTTGTGAAAGGCAACACATACTTCTTTGTTTAATGCTGTTATCTCTTAAGTGCAGTATTAAGATCAGCATGTAGGATTGCTATTTTCCAAAGACAATTTAACATGAAAAGGACTTTTCATTAGAGACTGTTCTTAGACTACCAGTAATTGAGAAATCTTTTTTTAAAAGAAAGAAAATTGTTTTGTCTGGGGGCAAACTGAGACTTTGTAAGGACATTTAGGAAATGTTAATGAGTCAATCTTTATTATCAGTGAATGTCAAATTCATGCAAGCACAAAGATATGCACAAAAACATTTGAACAGAACCACTTAAAAGCATCCAAAATAAACCACCCACAGTTTGTTTTAACCAGTATTCTAATCGGGGGGGCTGTCTCAGAGAGAACAAGGTGTGCTCAGACAGTATGGTGCAATTCAGAAAAATATGACCTCTGGACCTTTCGTGTTTGTTCGCTCCAAACAGCAAGTGCTTCAGCTACACATGTGTTAGCTGTGACGGACGCACCAACCATATGTGGGACTTTGTGTGGTTTTTTTTACTATGCCCCCGACGAAACTCAGAACTCAGCAGGGATTCTACTTATTTCTGTTTTTTTCCTTCCGGTCTCTATTTGTCCTCCAGCAACTTTATCAAGTAGACTCACAAAGTGCTGTGATTAGTGCCAATTTCTTTACTCAAGTTGAAACATTTTTAACTCACACAAGATGCGCGGCAGGCACCCCACCTCAATAATGTATTCAAATTTTGTTTGAATAGCCAGTAATGGTTAAGGTGCATACCCAAAATATCCACAATAAGGTTCCAGCCTGCTTCTCTACAATCATCTATCAAATAAAGGCAAAAAATAAAAAAATAAAATAAATAAATAAATCATCTTAAAAGACATATAAGGGACTCCTCAGCAAATCTTTGAGACTGTACTTGGGCACTGTGGTGCTTGGAGCCTAACGCTAACTGCAGCAGGCTAACATGCGCTCAGTGGAAACTCTAATGTGCTAATGTTTCCATAGGTGCTTCACAGTTATTTGGAGCAGAGCTAGGTTAGCCTGCTCACATGATTGATTGAGTTGTGAAAATTACATTTTCTTTTTAGAACTTTTTTTTCTTATATGTTGGATTCACATTAATGTGAATTTTCACACACAGTTACATAAAATAAAATGATTTATCAAACAATACTTTGGTGACCCCTCAGCAGTAACTCTGAGGACCCTGAGGGGTCATGGACCCCCTGTTGAAGACCCAGGGTTTTGAGGGTACAGTATATCATGTTCACCATCTTAGTTTAATGTGTTAGCGTTTGATAATTAGCACTAAACAAAAAGAGCATCTGAGGCTGATGAGAATGTTACTGTCATCAAAGCACTGGACAGATTTAAATTTGAGTCCATGTTTCACCAAAGTTAATACAGTTAATCCTGAGGGGACAATGACCGTGTGTGGCAAAGTTCTTGATAACTAATCCAATATTATCAAGACATTTCGCAAAGAACTACAAATATGACCTTACAGTCGTACCAGAGGAAAAGCCACAGGGTCACTAAAATCAGTAGGATGCATCCTCTGGGGACCATTCATGTCTATGCAAATACAACCAGTAAATGTTTGGATATTTCACTGAATAAGAGAAAACTTTGACCCATGGGTGGCACTGGAAGATAATTCAGGGGATCACAAAAGTAATCACGATTTGTCCTCTGTGGAAAATGAAAGTTTGCACCAAATTCCATCGCAATCCTTCAATAGCTATTGAGACAATTCAGTTTGGTGGACCACCTGACTGATATTGCCATGCCAAGAGCTGTGCTGCTAGCATTACTGAAATTCACACAGTCAGGCTTTCGTAGAGTTATCAGGTTAGGCCCGGATGTGTCCCATAGAGCGCCTTAACAGCCAGTTCTTTTCAACCAGCAAAACCCCAAAAAAATTCATAGAAAGCCCAAATACCGCATGATGAACTCGCTTTATGCGTCAGGTCCCTGCACGCTGCCGGTATTCTCACTGTTAAGCTCTGTTCATGCTGGAGTGAAGGATCTGCCAAAATGCTTTGTGGGTATTCTGTGCTGAAATGGGCTGCTGCTGTCTGCCCTGCTGGTTTTCCTGCTGGCACATTTAACAGCTTTTTCAAGTAAGCAGGCATTGTGACTGCTCAAATCCACACATACTGTACGAACGAGGTGGAAGGTCGATCGAGTTTTCAGCAAGTCCAATTCAGTATTTAGAGGAGTTAATTAGAATGAATCTTGCAATATTAGAGTTGTTTTTGTTTGTAGAGTGAGTTTGAGTCGTGAAAACTGGGCTGAGAGTTTTTCGAAGCATTAACAATGCGGTGAAAAACAAAATTATTTTTAGTTTATTTGACTTTTTCTGACATTCACAGTTTATTGTCAGCTGTGGTATTAGACTGTATTGTTTGTGAAGTGTTCCAATTATTTTCCCCCTACCTGTATGTTTGTTTGTTAATGTATCTGGTTGCTATGAAATCAGATTGGTATTTTGTTTCTAACTTCCTATACAGAAATATACTTGCCAAAATCTATTTTATCATTAAAAGGGAGAACGGTTTGATATGATATGGGTATTTATTTCCTGTCTTCTGTAATCAGTGTTGATTAAATGGAAACACTCTAATTCGGATGATTTTACAGATGACTAAATTGAGCCCTGAATTTTGACATAACATTGTTGGGGAAACGTGAACTTCAGCAAAGATGATCAAATTTACAGATGCTAAACATCAGCAGTCACAGTAGTCTTAAAAAACAATCTTAGTCAAACCCTAATTCAATAGAAAGAATGTTGTTTTCCCTTTTTGCCTCAGAGGGAAAACTGAAAAACAAAGCTCTTTTATGCTCCACATGATATAACTTGTGTCAAAACTGAGAAGAGTCTTCCACAAAATCCTAACCAAGAAGCTCTCTAATGATAAATGTCTTTCATGAACACCAGTTATCCTGAAGGGTGGGGTGAATGTTGATCCCAGATGAATAGAAAATACCTAAACAATAGCACATCCTGAGGGCTGGACACGTCTCTCAAAACATGAACCAGACAAAATCTTTTTAAACAACTCCCACACTGGGTAGTCAGTCTTTTGTAGCTTCAGGTTTTGGATATTTATAAACATATTGAAAATGTACCCAGTTTTGATTTTTTTCTGTCCACATTTGTGTCTATTCTGCAGGGACTCCAACAACAAATTAGCAAAACAAAACACTTGACTTTTTTTGTGCTTCGTTTCCTCGGCAGGCGGTGTTTTTTGTACCATATGAATTCACAAATGGTGTTTAGATCACCTTCCCACATCAGTGCGCCCGCTAAAAAGCTGCGTTCTATAAATCAAATGAACTACTGTTGGGTTGCATCATAAAAACATCTTATAGGGTGATAGAAAAACAGGCAAATCAATCAGTCAATTAGGAGATGAAAGCAGCTGCTGCCTCTGCAGTGTTTTGTCGGCATTTAATTGGTGAGGAGGTGATGATGACGGATGGACAGAGGTCATTCATGTCCTGCAGAGGTTTTCTTCAGGACAGGCACAATCGCAGGCTTGGTCTCAAGGACAAGAAGGCAAAGAGAGTCAGGGTCCGGTTTTTGAGGAAAGGGACTTGGGTGTATTATTCAGCCATTTTGACACTTTAAGCAACAGTCTTGAGGTTGTACTTATTTTGTACTGCTTTGCAGAGTTTTATGAAAATGTTCCTCCAGGTCTGCATTTATTATGTATAACAGAATGCTTGATATGATTTCTGCAACCCGGCGTAATGAATGGGCAAAATGGGCTTGTTTGTGGTCTGCATATTTTGTCCATATCTCTGCAGTTGTGATAGTGCAGCTCTGTTATCTCACAGGCCTGGCAGCTTAAGGGCTTGGATTTTTCCTCCTTGGAAGCTCCTGTGCTCCAAGGCAACAGGTCTCTCTAATGATGGGAAATTATGCTTGTGGCACGTCAATTATGGTGCAAAAATACTCCCGAGCAGCTGTGTATCATTTCTTGAGGCTTAGCATTTTCTCATAAGAGGTTTTCTGTGCTATTGCAGGTCCCTTCCCCTCCCACTCACAGTATCTCTCACAATAGCACCAATAAAATATTAAGCAAAAAAAAATATACAGCAGCAAATATTCCCTCTGAGTTCACTCAGAGAGAAATACTTTTCAATAAAATGACAAATGACTTTTCTCTTCAGCGACGAGACATTTAATTTCACAATTTTACAAGAAGGAAAAAAGCAAACCAGTGTGGCCAAATTTGTGAGTGAACCTTGTGTGATCCAACAGAACAAATTTATAAAGCACCAGCGGCTTGTGAAGGCCTATTACCTAATCATTGTCATCCTGCCACTGCAGATGACCTCATCTCCACAGAAACACAAAGAAGAGCAGCAAAGTGAAATTCCAAAACAGTAGGAGCCGGCTGTCAGGGAGCCTCCTCCATATGGCGCCTGGATTCTTTTTTCTTCTTTTTAATTAACACCTTTTGAAAGTAAGCAGCAGTCCTTTTTCACACAGGGCAGGTCGGAGGTGTGAAAAACACTCTCTGGAAGAGGTACAGCCTGCCCAGAATGAACTAACAGGAATATCCCAGTCCGAAGTGCCTCGAGCCCTCAGTTTGAGGAATTAAAACTCACTTACGCGTAATGAGAACCAAAACATGTTCATTACCGCTTCAACAACAAGTTGAACATCACCTTTGTTGTTATCCTTAATTATGGCCTTATAAAGCACATATAGCTAACATGTTAGCATCACATTTCTTATTTGGTTTATCTGATATCGCCATGCTGGTGTTGTTGGTCCGTTTAGGGAGCCGGTCAAGGTTGAATAGGTCAAGGCGCAGGACTCTTCCTCAGGAGACACAGATTTGGGTCCCATGTGAAGTGTATTGGTATATAGTTGTTTATTATCAGTATTTACTCACTTTCAGCTGGCTTTTGCTCTCTTACCAACTCCTGAAGGAAATATCTGGCTTTTTTAGCTTGCTTAATACTTCATCATATTCATCATATTCTTTGCCAACTTTGTCTGTTCACCACTAAGTGCCAGGCAGAAAACTGAAAGAATGAGCTGAAAGATGCTAAAATGCTTCATACAGCTTAGGTGGGAACCGCAGAATCTTTTTACATACATATAGTCATTTGATCTGCTGTTTATATAAAGATATTGTAAGTGAAGGTTTAAGGTTACAGCGTGATGGATAGTAATATTTTACATTTATTAACATGTTAATGTAATTGGCCTGGAGTGATCAATTCTAAAGCAGAGGGTAAAATTGAGTGATACATCGCTACTGTTTTGTTGCTCCTTGTTGCTCCTTGATATTTAAGGCGATAAACTTGGAGTTGCACTGGCAGGCCTTTTTGTCATTTTTTTAGGGTATCAGAAGTGCCAAAGCATGCTTGAAAATTCAGTCAATTTGGTGGCACTGAACTATGACACTATTACAGAGTCAATTAGGTAGGCCACACTCTAAAGCACTCCTATTCTTAGGGTTTAGTGTGCGGATTCAGCTCTGCCTAAGGCGCTTCTGGACTGTAGTCATAGGAAAGGGGTCAGGCAGAAGTCAATTGGTTTGATTGAAACCGCTGCCCTTGCTTTAGAGGAAGGGTGAAAAATAAAATGGGACCTTATGAAGCCATGTTGTTTTTTTTAGTCTTGCTCTTTGAAGAGCGATTGTGGTTGAAGGGCTCGTGTCAATCCATCTGCTAATGGGATATCTCTGGCGATATCTCAGAGGAGTAGACTGGCTGGCCTGATGGAGGGGCTCTGTCACCATTTTTTTCAACTTAAATGTGATATGACAGACACCACCTCTATTAATGTCGCTAAAAGTTTGAGGGGTGATTCATTCCGGCACTGTGTCCTGGTGTTTAAAAACATTACAGTGATTAGCTTGATGGAGGCGATACTAACTAAAGGTCAAATTTTAAATGATGACAGGTTTTGACTCAACCCACATGCCCTGATCCAAAACATGCAAGAAAAAGTAGGTCATTTTAGTTCACAACAAGTTTGGCATGCCAAATTTCTGTTAGCTCAAACTTTTTCCGCTTAGTGTGCCAGGTAATAATAGGTAGTACTCACATTGGCTGGTGAATTCATTTCAGAAACTCTCTGCATGCTATTTTTTACGGAAAAGTAATGTAGTCTTTATTTCAAAAAATGACGAGAAGCCATTCAACGATGGACAAAACACCAAATTTGAAAAAAGCCTACCATGCTGTCAGCCTTCAACAGTTTTGAAAATGATGTGATGATGTGATGTTGATGTGAAAAGGCCTGAAGCCTGTTGTCCTCCATAATTTGTGCTTCAGCAAATCAGCCATTCCAGGAAATATTTTATTTTGATGTCTCATCTCGGCTGCAATTCACAAAAATTTTGAATTGTAATTATTGCGACATTGGCCTGTAAAAGAAAAACAAACAAAAAAAACCCCTCTGCAGATAATAGTTAAAAGTAGCACAGCGGTATTTTCATGCTTGCCATCTGTCCTAACCTTGTGATGACACAATAGATTAATTCTTCCCATTCAAAAAACAACAAATGTTTTTTTATTACAGAAAATGGACAGACGACACAATAGTCAATAGTCTATGAACAAAAAATGTCTTTTGTTAAGACTTTGATAGAAAAGTGTTGATTCAGTTCTATTGTAATTTTTGAGTGTTGCTGTATTGAATTATTATTTTGTCCTTAAAAAACACCTTATGATAAAACACATTAAATACAACACCACAATGAGCTGTATAGCTGTATAATGCCTGCTAGCCTGCTGACGTTAGAGCTCTTGATGTCAACAATGGAGCTGAAACCAATCTGACGTGAATACAAGGGACAAGAGCACGTATATGTTTTGACTTTCTTTCAGACTGCAGGAAAAATATCTTCAGTAGACCATCTTTAAAGCAGCATTAAATCATTTCTTTTGGCAACTCGGGGGCAGTGGAAAATGTTGCAAACAACACAGCTACTAGTAGAAACATTAGCTCTACGTTTGAAACATTTTCTCTCATTATGTTTACTACCATTGTTTGCTACAATCAGTTGTAGAGCATTTTTTGCTGGAAATCAGGGCTGCATGATATGGTGAAAAATCATATTGCGATTATTTTGACAGCTATTGTGATTGCGATATGTTTCACAATACATAAGAATGATCATTTTTGGATCACAATTTTCATTTTCACTGCAAACATTTTTTAAAATCTTGATGATGTGACTTTTGTCGGGGTCTGTATCGAACAAAAAAACATCATCTCAATAGATCTGGATAACAAGATTACATACCAGTACATCTACTCTACAATACTTACTACTGCCATTTTGTCATAAATTTTACCTTTATCAAAAATGGCAGCTTTTTGATTTGGATATTGCGATTCCCACAATATGTTGATTAATTGTGCAGTCCCCCCTTTATTTCCCATTGAAGTAAGTGCAAGTTCACGAGAAAGTAGTGAGAACGTCAAAAAATAGGCCCCTCTGGCAATGTTAAACAGCCTGTTTAAAAAACTTCCTGGTTCTGTGCCTGGACCTTCACCAAAGAATAATCGTCCCTTGGCCCATGGTTAAAGTTTTTACCAAGTTTTATTGAAATCTGATGATTTTTGGAGAGCCAGCTTAAAACACAGCCTCCCTGGCAGAAGTAAAAATGACTAGATCTAGTATTGATTTTTTTAGTTAGCGCTTATTTTACTAGGGGGTGTTTTTTAAAGTAGCTGTTGAACTCTGACACCATGTCTGTGGGACAGCCAAATAAATATTGATATTGTTTTAAACATGACCAAATGTTGGAGCAAACAGGTTACACACTTAATAGGTTGACCAACATTATTTTATAGTATTTTTTTCTAAGGTTCACTATCCTGTTCCAGAAATTTTAGTCTACAAGTATCACTGTCTTTCTTCCCTCTGTTATACACCCTAAATTGTTCTCTTTCAGATATCATTTTACAGTATATGCCACACACCACTGACTGAAATTAAAGTAATTATTTTCATTGTGCATGACTGGCATTGAACTGGTATGTGTGCTCTCGCTTGATTCAACACAATGTTTCAGGCTGAAGTGTGAGATCAAACAACTTTGTTCCCTCTGAAAGCACAAAAATAAAACAGCCCTTTAAAGTCAGAAGCATCTAGATCTGAAAAAAAATAAAATAAATAGAAAAAAGATAAAACAAAGATGAAGATGGTGCATCCCACATGTTAATTATTTACTTGAGTGGCTCCATAGACTAAACACACAAAAGGACATGTGTGAAAAAATAACAGGGGAAAGATGTACAATTAGGAAAGTCAGTGGAGCAGAGAAACAACAAATTGTGTTTTCAGACCTAATACTATTGTATTTTGTTGGTTTAATTGAACATGAACTGAGCATGGACACAGCATAACAGATTAAAGTGTACAACAAGCCACGCTGACGGGGCTCGCTATGGAAAATATGTCTAGGAAATATATTTGGAAATAGCAAACGGCCTCGTTGGGCAGTCTTTTCTGGCACGTCAGAGCATATAGGCAGTTAAAGTTACACAGGATACACTTGGCAAGAAAAGAGAATAATTTGCAAGAAGAGATTATTTAAAATCTCCTCACATATCCATGAAAACAACCTCATGACGCAAAGCAAGCCAACAGCTAACCTAGAAGATTTGTCTTTGTATTGTAAATGCAGCAGGAAGGTAAAACCGTCACAGGCAGTTACTTTTCCAGCATCAAACAGTGTTTCTCAGGATCTGGTTTTCCCCTTTGTCAGTTCAGTACTTAAAGTCTTCCATGAACTTTTGTGACTTTTCTGCAGTTCACATTTCATTTGTGAAACTACAGCAAAGCTGCTGAGAACATTATTATTATAGTGAACGTGTGTTTTTTTTTTAACATCGTTAGTTACCACTTTTCACATAAGATCTAAACATGATCCCATTCTGTTCTGACCTCAATCAAATTGGCTGCGAACAGACATCCTCATCCAGCAATAACTGAACATTATTGGCGATTTAGTGCTGTCAGCATTCAGCTTCTTGTATTTTTTTTCTCAAAGAGGTCTTTACATAATGTATTCAAATTGAAGCACAGAGCAGGAACGCTTTAGTTTGCATTGGAATAAAAAATAAGTCTTTTTTTTCAACAGGTCTGCTGCAAGGTTAGCAGGCTGGCTGCTGTTTTTACAAGTCCTGACTTGAGTAGGAAATTACAGTATGTTTTACTTTGAATTATCACATGAAAGCCATGAAATTGGAAATGGGATGTTGCTAATGTAAAATACAGGCAGACTGAAGGAAGTGACACTAAAATTGGTTAAGTACGAAGCTTTTGTCAGCTCAGGTGGAGGATTAAGACTTAATTCTGTATTTTTGGTGCTTACAGTATTACACCATATTGAGCTGATGTGTACAGTATACTGCACATTTCATACAAGATATAACTCTAATGTTAACACGTGCATATATATTTATGTGTAGTCATATGTGTCTTCATTTTAGTTTTACTGATTATAGACAGTGTCATGTGTACAGTCTGTGTCGCACGAGTCTAGGAAACAGACGACTTCCTTGTGTTTCCCTGTGGTGTTACTGATGGTGCCGCTGTCTCAAAGGCAGTGTTAACAACATGGCTAACGGAAGCAGCCTGACTAATGTCCAAAACAAAAACAACAGCAGAGTAAAACATTCAGTAAACGACGTGGAGTGAATGCCTGTCCCTTTTGTTTTACCTCGGTTTCTATCACTCTCCTTCTTTACCTTCTTTGACAGACAGGCCAAATCTCATAGTAAAAGCGAGACTTATAGGTAAACAATCTATATGTGGATGGTATGATTTTTCTACAGACATGATGGTGTGTTCATGTGCTGTAGGAATTACAGGGAAAATGTTTTTCTGACTGGGAAAATTCTCATGAATGCCCTTTTGGAACAACAACTCTGAAAGTCGGAGAAAGTTTTGGTACACAAGTTGCAGAGTTGACGTCATATGATGCTAAAACATGGCGGAGGAAAGTAAACATTGGGTTGATGGTCAGAAACATTTACCAAAGTCATGTATTGTGTCATTGTGTTGTTTTCTTAGCTCTTCCTCATCACTCAAATACTGGAAACAGCTGTCAACCTGTTGTTTAAATGCTCCTAGCGATAAAATGGAAAACAACTTCTTTATGGCATCCATGTTGCTTCCACGTCCCGACATGATGCACATGAACACAATGAAGTCGGAAGAACGACTTCCCAACTCGGGAAATGGAACCATCTGAGGAGCACGTGAATGCAGCATTACACTTAGCACTCATTATGCACTTCAGAATGATAAGTTAAAGCAAAAAAGGTTGCTCTGAAACTTAAAGCAGTGGGGGAAACCAGCTGTAAACACAACATTTAAATTGTATCACCTTAAAAAGTTGTTAGCAATTACTGTAGTTGCTTATTTAAGAGTTCAGCACACACGTCTATCAACCTGCTGTAAATCCAGTACTCACATTTTTCTAAACTGTGTCTCTGTCTCCACTCCTAAAGGGGAATTATCTGGCTCAGTTAGCTGCTAAATGTTCTACTGTGTTCACTAGTTAGTTGCTAACTCTGTCTTTTGCTTGCTGCTGAGCAGGTAGCGTACATTGGATTTTAATCATGCTTATAAAAGCTACCCACAGCAGCTGGTGAGAGCAATGAGACTGAAACCAAACAGTAAAGCTGTGGGCTGTGAAACCAAAACATTGAGCTGAAAATCAATAAAACAGTTCCTAGAGCTGAGAGAAACTGCAGAGCTGGTGATCTCTGTGGTTTTGCGAGCCACGTACGGTATGAGATTTTCATGGCATGATAACCATCTTAGAAAATGTCATGGTTATATATGTTGTGTATGAAACCCTCACCGTAACCCTGGAGCATAACATTAACACGGAAGGGTTTTCACAGATAATGTCCTGAAACTTGATATATACTTGAAAGTTTTTACACTAATACAGTAGAATTCAATACCTTAGATGAGCAAATGTACACTGTAAGATAATCGTCAGTTTTCATACCACGTTATACCTTATAATCGGTATACTGCTGCAGCCCTAATCTTGTTACTTGTAGTCAATGTAAAAATATTGATTGGTGAAGGTTCAACAAAACAACCAAATACAAAAAGGAAATAAAGAAAACATCTTTTTGAGAACATGTAACATAAAATTTATAAAAAAAAAAGACTACAAATAAATACAAATGATGAAGCTGCTTAGGAAAGGACCAATTATATATATATTACATAAAATAAGGGCTAAATGATATGCAAAGAAAAATCATATTGTGATTATTTTCAAATAGAGAAAAGCTGCCAGTCGAACACGTCAAACTAAAAACGGACAAACACGTCGACCACTTGCCATGGATGTTGGAAAATTACAGTATTTACTTAGATGTTGATGAAGGTTCTCAGTCATCCAGGTCATTGTAATTCTAAGCGCTGTATCATAGGCAACTTGTCCTGTTTGGTAAGTCGGGAGTACTGGAACTGGTAGCTTACCCTGTCCTGCTGTTACTGGTAAACAGGAGGATCCTGTGCTCTGTACGACAGGACTGCCTCTTTATGGAGTTCTCTGTCCTGATTGGATAAAGTCGGCAGGGAAACCAGAAAATGTCTTTTCTTTTTTACGGCATGAGCAGGAGGAGGATAGATATGGATCCCTGACCAAGCACTCTATGACAGTTATTACCATTGGAATATAGAGCTGTTTAACACTCATTTTAATAAGATAATAACGCTTATAGCAACTTTAAGTAGCAGCTTTTCTCCGGCCACCATATTGACGTCTTACAGTTGGATAGAAAATGACAAATCCCTCTCCAAAATGATTGTGTGGAGGACACACAATGAGTCAAATTTTCTGTTAAGCAATATACAGTAGCATTATTATAGAAGCATTTATTATGTGTATTATCTTGCAATTGAAAAACTGCATTAAACAGAAAACTGGTTTCTTGTGTCATTTTTATGTAGTTATGTATTTGATACCCCGGTCAGGTGAAATTGCAAGAAATATACAGGAAGCAGAAGAGAAGCCTCCTAAACACAGGGCACCAAATGGGAAGAAGAATACATTTAGTATTAAAGGGAGACACAGACCATGCCGTACACTGAGTCACTGCAGTTAAAAAAATCTATACCAAACAGTGGTCGAGTGAGGATCTCATGCTATAAGAAGGGGAGATGCTGCTTTACTGCCCAATCAACGCAGTGACCTCAATTTGATGTGCCATTAAAAACATGAATCAGCTCTCATTTTGACAGTTTCTCATCTTCTTTTCTATACAAACGCGCCTTCTCTCTGCAGTCTAAATCAAATCGTTAGCTTATTTGTTCATGTGGCAAACATGAAAGTGTTGTGTGTGTTCTTTGTGCGGCGGTGACATAATCCGATTTTGCGGTGGTGGAATCAGTGTTCACATAATTCAAAGACAACAAAAAATGCAATGCTTGTTGATGTCTTGACGTGAAAATTGTATGAGATTGTCATGATCTCAGATATAGTATGTCTGTTTTTATCTTGAAGGCATCTGAATATGAATAAACGGCAGGGAAAGAAAGCTGCGTGGCTATTGTGGCAAAGACATATTACATGACTGTGGCTATCCTGATGGTGAGGTGGATACTTGCCACTGTTTCCATTAATTTTAGTGAACACATTTTTAAGATAACGCCAGAATTGTCCTCTGACTGTGGGAAACTGCAAAGTGATGGCACGGCGTTGCATGCCTCTCACTTATCTAAAACCATCAATTTCAGTAAACATCGAAAATGGTCGATAATAGAGCCTGTTTGAGTCAACTGGACAAGTGGGTCATCACACACAAATGGCTGAAGTGATGAAACGCTCTCACAACTGCAGTCAAGACTCACACTCCCTGCAGCAGTAAACTAAAAAGATGATGTAAAGTATCCAGACAGTTAAAGTGTGATTCTTTGGGAAACCACACATCACTTCTAGGATCAGACACGCAATGCACTCCCCGCTCCTGATCTAACCTACAGGTTACAGACCTTTCAGAAAAACCGAAACAACAAGTGCTCATCACAACGTGAGACTTGATAGTGATGCACTGGGAACCATTAATCCATAATCTAGGCTTTCATGTTCAAATCCTCTAACCTGGCTTCACCATGAGTCACCGACCAAATCTTCTTCTTGAAAGGGAACAACTGACACATGAATTGAAGTGAGGTTGAAATCGTTTCAGCAGTACAGTTTGTTGGGCTTAGCTTACAGATGTAACAATTCTTATATTTGCTCTTTTTGTTTTTTTTTTATCATTCCAAAACACACTGTTAGCAGTCGCTACCCCAGCTTTTGATTTTATGGAAAAATATGTTGACAGGGGGATACATGGCTTGCTACCGATTTAGTAGCATCGGTTTCGTGAAATTGTACTCACTCAATTGTATCTAACATTGTTGGAAGAAATCCCTGGATCCGTCCCTTTCCCCAGATCCACACCAAAAGCTAATGGGGTCTATTCTGGGCCGAGATACATTGTCCATCCAAGTTTTGTGGAAGTCCATTCTGTAGTTTTTGTGTAATCCTGCTGACAAACTAATAAACCAATTAGCAAACAAACAGACACGGGTGAAAGAAGTCAATAATTGTAATTTGGAAACCCATTTCTTGGCATTATGATTGATGAGATATGATTTTGATGATTATATTTTGATAATCGTTTTATAATCACATCACAGCCCTCTGAATCAAACTGTAAGGTGCCTTGAAATTCTCAACATCTTGGCATAAAACCTGGTAGGAAATTGTATTCCAGTATGGTGAACCATGCTAAAAACATATCTGCTTACAGTACTGGTATAAAGGTGTTTCCACTGTCGTAACAAACAAAATGAATGTATTGCAAATTCATTGTTTTAGTTGAGGAGGTGGAATAGTAAAGGTATCTTTATTTGAAATGAGCAAAAACCTAATTTCTTCTCTCTGTGACAAAGAAACTGAAAAGACACGGCACAGGTGGGGGTCACAAATTAAAAGATTTTGTGCTTGTATTTCCTGGTCAGGGGGGATATCTTGCTGTCTTGCTGCCATCCTTGTTTCATTTTTCCTTTCGTGTCATGACTGAGCTGAAGAGTTACGAAATCTTACAAAGATTTACTAATTCGTGCTGGATAAAGAAACATTTTTTAACAAGGCTGGATGATACATTCAGAGGAAATAATTGAGACACAGAATGTGTTGTTTTTTTTATCATAAACTCTTACTGGTTATTGCAGCCTACCATTATGGAAACTTGTCTTTACATCATCTATCTATTGCATATTTTTTTTCTGACAAAATTTGAAATCTTTGCATGTCTGAGGATTGGGTCAGAAATTCTGTCTGACCTTCTCAAACTTAACGAGGTTCAGTGACAGCTGTGCAAGAAGGAGACTGTCTCAGACCTCCAAACTTTTTTTAGACAGCTAAATCGGGATTTGGCTGCCCCCTTATTGAGCAGGGCATCAGGGTGGAAGACCACAGAATTAATGGAGTCTAGACCTCCACAGATTTGCCAGTCACACACAGAGGACAACTATCTACAAGTCCTAAAATGACAATGGTAGAAGCCTTTTTGCTGTTGGATTTCTCATCTGTGTGAGCTTTATGCAGCAGGTTGCTGAATGTGTAGGTGGTGCATAAATATATGACTCAGCAGATGGAGAGGAATGTGTTTAATGTGATTAATTTGCAGTTAATTGTTCAGTTGTCTAACTCGTAGTGGTTGTTTCCTCTCACTGCTTTTCAGAAGTCAACTTTTCAGGCTGAACAGTTCAGACACAGTACATAAACACAGACTCACTTTGGCAGAGTTATTTGCAAAGTTAAGCTTCCTCGACGCTAAACTGTTCAGGGCTTGGTACAGTATATATCTGTATAGGATATACTATGCACATGCTGTACAGAGACATTTCTTGGCGGTGTCCCTGCTGTCCTGAGAGCTGCAGCATGCTACAAATCAATCCTTCTGACAAACATGCCACACTGAGGCACTCTGAAGCTCACACAAGAAATCCTGTTAAAGAAGCGCTGGAAGTGTTGCTTCAGATGCACAAAATACATCATATTTGTTTAGTTTTTTGTTTCAGATTAAAGGGTCTCAGTCCGCGTTGTTTAATGTTCCAATGATCCACCAGGAATGAGCCAGAGCAGTGCCTTTCCAGATGGCATTGCGTCACAGCAAAAGTTGAACCTGGTTCAAATATTTTTTCCTGCTGACACCCGTCGGCACCCCCTGCCGCTCAGAAAGACAGGCTCCATTCAAAGGCCAGAGAGAGGGCTGTGTTATTTTACAAAACGGTCAAGTCAGTCTGAATGCAGTCAGTCTGTGTTGTGTTGTATTGTGGGTAAGGATCACACTTACCAGGACTGCCTTACAGCACTTTATTGCAAGACACGGGGCAACAGTATAACCTCCGTGCGATCCCAGGAAAACAAAGTATTCACAGCATCTTGCACAAATGTTCTGTGTGCCTGTGCAGTACCATGAACACTAAATGGTCCCGACTAGCCAACATGGCCATGACAGTAAACTCTAGCTACACAGCAGCTGAGCTACACACAAGCCTCAACATCTAATTAACAGTTTTATTCATGAAAATATGTAAATCTTTAGCTCCAAAACATTGACATATCAATACATTTACAATACAGTGAAAGTAAATTGAGTAAAGAAAATGTGAACCATTCCAGGGAAAATCCAGAAGAATAAGAGGAAGTGAAACACACAAAGCTAGAGACCATTTTGTAAGTTGGATCACACTTCGTTTTGATCTCAACTACACACCTAAGAAGTTTCGTGACTGTATCTTTCATGCTTTTGATGCTATTGCGCTGACCAAATCTTTCCACAGACCAACAGACAGACAGAAATATAAAAGGCCAGATACTCAGATTAGCTTCTGTGGTAGTTTCTGTAGTATTTTGCCATAATGACTCACACATACATACAGACAAAGTGAAAACATCACCAGCTGAAGCTGTTACTACTGGTAGCGAGCGCTTAACTTCCTGTTAACATTTCCTGTTATGGGAAAGTGCAAACTTGAAAACACACTTAATGACATACAAAAAAGTAACATTATGTTAGTTCCCATAATAAAAGCTCTGAGTAACTTTCAAAATATAAGTTTCCGCCAAGTCCTCACAGAAATGTACAATGGCCACTTGAAAATCAAAGAGCAACAACATACACACTATTGCATGATGTCACCTCATTTCACGTTCCACAATACTGCTAAAAATCTGTTCCAAGTGAGACAAACCTGATGTCAAACACACATACTGTAGATAAAAGGTCTGACCTAAAGAAACTCTCAAAACCAGCCAGGCTGTTTCTTTCTTTTGAAAGTAAATTATCATCCTGATGATCAATCACTCTTCAGGGAAATACAGCCTTTCACCATCTGAGTTTCATTCTCCCAAGAAGTCCCTGGCAAACTGATGAAGTAGCCACAAAGCCCTCCATTTCTTTATACCACCCATGATTGTGTATTTGCACCAAATTGTATTTGAAATGTATTCAAACAACAGATATGTAGAGTACCATTTTTGATGTTTAAATCACTGTTGGGCTGCCTGATATGTTGAGAAAATCATGTTGGGATTATTTTAACAGATAATGAGATTTCTGTATGATTCAGGATTAGTGGTAATGATCATTTTTGCATCACAGTTTTCATTTTCACTATAAAAACTATTAAATTCATCTGGAGTCTGTGCCAAACAGATATGTTGTCATACATCTGGAGAACCAGATTTGTAGGGTAGGGCATCTCTGCAGCACTACAGCACTTCATTTTAATGCTGTTCTGTCACACATTTAAAAGAAAAAAAAAATGGCTTCTTGCGATTTACACTCGACCATATGGAGGTTTTGTTTACATTGCAATTAATTGTGCAGCCCTGATTCACTGTATGTTTTGTTTTCTTTCTCTAAATTATCATACTGACTTCTATAAACGTCTGTTTGTTTAGGAGGTGTGTGCATCTCCCAGTCCGTGAAGATTCCCCGGGAGCCCAAACAATTAGAGTTTGACAAGGTCATCAGGCGTCTCAGAGAAAACCCAAACGCAAGAGTTGTCATAATGTTTGCCAATGAAGACGATATCAGGTAAGACCCTGTGGTGGCTACACAACACTCCTTTGAAGATTAGAATAACACGACCGCAGGCAGACTGCACAGAAACATATGGGAACACAGCCGTTTCAGTCCAGCTCTGCCAGACCACTGTAATGAATTGCAAAACAAAATCAAAGTGGAGCTGGTCAGGATGCTGACCTTATCCACGGCAACATCTGTTTCTTCACCTTTGCAGGCGGCTACTCCATGCAGCTAAAAAGGCCAACCAGACAGGTCATTTCATCTGGGTGGGTTCGGACAGCTGGGGCTCAAAGATCTCTCCGGTTGTGCACCAGGAGGAGATGGCAGAGGGAGCAGTCACCATCCTGCCCAAGCGGCAGTCCATCAAAGGTACAGAGAAGAGCACTATGCATACATCAGATGTCCCTGTATAATAAAAGCTTGTGCATATTTCATTGAAATATTCTTTTCATGTGATACAGAGCTCTGTCTGTTTGCAGGAGAATAAGAGTTGCTTTGTAATGCTTAACCATTAATCATTTGATCAAAGGTCCACAAACTAAAATTCAATAAAACAAAGCCACAAGTAAATTGAGCATACGCAATATTCAATCAATTATACTGTAGAACACATCAGAGCTCCGGCTCACTGTTGTTTACACTGACACTGACTGTGTCAATGACAATGAACCCATTGATCTGTCTAGGGTTTGATCGTTACTTCATCAGCCGAACTCTGGAAAACAACAGAAGGAATATCTGGTTTGCTGAGTTCTGGGAGAACAACTTCAACTGCAAACTCAGCCGCCACGCCGTGAAGAAAGGGTCCGGCCTCAAAAAGTGCACAAGTAAGATATTCTCCTGTTGTGGGGGAAAGCTGTTTAATGTTGTTTTTGTTCAAACTTTCAAGCGTCTTGAATCCTTTTGATGTCTGGAGGAAGACGACACATTGGGCTCATGGTGAAAGTGTTATGACAGCGCTGCCCACCTGTAAAAAGTGGAAACGCTATACGTTCAATATTCAGAATCAATCTCACAGCTCATTTCAGGGCTGTGCTGAATTTCTGCTGAGTCTAGTGTGTTTACCCACATGGCTATAACAAGTGAGTGGCTTAGCTGGGCAGCATGGTTAAAGCTTCAGGCTCAGTGCCATACGTTATCCAGCTGTGGATGGCACATTCTGTCTTGAGGCAGAAAAACACTCCCCCTTCTTTATTAAGATTTAAAAACCAATTACATGTAAGTTTTACAACAGATGAGGGTTAAACTACTGTTGTCTGCGGGTTTTCCTTACATAAGACTTCCTTACCTTCATCATTTTTAAGTTTAATTACTTTCTAAAAATCTACACAGATCAGTAACAGCTTGCTGCACTAATAGAAATCAATTTAAATGATGCTTCCAATGATTATATACATTTTGAACGGTTATACACAGGCTATTGGGTGTGCATTTAAGATATTCTTGATACAGTATTTTGCCAGGTCGACTGTCTTTTTTGCATTAGTGCCTGGCCACTAATGTGTATTTGTAGTAAAAGCAGGTTAAAACGACTTATTGATATACCAATCAGAAGAATTTAGATTTAGAAAAGAAGTATTTTTTGTTTCCTGCAGTTTCCCCAAGACATTTAAGATGATCAGCTTGAAGCTAACAGGGCAGCTAATGTTTACAGTTACAACCATCTTCACAGATTTCAAAGCGTGCATTTTCGCATCCACCTTTTTCCCTTTTTAGGTGTTTTTTTAACCACATTTGAGGGATCATTGCAAAAAATGTGCTTGTATCTGCCGATATATATATACAAACGGAATTTATTTACCCTCCAAAATTGTCGATTATCTTGTCAGGCTCTAAAAAATAGTACAAAAAAATAACCGTTGAGCATCTACAGAGTTTAATCTTGAGTAAAACTACAAAGATAAAATAAAATGGCCCCTGCACACTGAATAGATGCTCCCAAAAACATATTTATACATTTAAGTACAATTACGTGTGTGCTAAATAAATCTTAATGACATTTTCATATTACGTATATATGACTTATTTCAAGGAACCAGACTTTTTATCTGCAGTTGGGAATGTTTGCTCTCCCGAAGTGATGAGGCCAGCTGAGGACATAGCTCATATCACAATCTAATGCAAAAATTTGTATTATCAAGTTTACATTTATAAACAACAGCTCCATTCAGATTCTGTTTATATTTCAAATATGGCAGGATCATGCCATATGTCATTGAACCCTAAATAATGCACACACCATCAATGTTTATTTGAAATTTAAAGATGGCTTACTTTACATTAATGTGCAACGAATAAAGAAAATGTAAAACAGTACAAGATTAAGTTACGTAACATTGGGAGATGGGTTATTGGGTATCCACAGGGAGGAAAAGCAGGAAGACATCCCAGATAGATCAACATATCATTACAGGACACAAAGTCGCAAAATCATTCACTCTCACATTCATACTTAAGGGCAATTTTCAGTCTCTTGAATGACTGAATAATATGCCTTTTGGCAGGAACCACACACACACTCCAGAGAACCAAAGCAACAATCTTCTTGCTGTGAGGTGACAGTGATAACCGCTGAGCCACCACGCTGCCCTGGAGGCAGATGTCTGTATGCACAAAATGCACATACGCTACAGACATTGGTATTTAAAAGCACCAACGTGTCGTGACAGTATGCCAACAGGACATCAACACATGCATTACACAATAGTTTCCCAGACTTCAGTGACCAAGCTGAGTTTCACATAAGGCAGCATTTTAGCTAAGAAAAAGAAAACATGAAAGAGAGAATCTGGACAAAACATTTTAGTCTTATTTGCCTTTATTGAGTTCCATAATCAGTCGAATTTATGAATGTGTAAAATTCGTCTTCTGCAATTATGATCTTATTGTACCTTTAACCGAAATACACAATGTGTTCATGCTCAGTGTCAGTAAAATTAAACACAGCACAATCTACAGCTTCAAAAAGGACAATAAAGTTGAACCAGTACATTGCATCCTTCATGAAGGCAGGATTAAATGCAGAACTGTTTTGGCTCGCTGTACCTACTGTAATAAACTAGTAGCTGAGTGAACAACAATACGCATATGCCAGTAACAGCTGTGCATTATGGTTTGGTGATAGCATGTAGATAGCATGAACTCTTACAGAAATGTGTGACATATCAGAGGTTTTGCTATAACATTTATACCGTGGGTAGCTATCCCTTTAATGTCTCGAGCTGTAATAGATGACTCACTATGCAGAGCTGCTTCATAGCACTATTGGATTTTCAGCATATTTTTATCAATTTGATGGTAAACCTTAATTTGTCAGGTAGTTAATTCACTGGATATTCCACGAGCAGTTCCCATCTAAATATGTTTATTAAAAGGTTTCTCAGTCAAGTTTATGGAAAATGTAATATATCACTATTAGGGCTGGGTTAAAAAACAAATCATTTTCTGATTCAAATCAATCTTCTTCTAATAGATGCCTTTTACTATGGATGAGGTTCCAAAATTAACGTTTGCAAAGTAGAGCTGGGCAATAAATCAGTATTTTATCGTTATCATGATATGAGACTTTACAGTTTTAGAATTTGGATATTGTTATATCGCAACATGTCATACATGTTTCCTGGTTTTAAAGGCTGCATTACAGTAAAGTGATGTCATTTCCTGAATTTAACAGACCGTTCTGATTGTTCTAATACCTGCCTTTACCTATTTAGATACTATATCCACATAACTAATGATTATTGATCAAAAATGTCATTGTATTAATGTTTCGTCATCCCTAAAATATGGATACAGAGGGTATTTTGTCATAAATATCAGAAGATTTGAAGAGGCTTCTGTCCTGTGCTGTCTGTCTTTGTCTGAGTTTTGCTCACACAGTACAAGGACAGGCACTTTATGGTATACTCAGGTGCACATTGTAAAGTGCTGCATTAAAATCTGCATTATTTGTCTTTGTTGAAATATATAGTCCCACATTTGTCATTACTTTCTTGTTCTTTCAGTACAACATTATTAAAAACTAGATGCTGAAATCATAACAAAATCAGTCATTTCTTCTATTCATTACTCTGTAGGCAGATTTCAACCACAAATATCTGAAACCATTAAATTCCTAAACATAATTAAATACTTTTAATAATGCTCCACATTAGAGAACTCCATCTACAATTTACAGCCTTAGTTCTCCCAGAACTGTTCTCATATCCAAACAAAATTGGTTGTATCTGAAATATCCCGTAATTAATCAATACAGACTCAAATTGGATCGTAAACCGAATTGGGACCTTGTGATGGAATCAAATCAAGTCGGGAAGTCAGTAGCAATACCCAGCTCTAATAACTATAAACTGTAAAGAATATTAAAAGTATATTGCCCATCCCTACTGTGCAGAACTACTCAAATCCTGCCAGGACAATGTTACCAGTGCCAGACAAAGCACAGAGATTTTGATATATTACGTCCAGTAATAACTGTTGACGTGCATTTTTATATAAGTGTGGGAGTGATCGACACGCTCATATATTTGATGTAGGAGGACCCCAGTGTAGAGACTCAAAACTCAGGAGAACCTTGATGCTCATGTATTTATAGAATCAGGACTTAACAAAGAAAGGTCTTGGCACAACACTAAACAACTAACACAGCACTGCTGAAACAGTACAGACTCACTTAATGCACTTGAGAGAAACTACAGCTTTTACTCAAGAGGTGGACTGTAAAACCAACAGCTGGCAACGTCTTCACAGGCAGTGACACTAAGTACAAGAAAGAACACAGAGGGTTTTATGTAGGGTAACACTCAGGTGGCTAAGATAATACTGATAGATGAGTTAGTCTCAGATTTGGATGGAGTGACCCCTGGTTACCTGCCAAAGGAAATGCTGGCGAGAACAGAGATCTCCTTGAAGAGCTCAAGTGATGGTTTAGGACGTCTTATCAGCATCCTGAATAATACTTGGATCATTTGTTTACATTAGCTGAGGCGTAAAATATGGAACAGTGTGCATAGCTGGTGTATATTTCTGTAGTTGTGCAGCCATGATCTTTTGGTCTTGAGTCTAAAGAGAGTTTTATGAATCTGTCCTTGGAGTAATAATACAGAAGGTTATGTACAGTATGTTTTACCGAGGGGACCCAAACACAATACAAGCAGAGGCAGGTAGGTAGAAAAACAAAAAGTGAGCTTTAACAACACGCAGAAGTCTCAAAAATCCAAAATGCAAGCAACAAAAAGGCAGGTGACAAAGAAGCTGGCAACAAGGAGAATCCAAGAAAACTAAAGAGTAACACAAAAATGGAGGATAAATCATAAAGCCATGGGGAACGCAGGGGGCACACGAGGACCAGTCAACAAACACAGGAGACACAGGACTGATATGAGGACAAAAGCAGACAAACCGACAAAGAGTAAAGGTTTTTTAGTTTAATGTATTATTATGAAGTAAACGTTAATGAAATAATAAAAATAATAAAATGGCTATAGAATAATGACACCATGGTTCCTATAATCCTTGCCTGCACTGCAGTTTGGTCTAGCACGGGCACGAAAACTCCCATAAAAATGAATACTGACCGGCGATCCAGTTCAGTGGGTGTCAGTTTCCACTTTAAGCTGAAAAAAAAATCGGTTTTAAAAACAATAACAAATACATTTATGGATGAAAGATGTGGAAGCAGATATGTAACTGAAGATTAATAGTATTTTACTATTCTCACACCAGCCACAGTCTGTTCTCCCTGCTGCCGTGTGGTAAAAGATACAGAAGTATCCGCTGCTGTTCCACCAGACTATGAAGCAGCTTCTCCTCCTGAACTCATCCTCAACACTCCAACATAAAAATGAAGGGGGGCAATAATCTTTATTATTCTTTTGGCCAATAAATCCCATAAAATGACCAAAACAAACAATGCTACAGTTTGTTTGGACATTCAGGTGTGTTATGCTTGTAGCAGCTGAAGTGGCCTGGAGCTGTTCGCCTCAAGCAGAGATGTGGAGCAGGCTACAGAGGTCTGCTAATTTCCCTCTGAAGCCACACAATGCTTTATACTTTTTTTTTTTTAAACTTTTTTTTGCATATGCAGTCGTACTCCCCAATTATGTCAACATACTTTGATGTGTAAATCGATGGTGTGCCCCTTTAACAACATCAGGCAGGTGGCAGGTGAAAACTCAAAATAAACATCAATGGCCAGAGCCAAAAAACACATCACCCAGCGAAACAGGGTGCCTCAGTGATAGGGTTTTAATAGTTTCTGGAGGTCTTGTGGTAGAGGAATAAGACTCAAATATCTGAAATTGGCTAAATGGGCAGCACTTTTTAGTAGAAATCATGAAATGTCATTGTATCAAGGGTCTTAAGAAAATTATAAAATATCACCAGACTTGGGCTGCTTGAAAATGTGAGTCTGTTCACAAGGTTTCTATTTTATTTGCAGGCTTGTAAACAAGTAAGACAGGAAGCAGTCAACCAAATAATTGACTGAAGTGATCATAATACTGTAAGACATCAAAAACCCAGTCAAAGTTAATACAATACAAATACTTTACCTAAGTGTTTGTACTCTAAATGCTCAAGGTACAAATTTTAACTCTCTTGGTGCAGAGGTGCCCACATCAACATAGTAAAGACTCGCTATAGTGGGAGTGAATGCGGTAGGCACCTATATAATGCAGTCAGTAGCTCGCCTATCTCATTACGGATGTTTTAGTGTTTGGCTCTGCATCACGGGGTGATGGAGTCTCGCAGCATTTGTTTGAGGTTAAAATGGGACACTCGTGCCTCATCACTGGTGGAGAGCTTTTCATTGTCTCTGAGGCCACTGTGAGAGAAGCTCATGGGGCGTACCTCAGAATTATCAGTGTCCTGAGAGGGTTAGTCTCCTCAGCGTGATCAAAGGATAAGGAGGGCATGAGTGACTTGGAAAAAAGTATGACTTGTCTTTTATCTGTGAATGAAGGAGATGTAAAAGTGATATTGATTAATTTGGAAAGGAGAGGCAAGGTAGAGCAAGGACCCAGCTCATAGGCTGCTTATTCCTCCAGCGTATTAATGATGTGGGGGAGCAGCAGGAAACACAGCAATGCAGATAAAGCAAACATGCTCTGCTTTTTCATCCAAGCATCTATTTTTTAAACCGCTTATCCTGTTCAGGGTGGCAGGGGGCTGGAGCCTTTCCCAGCATGCACTGGGTTAGAGGTTTTGTGCCAGTTTGTTACAAGGGGGATTTTCTTTTGCACAATGAAAATAAATAGAACACAGAATAGTGCTTTGATGAAAATATCATATTATTGTTATTTTTCTGCCCATTGTGAGTTGGATTTAAAACTGTGATTAATTTATAGAAATTAAATTAAGGATTCATGATGTGGATTTTTTCAGCCGTTAGCAGACACCAATTACCTCTTCTCAAGATAACTGATAACTCCACATTTTTGTATTTTCCTAACCTGTAGTTTGTGCATATTAGAGGGTTGGAAAGGCTAAGATGGAGTGAGCAAAGATGGATGATTTAATAGTCCATAGCTTTAATAAGATTTGTGTTGTTAAAACTCTCCCCTCCTCTCTGAACCCTCGCAGAACATGTGTTGTAAATTGCAACAGTATTGTTTTCCTCTGAAACTGAAAAAACAAAAAACAAAAAACGTCCACACCAGCAAAAACATGTCTGACTCTCTAGCCTACACGGCACGGCTCTTTCCAGGTGCAGCAGTTTGATGTCATTAAGTGACAAAGTCATGCTGTGCTTGTTGTTGTTGTTCTCCTCCTCCCTCTTTTCTTTGTGTTTATTGGTGGATCACAAACCAACTTTGAAGGTCAATTTTATTCAATTCGCCCAAAACTCATAAGTGGGCTTTACAATCTGTACGGTGAACAACATCCTCTGTCTTGAAAGCCTCGATTCGAGTGAGGGAAAAACTCCCACACAAAATCCTTGTTGCGGAGAGGAAAAAAAATAAGGAAACCTCAAGAAGAGCCACAGAGGAAGGATACCTCTCCCAGGATGTACACGCATGCAAAAGATGTTGCGTGTACATAACAGATTAATTACAGAGTATACACATTTCAATGACAAAATATCTGATACAAGGAGATTATATAAAATATATGTAAAGAATATGGATCCAGGAAGACGACTGAGGAGGTCCGAGCCACACAACCTGCTCTCCACCATGGTGACCTGGAAGAGGACAGGCAACACAGGATAATTAGCAAGAAAATATCAGAATTAAAAAAAAGTACAGATACAACAAGGTTGTAAAATGATGTGAACGATCCATGGGGGGCCCTAAGGGTTATGACGTCCCACCAACTTGTCTTCATAGTATTAAACAAGATACGTTTATATTTAGCACAATCAAACTTATTCATACATGAAAATAATAAGAAAACAAAACAAAAGACAGATCAATTATGTTGCTTGTTTTAAGGATGCGTAGTAGCCGACTAAAACTAGTAAAACTGATTAATACTGATTGGCTACTTAGTTTATTAGTTATAACTACTCTGCACTATTTGCTGGAAGTTCAATGTTATATTGCCTTAATATAACCAGGTCTGGACCTCTAAATGTGGTTCCAGTATTGAGTTTTTGGGTATTTGTTGTTGCACATCTTCAGGGCACATTAACATTGTACTGTATGTGGAGCAATTAAGCTGCAGGCTTCATAAAGGTGACAATAATAAATAATAAAATAATAAAACCATAGCAATTTTGTAATGACAGTAGCAGAAGCAACAAATGACCTAGGGACAGAAAAATTGTCTAAATTAAATTTTAAAAATCTAATCATTATTATCACTAACAGGAAGTAAAAGTTGTCTCAGATCAACCAAACTGCAGCAAGAGAAAGACTGCAGGGAGTATCCACAGGCGAACAGACAGGGATTGTTGAACTGAACACTAGTTCAGGAAAAGGCAGAGCTTCTGTCAGTATACTGCTGTCTAACATGATCCAAACACCAGGAGCCTTTAGATATAAGATAAAAGTTCACTTTGGACAGCAACAAAACACGCTTAATTTTTTAACGTTTCCGTCTAGACATCAAAACAATACAGACTGTAGTGTTGTGATTGAAAAAAAAAAGTACAGACAACGGTGTACGGAGAATGTAGGACAGACGAGAGCACTGATAAAATCAACAGTAAGCAGCCAAAATCTGAGTAAACTTCTCAGAGCTTGTAAAGACATAAATGCTGTAATTTATATTTAAATGAACGGCTCTTAGAATTTGAAAGTTCACAATTTTGATGTTAAACAGTTATCCTTTTTGCTCTGAAGTAGAAGTCTAATCAGTCAGTGTGTTGAATTCCAATTCCAGGTTCTCAAATACGAAGATATGCTTCTTTCTGTCTTTTAAATCCTGTAAATTCAATATCTTCTTTTGGGTTTTGGTTGGAAAAAGACAGTTTTTTCAAAGACATCATCTTGGGCTTTAGTTGTGATGGACATTTATTATTTTACTGTATCCTGATTTTATATAAGAATAAGAATGTTTTTAATCAAAAACATATTTCACAGATTAATCAATGATGAAAATAGTTGATAGTTCAAACTGTAAAAAAAAGACAAAAATAGCATGTTGAGCTATAAAATCTGAGTCAAATTTTAAGATGAACCAAATTATGAAATAGAAGAGCATATACAACGCCAGTGTCACATTCATTTAAGGGGCAGCCCAACTGCCTTGGCAGGAAAAGACGGGATGGCCCATGGCCAACTGCAAGCAGAAAAAATGGTCAAAGGTCTGAGCCCACACACACTGTCACAAAATGTCTTGTGTGACACCTCAGAGTGGAAAACACCCACACTTTGCCTCTGCTTTGCTTAATCTGAATGGATTTCACTGCAAGCAAAACGCCAGCCTGGAGCCTGGAAAAACGTGTGCGAAAGAGCCAAAATGCCAACGAGGAGGGAGCCGGAGAGAGACTGGCGGGGGGAGAAAAGGGAAATGGTCTTATGGAGAAGAGACAATACAAAGTTAGTGTGGGTGGCCTGCCAAGCCTGCGAGAGAAATATCACTCTCACACCCATTCTGGCTCGCAGGATTCCCCATGGCATAAGCATGTCGGCCAAACTGTGACAATCTCGGTCCAATCAAGGCCCTGTGGCCCTTAATTACTGAGCCGTAACCTCCAACAATAATTCATGCATTTCAAAAGCTCATGAGATAATCGGGGACATTAAAACGCCTCTGGTCTTCGGCGAGGAGCTGGAGATGTAGTAAATGAAAGATGGCTAACAGAGAGAGACCTTTGCTGATTCGGGGGCTAGAACTCTTTCAGATTGAAGTGGCTGTTGAAAATTGCTTGAACCATAAGAGGACAGATGTTGCATGATAAATGACTGCTCTGTCACAGAATGTTTTATTATGGTTCGCTTGTATCCAACACTTTAACCGAAGCTGATAACCTCATATATAACGACCACATATATAATACATAAATATACATGACTGTCATTATTCTGACTGTCATTCAACATTTGAGGGCCATTTTTCTTGTCCCCTGGTGCAGTTGAATAGAAAACATCATGCTGTGTGTGTGTGTGTGTGTTTGAACATTTACATACACAGATCAGCCATAACATTTAAACCACCTGCTTTGTATTGTTTGTTGCTGATTGTTTGTGTCGCCAAAACAGCTCTGATACATCTCGGCAGAGAGACTCATGACTTCTGGGGGTTTCCTGTGGTGTCTGACACTGGGACATTTGTAGTGGATCCTTCAGGTCCTGTGGGTTGGGTGCTGGGGCCTCCATGGATCACACTGGTTCATGCACAGCCCACAGATGCTTGTCAGATTGGGATCTGTGGACTTTTGGGATCAGATTAACGCCTTGAG
The DNA here is from genome assembly GCF_040436345.1 of Pagrus major. NCBI lineage: Eukaryota > Metazoa > Chordata > Actinopteri > Spariformes > Sparidae > Pagrus > Pagrus major. Next base: position 10,561,440 of record NC_133220.1, read on the forward strand.
CTCTTTGTCACTATCCTTGGGCCATTCCTGAGCAGTTATTGTGGTGTGTCAGGGCGCATTGTCCTGCAGGGGGGACCACTGCTATTAGCTAGTGTTGTCCAGGAGGTTGTTTACATGGTCTACATTGGTGAAAAAAGCAAATTACTTGTTCAAGGCTCTGGGCCTGAAAATATGACTACAGTATTCCCTCAGAAACCCTCAATATATCATAATAATGAATGAAATCACTTAATATCTCGCCACAGGTAAGATCATGATTAAGGGTAATTATGGTAATTATACACTAGCAGGTACAGGGTTGAACGTAGATTTAAAATAGATGTTTCTTCTGGTGTCTCCTTGTTCCATTCAATATTTGGGCTCTGAATCAGTGTTACTCAACAAGATCAATCAGTAGATGTGTCATTCCTCAGAAACACACATTTTGATTTGGGGCTGATTAGGGCATTTACTGTTGACTCTGTACTGTGGTGCTTCAGTCCAAACTGTAGCCAGTAGAAGAATGACTAAATCACAAAAAAGATTTTTTTTCTGCATCGCTCTGTTGAGAGAAAATGTTTTCATAACCACTCATATTGAATAACATGTAGACTGAAGCTGTTAAATCTGTGATAGGCCAACATCAGCCAGTAGAATTGGTGGATTGATGTATTGATTGGACTTTAGTGTGTACCTTTAAAGTTGGTGCAGTCAGTCAATAAACACAAAGAAGAAGAAGAAGTGCGGCATATTGTTCCTGAGTAGAGCCACAGTGCAGTCAAGAATCAAACTCTGGTGGTGTGGATGTTTTTTTGGCCACATTTGGGCCTTCCATATGTTGAGCTTGAAAAATAATTACTGCTCTTTAAAATGTTTTGCAAAAAAATAAAGGACATATATTTTGAACTAGATGGTTTTTTTTTTTTGTAGGTACTTTTTGTTCTGTTGTATCCTGTATGCTTTTGGTTTTTTACAATATAAATGCAGGAAAGTATATTATCCAAACCAAATTGTTTTTAATTTTAATCACAGTTGCCACTATTTCACTTTTTTTTTTTTTTACCAAATGCAATTGCAAGCAATTCAGCTGCACAGCTACACACAGCATCATCATGTAATTTTGCACCCAACAGTTATTATTCAGGAAATTTCTGCAGGAGATCCCCCCACTGTGTGCTAATTAACTCGCTAAGCTTAATTGAATTCCATTTAGCAGGTAAATAAATATATGCCGCTCTATCATTAGCTCATCCCTGGTAATTAGTCTATTGTTATTCTAAATTGAACACACCTGCTTTTTATAATCTCTTTTCCACATACAGTGGAGTTACATTGAGACAGCTTTAAGATTTGAGGCTCGTGAGGAGAAAGTTAGGATTTACATGTTGTATATCCCGCAAAGACCCCACCTCCTCATAGCAATTAACAATCACAAAAACCTACGGAACAACCTGGGCCAGGATTAATAAAGCCCTATCCCAAGTTATTACATTGAGCCTATGAGCGGATTATCCCTGTCCTGTGAATGGATGTCTCCATTTCCTGCTTCTCTGGCTCCTCACTGTATTGGCTTCTAAATACACCCAGGCAATAAAGACTTAATTCACAGTCGGACATTCAGTCAAGCAGGTCTGGTTTCCTGGATTCGATCACATTGGAAGGTGTATCAATTTTGTAAAGTCGCTAATGGAAAATGGCAATGCATGTAATAGTGACTGGCACTGACATGTGAGTCCAAGACCTAATGTGAGCAAAATCTCACCGAGGGAAATTCATGTATTCCTTCTGGAGAGACAAGAAAGAGTTTTTGTTTTTAACTGATGAGATTTCCCAGAGGAGAAAACCTTGCACTCCAGATATTGGAATTGATTTACTCCACTGCAGCGATCCAGATATTTACCTTCTAGCTAATTGCAAGCGGCAAGACCCATTCAGTATAGAAAGAATAAGACTCACCGAGGAGCAATGCATTTTCTTTCTATGCCTTTTGGACACATGCCACACCCTCCATTTAAAAGCCTCAGCTCATTCCAAGTGATTCACACAGATTTGTCCCGTTTAACCTGAGCTGCGTTCCAAAGTGGGGGTGACACGAGGCCAGAAGTGTTGAAAAGACAAGTTTTAGAGATTGTTGGTTGTTATTCTCTAATTGAGTTTCAAGATGGATCTTTTCAAACCCTCTTTTCGGTGCTATTATGCATATTGGTTGTCAGGAACTAGCACTTAATACGCTGCTTCATAATCAGCCTACTTCAAACAGGGGTCGAGCAAACTCACAAGTAGCTAATTCTTAAAGACTGAACCATTCATAAAAAAACACTTGAATCTGAATAAATTTTGCTTGATTGCATGTGTTACAGGTCTTCTTCTTGATTGAGTGTTTCAAATCCACTTTAGTCTCCCTCACGATTGTTTAACTACATGGATACAAATCTGGCTCAACCTCACACTTGACATAGCTAACAATGAGCCAAACGGGTGAACAGAGAGGATGCATTTTCCATGATTTGAGCACATGTACCTATTTACTAAACTGCACACATTCAGTATAATTATGCATCTAATGTTGGATTTACTCTTTGTTTTTTGTTTTTTTTACAGATCAGGAGCGGATAGGAAAGGACTCAAACTATGAGCAGGAGGGAAAGGTGCAGTTTGTGATTGATGCAGTCTATGCCATGGCTCATGCCCTGCACAACATGCACCAGGAGCTCTGCCCGGGGAAGGTGGGCCTCTGCGCTAGAATGGATCCCATCAACGGCACTCATCTGCTGAAGCACATCCGCCGTCTAAACTTTGCAGGTCAGTCACGTTTGTCTCAACTCAAGAGGCCTTATAATGTGAGCTTTTTTGTTCATTTAAATCCAGACAGCGTGCACCAAGAACTGAGTCTGCAACATGTTCATGTTCACAATACACCCAAAAGTTTACCAAGTTGACTACAAAATGGGCTGAGATTACAAGCAAGTGTTTTTTGTGCAATTGCTTTTTGAAATGGGCTAGAGGACACACTGTCCACTGGAGTGTAAGCCAACAGGTTACAGTTGCTGCTTTTCTGTGCTAAAAACCAAACAAAAACTGAGGATAGTCGTATTAAACTGACATGGTTTGATCAAAAAGTGCAAAAAGGAAGAAAAAAAAAGGGTATGAGTGCTTCCTGAACTCAAATTCAGTTTGTTAGAGGTGCTTTTTGGATAGGGATACACATGTAACTCCGAGCCACACTCTTTTGAACAAATACAATAAAGACATTTTACTAGTTCAGAAGAGAGTGCCTTGGAGTTTTCTTGTGAAATGATTTGATACTTAAATGAAACCTGGACTGTGAAACACAAGCACTGTGTATTCAGCCCGTTCAAGGTGGGAATGTTGCACCATTTATCTGCCTCACTGTTGAATGATCACCGAAGGAGGCGACATTATGCCAGTGGTGTTGATTCAGTTTAAAAAGACAAAAAACAAAGCCGGCGTAATGACTGGTCTTCATCACAGCAGTATTGTGAGATGTCTATCTAAAAGGGGGTCACAAAGAGTTTTTAAGAGACTATGTGTTACCCCCACGGTCTAGGGGTGTGGGTGTGAAACATAAAGACGAGAGTCGGAGAGTGTAAATCAGTTCAAAAGACTTCAAGGTAAACCAAGACCAAAATAACAAACAAAAGCCAAACTATCCCTCCAATGAAAACTACCTAAACCCAAACAAAAAATGTCAGTTCATCCCTACACTTTGTGCCATATACTATATCTAGCTCCAACCCAAGCAGTATCAAAGTCGTTTAGCAAAGCTAGTGTGCTATCACGAGCACAGGTAATTAGGCTCGCTAAACACATTCACTTCTAACACCAAAGTTATGAAGTTATGAAGACGAAGCCCCTGGATTGGCAGTGCCGATTGTTATCTGGTACCTTCCAGTCGTTGAAAGAGAAAGATCAATCTCGCTCTCAACAGCATTTTACCAAAATATACACGATAGACAATACAAATATTGCTGGGCCTGTAACACTATCGCACAAGATCTCATATGAGATGTGATTGGATCATTTATAGCAGATCCAGGGTCAGTTTGCTGTGAAACATTACTGACATCGTTTGTGTACATTTGATAATCAGGTTCAAAATCGAAATTACCATTTCACTATTATGGAAAAACGAAGACTGCTTCCAGCTAAATGCTAAGGTCCTCATGCTAACATTAGCACTACAGCTATGCATACATAGGTATATTTTTTATCAGGTGCTGTCTCAATGCCAAAATCCAATGATCTCTCTAAGGAGCTAAGGAAAAAGGGTTAGATGTGTATAAATCTAGCAAGGGCTTTAAGAAAATATCTGGAAAAAAATTATTCCACTGCTCAGAAAATCATATACAAATGAGGAAGATTTCAGATTACTGCCAACTTGTCCAGACCAGGCTGACCCAGCAAATTGATCCCAAGATGTCAATATTGGTGACTGTGTCATGGTCTGCAGCTTCATTCGCTGCCTCGGGACCTGTTCAAATGTGAGGCCATCTGTTAAGAAGTCAAAACTGAAGAATTGGACCTTCCAACAGAAGTGAATCTGCAAAAAAAGTCTGAAAAAGAAGGAATGCAGGCTTCATGGATTGATATGAAGCAGGTTTTACATGCATTGAGTTATTTATGCCAAGTACTAGTTACTGAAGCCAAGGGTGTACTTACTTTTTCTCAAGATGGAAGTAATATAAGTTTTTGTATCTCACTATTTTCTGTTGAATTTACTCACCTTTTATCCATACATAAAGTTTCAGTGAAGATCATATATTAATCGACCTTTATGTCCAAAAAAGAGAAACGTTTGATGGGCTGCACTCACTTTTCCACTTGGCTTTAGCACCACATTTCTTAGCAATCCATCCAATAGTTGTTGAGACATTTCACCTTGAGCCGAAAATATCAACATGCTGCTTGCGCAACAGGAAAACTCAGAGAATCACCAAAGTCATGAGGATTTTCTTCTTGCAACTATGAATGTTTGACAAAATTGAATTACAGTCCATCAAACATTAGTTGAGATAGTTCAGTCTGGACCAAAGTGGTGGACGAACCAACAGGCTGAGATTGCATTCCTCAGAGCTATGCTGCTTCTTCTGCTGTATGACCCACTTTCCATTTCCTCCACGTGGCTTTACATTATACCGAGCTATCACTCAAGTTCACATTCATGACTAGCATATTAAAAATTAACTGCTTTCACACTAGGCGCAGTGATCCAGAGTTTCATTATGTAGACAATTTCTTTTTAAAGCAAAGCAATTTAAGACAATTAAAATTCTTTCTCAGAGACTTGAGTATGCAGTGTTTGCACAGATAAATTATTCATTTGAACACTAACTCTTCAAGCTAATCTTTCATTCTAATAACTACTTGTTGCATTGGCAGAATGTCAATTCAATGTTTTATTCATATTGAGAAGTAAAAGAAAATATTTTCCTTTGCTGTGCAGGCTTTGGTGTAACAGAAGATCAGGGACATTTTTATTATGACAGGGAGGGTGCCACAGTTAATAAATGGTTTTGTACACGAGGCATGTTCAGGTTGGGACATATATTACTATTCTGTTTAGTGAGTACAAACTAACTCATGCCTGGACTGAACCACTGCTGCCAGAGCCAATCCCAATCATTCTGCCCGAGGTGGTGTTGATTACTGAACACATGAGCAGAACATGTGCAGTTTGTTTTTGTCAGACCAACTTGCATCCAGCATCCTTAAAATAACTGAAAAAATACCACTAAAATGGTGAGAATCAGGATGAGATCAACGCAGGTTTTATCCACGTTGTTGAGTTGACTTCCAGAAAAAAACAACTCTTAAATTGACACGTGTCTGATCAACCTGCAGGACCTTTAGTTTCCTGCTTCGTGTAACCCAGTGCTTAAATTGTAAATTAAAAGGTCCTACAACACAGACAGAGTGCTGTTCCTGCAAGTCAGGAGGAGCAAAAAAGTGAGGGAACACATGAAAAATTTAATATAACATCCTTGCTGTGCCTGCAGCACAGTGGACAACGTCTGGGGGCTAGCAGTTAACAAAACTAAAACTGTTGTGACAAAGTGAGCATTATTTATTAATCAGGGCATTCACAATAATCACTCAAAATCAGCACAGAGAGGTGTGTAGTAAAAGCGGATTAACATAACTTTGCTCGCACTCTTTCCTCTTTTTCTCTGTCTCTCCTTGACTGTCCCTTCACCTCCCTGACGACTCGTCTTTCCTGTTTGTGGGCGGCTACAATGGGGGAAAATGGAATTATGGCCAAAAGATCTACAAACAGCTACAAAAAGCAGCAGGCTAAGACACCAAACTAGGTGACCGGGGGAGGATTATAGTGATGATATGCCAAAATACACTCAAAAGCATAAATCTCATGCCATCTTATCAGAAAATATGATTTAAAATACCTGCAAAACAGAGACACAAGCGATCTTGGAAGGAAAGGACAAATTAAGCCCTGGTGTAATCTCTACTGTAGCTTCTGTGTTGACTAACATCTGTCGGATGATTTATACAGTTAAAAAACACAAATTAACAATTAGCTAATATTAACACAATGTCAGACTAAATAAAGTAAGAAAAACAAAAGAGAAAAAAAAAGAAAGAAAGAAAGAAAGAAAGATCAGGTTTATAGAGGAGGCTGGTATCTATGACTAAGTACGGTTTGATGCAGGTCCAAAAAAAACCCAATCCGGATCTAGTGGATTTGAATGTGTTTTCATACAGGGTAGTCTAGGGATAGAAACCTGCAGCTACCACCTGCAGCTGAGATAATGGGGATTCAGAGAGGTTTTAGAAAAGTATCCAAACGGATTTGACAGATTTTGGTGCGGATCCAGATCTGTGGGGAGAGTAAACTAGACTACGCTCAGCAGGCGAACGTTTAGCAGAGTTTTAAATCTTATACCCAACGAGATCAGCTTAAATTATAGGTAAGCTGTTATGGGTGGTTTGACTTTGATATTGGATTAGGCTTGATTGAATTAAAGGGGACTGTTGGGCCTTTATGGAGGTATGCACTCTACTGAATGCCATTCTATTTTTTTCAAGAATTGCTGTCACTTATAACAACAAGCCATTAGTTTAAGTTATTACTTAGCTTATCGGGTTACTTCCTTTTAAGAGGTTGTTGCTGTGGCAACCAAGCTCTCTTCTGTTTTTTTTGCTACAATAAGAATGTATACAGGTACGTACGTTTAGGTAAGAATGGGGAATAGGAATTTCACTGCCCTCAGTAACCAGTAAGTAAGTAAAATCAGTAAGTTTATCAATGAAATACATCCCATGACTTGATAGAAACCAGGTGGAAAAAGTTAACAGTCTGTTCAGTCATTATGATGCCCTAAATCCCCAACTGCAGCAGCGGAGCTGCCCAGAATACAAGAGCATGTGTAAAAAAACAACTGATGGACTGCTGTTCACAACAGGCACTGCTGGGTTCACTGGTTCTCATGGTCTGTTTGAAACAGCATCTGTCTTCTCTTTTTAAAAACTTCTACATCTGATAGTCTGGGTAAATTTGGTTTATACAATTGTCAACTGAAGAATATGTTAGTTTCCCCCTGGCACATACTGATGTTTAACTCCATCTCTAAATATGTATAGATGTATTTATTTTTTCTGTACATTAAAGACAGTACTGAGCCTGGCATCAAATTCAGAGTTTGAGTTTTAAATGCAAACACTGTGGGAAAACATGGCAGCTTTTATTCCTCCTTTTGGAAATGATGGTTGGAGTTTTGGACGGACTTATTGACTTTTTGTGTTTTTACGTACATTTTCTGTTCTGCCCTTTTGTTTGAACTCACCTTAGACTAGACTTCCTTGTGTTTGGCTTGACTGTTGAGGGTTTATTCTGTAATATTATCTTCCTGAGTTTTCTGCTTTTTCTTGATTGTCAAAGCACTTTGTAAACTCTGTTTTTTTAAATGTGCTATATAAATAACGGTTTTTATTATTATATTATCAGAAAACAAAGTCAGTGCATGATGAATAAAATATTCTATTACAATAGCACCAGGTACTCATGTTAAATATCCTTTGTAAGAGTGGAAATAAAAGTCTTATTTATGTATGTAGATTGGCATTACACCCCCAAAAGAGATCAACATTTAAAAAGATTGTTTGCACAGTGAGGCCTGAGTGGTGCTTTTTGACAAGTGGCTTCAACAAGGTTTTCAGCCTGAAGCAGGGACTTGAAGCTCCATTGCAGTTGGTCGTTTTCAGCTGAATTTTGTTCTCGGCAGCAAACTGTATTAATGTTACAACACCATCTGACCAGAGGGGTTGCCTTGAGGTTACACTGCACTCTGCGTCTAATTGCGTCAGCACACAGCAGTATATTGAACTTGTACAGATACATAAAACAACAGCTAAGCCTGGACTGTGTATTATATTTTCAAAGACAGTATTTATCTCTGTGCTGTGTGATATTAGTATGTTACGCACCAGTAAGCACACAGGGCAATCATCCCTATTTTTCTTACAAACAAAATGTAAAAGTAGGTCATTTTTTGTCGTGATGAATCATTCTTGAGGCTGAGCCAGCAAGAATCTATTGTTACAGATTTCTGTTTGTTGTCAGCAGTTTCAGCGGACATCTGCTAAAAATAATTCACATTTCATCCTCTGCAGGGCTGCACTGCTCTCAAGAGTCCAGCCAGACCATATCCATAGCAAATGTATTATGTCTTAGGTTGCATATGTAATGAAACTCAGCTGATAAAGGTCAAATGTCAAAGAGCTTTTCAAAAAGAGTTCATAGTGGTCATACCCCTGGCAGGCTCAAAAAGCCATGTATCTATGATATCTCAGTGGGCTGTCAGGGTCTCACCAGGGGACACAGTTAGCTCACTGATGACAGATAACCTTTGAGAAAAGATGAAAAGCAATCTGACAAAAGTATTTCCTTGGTCAGGATTTCTGTCAGGAGTGCTTTCTCAATCTTGCTTTTTCACACAGATGGATCTCAAGTTATAGCTGTTTATTTATTCCAAATCAGAAACCTCTTAAGCTCATTCAGCAGCCACCATCGCTGCGGCCAACAAAGCAGAAGAATCAGACACATCCAGCCCATCTTCATGCACAGTTTGACACTCTTTAGAGCTTCTCTCTTTCTGGTTCCCACCTCAGATGCATCTAAGAGTTGTTTAGACTTCAGTAGGCCACAATTGAATGAAGCTTCCCACAGTGTTTCATGTCTCTTGCTATCACATCAGGGAAAGTGTTTTTTGCTTTGCTGCAGACGAACAAGCTGTGGCCTTTACGCTGTCGCGCTCACCTGGGACGGCGGTTATGAGTGTGGAATAAAGGTGAGCTCGGTGGGTTTTCCATCACTGCTCACGACCTCTTCTCAAGGATGTGCTAAGTCTTCATTGGTGTGCAATTCAAAAGTTACTTCTAGAGTGTTTTTTAAACATGGTTTTTGAATAACGCAAAATGTCAGTTTTTCTTTTAATGGCTTGACGCCCAGCGCTGTTATTCACAATAATCTGACTGTCAGCACCTTGGCATGATAAGAATGTACCGCTCTCACCATAAAGCCTCTTCATCATAGCATGGTATCTACTTCTGTCACCTGTTGTACACATACTGTAAGATTTCCAAGTACAAAAAAATAGATAGGTTATGTGAATAACAAATAGTGACTAAGACAGGCCTTTATTTCCCAAGCTGAATCTTTTTATTTTTCCGTTATGCATCACCATGTTTTGTGACCCTCTTTCTTTTGTTATACACTATGAAAATTGAGATAGCGCGTCCGCTCAATTTTCAAAATATCGGGATCTACAGCACAACGAACTCAGACATGTTAACAATAAACACACTTAAAACAGACAAAAAACTAAACTATTTAACTATGTAGCCTCAACCACAGTAGAAGCACAAAACTCAAGGAAAAATGACAAAATAAACACAGTCTGAGCACGTCAACAACATCAAGCAGGCATGACACTCCTCATGCTCATCCGCATGCTCCTCAAACACTCCCAGTGGGATATAAAGCCGCATGGAGAATGGAACAAAACAGCTTCGGACATGCCAGGTTACAGAGGAGGTACCTAGTGGAATCAGGGGGATAGAAGCTTCCTCCATCTGCAACAAATTCGCAAAGGGACGAAACTCAAAGCAATTTGGTGGATATCTGAATGTCTGTGCATGTGTCTTTTAATATGACAGTATCTGGTTGTATGTCAACCAGCGCTTATGGGAAAACATAAAAAACTTCCGTCATACGTATAGCACTAGGCTGTATTTATTGTGTCATTTTATATATTTAGTGTGAACAGCCTAAATAACAATACTGTTGACCAGCCAGCCTGATGGCTTATGTGACTGGATAATGCAGTGTGACGTCGGGTTGCGATTCTCCAAAAGTTGATTGTCTTTCAGCTGCTGATTTAAGGATACATTAATGGCACAACGCGACGCCTAATTTGGTCTGAATGAGGCCTCAGTCAGTTTGCTGACTTCATGACTTCTCTTGACTTGTGCTAGTGTTACACTATGTTTCACGTCTCATGTTGAATGGTTTCATCACAAAAGTTGAACAAGCAACTGATTAAAAATGAACCTTGGAAAAATTAAAGGAAAATTCATCCATTGTTATTTGTTGTCGTGATAAATTCAGGATAATGTTCATTTCCACACCAATACTCATCATGTCATACTCAGTTTGTTTAGCGGAACAGAAATGCTGTTTTTACTCACTTAATTCAAGTTGTTTCTTTTTTTGGTTTTTCATTTGTCCAGTTACAGTCACAGTGGTGGAAATGCAAAATCAATCCAAAACCGAGTAGTGCTAGGCCTTCAGATGTGATTGGATAAACGGCATTAGAAAAGGGAAGCACGTAAGGCTAACATAAGACACACTTGCACTGAGCCAAGGATGTTGTTAAAAAGCCTTTATCTGTGAGGGCATCTCAGAGTTAAAAATCACAAAGGAGTTGAAGTCGTACTGATAGAAACTGAAAACGCACACTTGCAAACGCAGCAGACCCAGCTGGAGTTATTCAATGAATGAAAACAGTATTTCTGTTTGAAAAGGAGAAACTAAGAGCAGCAAATTGGTGAATATGCCATGACTCTGTCGTTGTACTAAAAGAATTAGCGCTGTGAAAGTGTACATTATGGTGAATTTATCATGGTAGTTTATTGAGAATTGCTAAACCCTCCTCAATGTCTTAACCTGCCCTTTATTTGTTCATGCTGGTTATTATAGGAGACTCATTAACTGAATACTGGTGTCTATGGGACAATCTACATTATTTGTATTCTCTCCTTTGTAGCACCGAAACCCAAATGCATTGTTCTTATTTTTCAAAGCATGCCCTTTGTTTGCTTACAACACTTACAGCCCAGCTAGAGAGCACTTGTAGATAGCAGAAGCTTATATGCTGTGATTGAGTAATCATGCTAATGTCATGACAGTGACAGAGGGGCGGAAAAGACGCACACACACACACTTCAAAAGTGAAGTGGATCCGTGGTAAATTCTGCATGACTTGCCTGCGTACAGGTCATTAAGAGTTAATGACCGGTGTAGAGGGCAGCAAGCTGTGCTGCCATTCACCAAGGTGTCCCGGTTGTGCATCCATGCAGAACAAGCACACGTTGGATTAATGATCATACTCGGGTAATTCTTAAGGTGTGTATGTGTGGTGGAAGAGGGCCCAATACCACAGTCATTAACTATTACATATAATTACAAGCCCTCAATTAACCCCAACCTTTCTTTGAGAGCACACAAAGCAACGAGTAAACGAGTAGCCTCTGGTGCACGTGTGGCCTCGGGCTACCTTGTCACATTAGTGCACAGCACAATGCAGCGGTGGCAGAGGCCTCTGTGGGACTCATTATGCCCCCGACTCGTGTGAGGACTGCTTAGACAAGCAGTTTGTGCCACATGACAGGCCTAATTCCTCATCTGCAACTCAAAACGTTGACCACACTGGCCCAAAATGTACCGCTCTCTTCACCCTTAATGAAGACGACACACTGCACACATTCGCCTCAGAGAGAACGACAGACACACACAAATATTTCCCCATAGTGCCCTAATGTGTCATTTCATTAACAAAGACTAAAAGGCCAGATTTTGCAGACTTTTCCATTTGTTTTACCATAATGTGCACCACTTGAGCGGTATGATGCTTTGCGATCAGTTTTTTTTTTTATGTATGGTTGAGTCTTATGTATTTTAAAGGCCCATCTGGGGACGGACATTGCAAAATAGCTTTGGCTATGAATGCTGTGGTGTGTGGCATCTGTTCATACTACACTATCCCTATACAAATATACATTAAACAAACAGAAAAACTTCTCATGTGTCAAAATGTCAAGATATTGAATCAAAAGGAAGTATTGCATTTATTCGGCTGTCCTCAAGCCTCATTCTTCTGTGTTAAGATAAATTAATAAGAGTTAAGGTATTTTACTGTCATACAAAGACCACAGCTGAGGAACACCTGGGGCCAGGTGCATTAAACTATTTAATTTCACGTCTAAAACAATTTGTACGCACAAAGACATAAATATGCAATATGCATATGATTCTGTTTTATGTACTCGTTGATCAGTCATTGTAGAAATGGCTTCACCTCCAACTCCCACAATTTTACATAAAAGATGATGTAGAACCGCTCTTTGCATATCATACTTGTGCTGATATGAAGAACATCAAAGAATAAAAAAAGTGCAATTTAACCGATTATCTGTTCCATCAACATCACAGCAGAAACATTGCTCAAGGCTGTGGCTATTTATAGCACATGTACACCTAATTCATCACAGGTAAACCACCATCGAGGTAATATCTCAGTCATCTTCATTTAACGTCAGAAGGATGATAATTGATTCATGTTCAAAGTTAATATTGAAACAATTCAGGATCAGCTGAAGACATCATTAACAGGGAAGTGATGGCTCCAATGTAAATAAAATATATATATATACATATATAAAACATCAAATTAACTTTGTACATGCTCCACAGAGTGAATATAGAACACTCTGTCGAACACTGAGTCCAAGATAATAACGCAATCAGTGAAATTGGAAAACAACCTTAATAATGTTGAGCAATTTGCAGAGGTGACCTCCATTTTTTGGGTGTATCTGTGCTGCAAAGTTGACTACTGGCTGAAACTGGAGGGGAATGTACTTAACTTCGTGAATGTAATGTCACAGAGAGGAGAGGGTGACAAGAAGAGAAATAACCGGAGTCTCTGAATTCCGGGAGAGTTGACCTGAATTCAAACACACACACTTACACATCCTCGATGTGTACTGTTGCTCGGTATTTTACGACTAATGTTCAGTAATCTGGCTGTTTGGGGCAAATACAAATTTGCATTATAAACAAAAATAAACCCAAATGATCCTGGGCTGGTGGTGAACACACCCTTAAACAACCACCACTGCTGATGAAAATCTATAAATAATATGGTCCAAAAATAAAGATCAGATTAGCCTTTGAAATTAAAAATATTTTTTTTTTAATCACTACCTAAATCTTCCTCACCTAAATGTGCAGTCGCTGAAAGCCACAAAGACAGCTGTAAATCTATCAGAAGCATGAATTACCAAAAGACCCATAAAGCTGTTGAATATAATCACACTGTGTCGTTAGCGTAATGCTGCTACTGATGCTGCATTATTCTCTCAAAACCACCAGTGTGGTATTCAGAGTCCATTTGCCTCTTTCAGTTACAGTGGGGGGGTCCATGTGAGCACTTACAGGCTCGAGCACATGACCCCAGCCGCGACAGTGGAAGGCAGAAAGCTTCAAAGCACTTTTAAAAGCTTTGGAAACTGGAGGGAAAGAGGGGGAAAAGCTTGGCACGATAAAAATCTTAGATAGAAAATATGACAGTAGTCCTGGTGTTGATGTGCTTTATATGTTTATATAAACATAATGCCTCTCTGCTTGGTGAAGTCACTGTAATCCTCCCATGATCACTCACTGCTTTGTGATGTGGGCGGTATTGTCACAGAGGCGAGGCGAGTAAAACGGTAATGCTGTAATCCAGCAGGGCTGACTCATCGAGATGTGGATTAGGGCACTGCGTCCTCAAGCATCGAAACAAAGAGCAAGAAAAAAATACTCATCAGCAGAAATCCATCAGAAGCAATTGGCCACGTTTAGCTTTTGTTCTTAACTGGGATGCTCGTGTTTTGGGGGGGACTTAATAAGCCAGGCCACGCAAGAAAAACACAGGGGCTTACAGCTTTCATCAGCGTTTGAAGGTATGGATGTTTGTGGACGTTGATGTGAAAAGCAATTAGACATGAAGTTCCCTGGTTCTCCCTCTAAGGAGAACCTTTCCACGTTCTACCATGATTAAATGGATCGTCGGACTAAAAGTGTGGCTCATCTAGTTTCCACAGGGGAGCTTGCGGAGGAATCTTTGGTGTGCTTTCTTTGTGACACATCATTACAGCTCGTCCTAAAACGGCACACAGGAATACATCATCTTCATCATTGTGATAACAATTGTTATCACGATGATAAAGGGGAGAAGACCTTGATTAGACTGTATGAGTGGTGAGAAAAGTGTGTGTGAGGTCAGGAGGAGGTCAGTTGTCAACCTCTGGACCTCCTGTGAAGTTCCAGCTGTTCAGAGTCAGTTTCTCACTGTCCAAAGATGCTTGCAAGCACAAAATACAACATCTTAATGAATGCTGCTCGGTAGCTAGCAAAACAAAGCTGGTTGCCAAAGGGAGTTCAGGTCCTCATAATTGCACCAAGTGTGAGCACCAAGTTTTGAAAATGCTTTCTTGATGCAATATTTGCACATGGTAACACAAGTATTGTTAAAGTTAGCGGTAACACTTATCATAATCATCATTAATAAATGATACATTTATAGTTAATTACATTTGAGTGAATAGTTATTTAGCCGTTAACAAACAATGAAATGCTTCAGAAAACATTCATAAAGCAATTCAAAAAAGGCAACAAAAAGATCAGTAAGCTCAAACAAAGTGTGATAAAGGTGCCCGTAGGGAACATTGAAGTTAAAAAAAGAGAAATTCCAGGCATTCTTCTTACAAAAAGGTTGAAAAAGCCTTTTTTAGATACTGAGATTCTTTAAAAAATGTGACAAATGAGCTGAGTAGCAACCAGGTGTTACTCAGCTCATGTCAATATTTGTAGGAATTTCAGTATGAAATTGCCATCTAAAAAAAGACTTTTTCAACCTTGAAGACTGCCTTTGTTCATCTGTGATGGGATGTGAACTGCAGTCTCTGGCATGAAAATCAAACCAACTATGCACCCATTCACCACCCCAACCCCCGTACCACACACACTTCACAACACACCGGGTTAAAGGCCTTGGAAGTTGGTATCGAACGTACATTCTATCAAGGCTGTAATGATTTTTTTTTTCATTTTCAATTAATGCCAGTCGTTTCTCGATGAGTCTATTGGTTGTTTGGTCCATAAAATGGCAGAAATGGTGAAACATGTTGCTCCTTTATCCCAATCCCAAGGTAACATCCTGAAAAGATTTATTTTGTCCTCAACACAAAGAAATTCAGTTTGCTGAGGAGAAAGAAGAGCACAGAAACCAGAAAATATTCACATTTCAGAAGGTTATACTGGAGGATTTTGAATTTTTTCCTTAATAAAAAGACGACTCATTGACAATCACTATAGTGGGCGATTAATTTAATGGTCAGCAACTAATTGATTAAACGTCCACTCGTTGCAGCTCTACATCATATGCCTAAGGATGGTCTACTATGACTGCAATCCTTGGTGTATACTGTATGTCTTCATAAGGAGACATGTCCCGTCTCCAGAGAAGTTGTGAATATGTTTTTTGTTTAAAAAGAAGAAAATGGAAACTGTCTCACATTAACAATCGTCATTTTGGTTTTCAATGTCGTTAATTGGCTTGGTTTGCTTTCAAAGATCAGATTCATGCTCAGTACATTAACTCAGTGTTGTGAAGTAAATTATGGTGATTGTTCTCCCATTTAGGCATAGCTGGCAACCCCGTGCTCTTCAATGAAAACGGAGATGCCCCTGGACGCTACGAGATCTACCAATACCAAATCAGAAACCGAACGGCCGAGTACAAAATAATCGGCCACTGGACTGATCAACTCCATCTCAACGTGAGCATTGCCTTTTCTATCCCATGCCCACACATATCTACACAAACGGATTGACTGCATTTAACCTACAAGCGCTGTGCTCGCATTAGTGTTTGCACTGAAAATCCTTCTCTGAAAAGTTGTATTCTGCAGCTCTGCAGCCGTGTGTTTGCTCACTAACTCCTCCCAAACCATTTGATAGCGCTTACTGCCATCTTCAAAGGTGTAAATATCCAGAGGGCGCTTTAAATGATTAACAGGGCGGACTGTGATGAAAAGAAAGCCATGAGAGCTTAAGGACAGACACATTTAATATCATCTCTCCAGACGGCATCACTGACTTCCAAAAACAATACAGCGAGCAGACGGTGTGATGAAGAATCGGTATTATAACAGTAAATTACATAAAGGAACCAAACAAATTGTGTTTTGACAAAATGAAGAGGAAGCCTAGGGCAGGCAAAACAGAGTACAAGTGAACACATGAAGCAGCTTGAGAGGAGCTTTGCCTTCTTTACCTCTTTCAACATGTGCTGTGGAAGAAAAAGGAAGGAGGTTTGTGGTAGTCACCTACTGAGTGCGCCAGCTCTGACTCTTAAGCTGGCTGTATTTAATTAGTGTTCTTTGAGTTCTTAATTGAACGCACATTTGGAGAAAATTTTAACGGCTTTGAATGAACTGCCACAATTGAATAAAATTGATAACATAACATTAAAGAGAGCAGAGCCGTTTGAAATGATGAATTTAATTTATCTTTACAAGTGTGCTCGTGGAAGGAGGGAAAATCCACAGAGGAGAGGAGCATCCTGAAACAGAATTTATCTTTTGTTCCTCAGAACGTTGACAGCTGAGTATTGATTTTTTTAACACAAACAACTATTTACCAAAACAGAAAAAAAGAATAACATTGTCAGTTCCCTGTAGAGCAAACAATGGATTCCCTCTTTCCTCTCGTGTCTTGCCCTTCAGATAATTTGACCTCCCGCTGGTAAATTTTGCTGAGTCTTTGAGGAATGATTTATATGACCCCTAGCTTGCCCTTTCCGCCCCCGACTCAAATAAAAAAATAAAACCAAGAGGCATGGGAGCAAACAGAATGGTATTTCAGGTCTGGTTCAAACACCCAAACAGCAAGTAACCACGGGGTAGATTGTCCTTGACCTCCAGGGGTGCTGGGGATATTTTGGATCAATAAAGCATCACCACCTCTACACGCCACCACTTTATAGGACACAGAGAGTTTAATACTCTACAAATCTCTCCTCCTCTGTCTTTGTCTCACTCTCTGAGCCCATTCATGTCTATCTGTGTCCCCTTGCCTCCCTCGCAGGTTCGTTCGATGCAGTGGCCCGGTGGTGTCCGTCAGATCCCTTCTTCAATCTGCAGTCATCCCTGTCAGCCTGGCGAGCGCAAGAAGATCGTGAAGGGCATCCCTTGCTGTTGGCACTGTGAGCGTTGTGATGGCTATCAGTACCAGGCAGACACCTACACGTGTAAGATGTGTCGCTTTGATTTGCGGCCCAACGAGAATCACACGGGCTGCGTTCCAATCCCCATTGTTAAACTGGAGTGGAGCTCTCCGTGGGCAGTCTTCCCCGTGCTCATTGCGGTCGTTGGCATCATGGCCACCGTGTTCGTGGTGGTCACATTCATCCGCTACAACGACACTCCCATTGTGAAGGCGTCGGGCAGAGAGCTGAGCTATGTGCTGCTAACTGGCATCTTCCTCTGTTATGCCACAACATTCCTGATGATTTCGACCCCTGATGTAGGAATCTGTTCCCTCCGGAGGATCTTCTTGGGTCTGGGCATGAGCATCAGTTATGCTGCCCTGCTCACCAAAACCAACCGCATTTATCGCATCTTTGAGCAGGGCAGCATGTCTGTCAGTGCACCCAGGTTCATCTCTCCTGCCTCCCAGCTCGCCATCACCTTCACCCTGGCCTCAGTGCAGCTGCTCGGAGTCTGCATCTGGTTCGGAGTTGATCCCTCCAAGGCCATTATTGACTATGAGGACCAGAGGACATCTAACCCAACCATGGCCCGCGGTGTGCTCAAGTGTGACATCTCTGACCTGTCTCTGATCTGCCTGCTGGGCTACAGCATGCTGCTCATGGTCACCTGTACAGTCTACGCCATTAAAACCAGAGGGGTGCCGGAGACCTTCAATGAGGCCAAACCCATTGGTTTTACAATGTACACCACCTGCATTATTTGGCTCGCATTCATCCCAATCTTCTTTGGCACCTCACAATCCACCGAAAAGGTAAGCTTACAGTTACACAACCACTTTTTCCCTTTTGTCTGCCACCTTTTTTTTTCAAGTCATGGTGACACTTCAAGGTTTTTACGAATCTTTACAGCTACTCAACAGTTTCTTTAATTCCAAATCAAATTTGCTTTGCTTCTTAATTTCTGTCTTTGTTTCTTTCTCTTGGTTTGTTCACAAGAATGTTTTAATAATGAAAATGATTGCAGGAGCGTGCAGATAAAAACAACAAAACAAAACTACACATTAGCAGTGGTAGGAAGTTATTAACTACATCTACTCAAGAATGGTGATTAAGTAAAATTGTGAGATACTTTGCACATCTTTTTGACTCCTACATTCATCTTACATCTGTAGCTATTAGTTACTTTTCAGAATAAGTTTTACATATAAAACACAACAAGTAAAATATGATGACTTGTTACAAATTAAACCAGCCTTTATTTTCATGACCAGAGCAATTTTAGAAATGAAGTTAATAAAACTCAGTAGCTACAACAACAGCAACAACTAAAAAGGGGATGTCATGTGGGAGCCTAATATTTTAAATAAACTAACAACTGTGACAAGTGTGAGCACAGTTTCATGAGAGCATTCTCTAATAACTCTGCAGGCAGCACGCAAGACTGTGACTCACATGCATGTGACTGTTGTGTGCCATGGCGAATTAGAGACCCATGAGCTGTTTACTCAAACACAAGCTCACACTCATATTCCCATGTCAAATCAATGTGCCTGACCTCATGAACCGTGGACCTGGATCACATCCAGCGGGAGCACTAGGAGGCTACAGGTCAAGAGGGATCCAAAAGGGACATCCAAATGGAGGCTTGGCTTGGAACTCGCATTCAGCGGAGACAGCCTGGGTAAAAAGCCAAAGGGCTACAACAATGGCACAGTAGAAATGTGTAGATCTAGTTGAAAGAGTTCTTTTGGCAGTGTAACAAAAGCTCAGTGGCTACAAGAGAGGACAGTGGTGGGGGAAAAGCCTCACACTGGCATGGACACTATCAGTGGTGCCAGCATGGGTCTGACAGATGCAACAAATTAATCCTTACCTCCCTCCCCTTTGGGATTAAACAAAACAATGCATCAAAATGCTGGCCTGGAAAAACTGGCTGTGATAGTTACCTTTGTGGAAAAACGTTCTTGAGGGACGGAGTTGTGCATTGTGTCACGCTCAGCATCCCAAAATAATCTCTACAGTCTACGGCATTGCAGAAAATCTGCATATGACTGCAGCCAATTGAATTACATTAATAATGCAGGATGTGACCAGCAGTGCAATAACTTATTTTCACACCCTGCATGTTGTGTTAACACCACAAAGTCTAAACTAGTGTGAATCTGCATATTGGCCTCCTTTTACCCCATAAATCTCCTGATGTTAACACTAAAACTGAGCAACAGCATCTACATGATGAAAACAATAACAGACCTGCTGAGCTAAATGCATACTGCTTTATATACGTTACATTCACTGAAATATATTCAGGTAAATGTACTGAAATGTCATCCGTCATCACTATACGTTCTTGATCATCAGACCCGCAGCACACGCTGTACGGAAAAAGCAGACCGAGTCCACATTATTTTTTAATGCGAGTGTTGCACATCTTAAGTCGCATGTCAACAGCAGCCATGGATATCAGTGAGTTCTTTGTTTAATCATTCCATCTCCTCTCTCTGAAGATGAAAGAGAATTATACAATCACAGGGAGATTGAACAGCTTTTTTGGAGGATGAGGTAATCCATTAGCTAGCATGGCTTTGAATAGTAAAACAGAAGTGAATAAAAATCTTTGAAGGGTAAGTTAAGCCCTACTTTTGGTTTCTTCTTCTTTCTTCTTTTTCTTCTTCTTCGTCTTTCATACCTCACATTAATTTAATTTACAAGCTCTTAAAAACTTCTCTCACCCTCAAGACGCTCAGTTCTAAATATATATTAGTCACTTATTAATTATTATTTCCTGTAGAAGGCTGTACACACAAAGGCTGGGAGAGAGTTCCACTTTTATCATTTGGAAAACTTCTACCATTGCCCTGAGCGTTGTTAAGGTAGGACATGAAATGGAACACAAAATGGAAACCTTGCTTCAGGGAAATGTCCTACATTTCTTCTTTCCTCATTTGAGAGAGAATAATCATATTTAATATAATATAACCAAAGTGGCCTTTAAGTGTCGACTCTGAAAAACTTACTTTAACTCACGCTCTAATATGGTTTAGTCTAGTCAGAGACAAGGTACTTTGTTATTTTAGACTGCTTTTAAGAGTCCCCGAGAAAACAGACAGCATCAATCTTTTAACTGTGTCCCTAAAAACAACATTTTGATGGTGGTGATTCTGTCCCCTTTGACAACACCAAAGATGCTTCCTGCTTCTGATTAACTGGCTGACGTACTACTCGCTTTAAAACTTTGCCTGGAAAAATGTAAACCAAGGCTCTTCTGGTCTCTGTGCTGTAAATAGTTTAATCTGATTTTGTGGAGAATCTCAGTGACAGGCATGAAGAATAAATATATAAAAAAAAATAGCAAATCTTCCTGTTGATGGGCTCGTTTGCTTATGCAGGTCATATAGAGGCATCAGTATTAAATTGAGACGGTTTCATAACAAGTTAAATTCTCCCTGCAGTATATTTAACCATAATGTCGTCGGATCGTAAAACACATTTTTAACAGTAATTTGTAACAGTTTTTGAAAAGCACTGACGAAAGATGTCGTCCCTGCCTTGGGGACCCGGATTGGATAGCACTTAAACGTATCGTCCTTCAAGGCTTTCATTGCCTAACAATGAAGTAACCAGTTTTGCTGTGCGAGGCTTCATGTTAAAAAACAAACCCTGTGACTGATTCTCTGCGCTGTTACATAAACAATGTTCTTATTTAAGGAATTAACATGTCAAAGCAAACACACCTCATAATCATCGTACTGTAAATGACAGGCCCCACAAAGCCTCACAGCCCACGTTGACATGTCTTTCAGAGCAATTAAATGCTCCACTTCCTCCGGGTCTTGATTTACCTTATCTCGCCGCCTATGCGCTCATCACCAGTTTACAGCGGGCCTCTGCCTCAGCAGTACAAGCACAGTCATTTATTTGTCATCTGGTGCCAGGATAAATGTAACAAATGCCATGGGAGGCTTTCTCTATCATTCAAACAGGGACATCTGGTCTATCTATGGAGTGTGATCACGGGGCTTTATGCGAGCTGTAGGAATAGAAGTGACACCTGCTTACCTGGAGAAACAGTGTAAATCAGCGGCTGCCTCAAAGACAGAGGCAGGAGGAGAGGCGTCGGACAATAGCATGCATGGGAATGAGGCTTCAGCACAATAGGCTCAGTTCAAACACAATCAACCCACACAAAGAGGTCCTGCTTTTACAGTGCATGAATGGACTGATGAATTGAGTGGTGTTGTTTATTTCTCTATGAAGTCTCCATCACACTATTGGCACTGCCAACTCGACGACAAAAAACTGCTGTTAGTGCACTAGTCAGACAAAGAGTGGGAGTTGCAGTGAGTTCAACGAGACCAGATGTCAGACAGGAGTGTGCTCATGACTGTGTCGGCTCGATGTTCTTCCCCGCTACCTGTTCACACCCCCCTCCGATCCTTTCTGTTTCTCTCTTTGTCTCTTTTCAGTCCAAAGATAAACAGCATTATTCACATTCTCATGTCCCGCGGGCCCAATAATTCATAATGAAGATAGACGCTACAGAGCAGAGGGAGCTGAGCATCGTCGCGGACTTAAGAGAGCAGTCTTTGCATTCATTAGGCCTACAGCACAGCAGTCATCTGGGTCCTGCCTGTTGACCTCTGGGTGCGCCAATAATGGGTGAACAAGCCGTGAAGCTAATCAAGGCCAAAGAATTGTGATCTTTATAAATGACATTCTCCCATGAAGCTTTATTATTGCGTCCCCTAAGGCTTCTATTTGTTTATTAGCTTAATTAGAGTGCAATTATAGTGAATTCTCATGCAGCAAGCTCCTCTGCTGAACGATTCCATATCATGCTGAGAAATAACGCGGAAGCTTAATGTAGAGAGGGAATTGTGCGGTTTAAATGAATTTGATAGTTTGCATTCAGAAGCAGAAGCACTCTAGAGTCCCTGGTTGAAAATAGAATCTGTTTACATTTATTAACCCTCAAATTAATCTTACGATATCAGTCTCTCATTCTCACTCAGTTGCGCTGCACTCCGTAGGCAGCGATGTGGGATTCATATTGACTCCTCTCATCATATATGTACTGATAGATTGTTTTCCTTGCATCTAGTCAAGTCATTAATGATGCCATACAGTGCTTCTCCTATGTTATGTTTTGCCTCAGGCGCGATCTGCTAATAGCGGTGTGATGATAGGTGTGTGAGATACACAGCGACTCGCTTTTATGAGCTCCGGTCTGTGCATGCTCAGGTGCACTGCAATCAGGAGGAAACAAATTAATGGATTGAACCCTGGAGTTGGTCTGACACTGAAAACAGGACTCCATTTGAGCAGTGCAGTGGGCATCGGAGGTTTTCATTTTCAGTATGATAAAATACCAGATAAAATATACTGATGATCAAATACTGGCTGGGCAATAATTAAGTATTACCAATCCGAGGTAAAAGGTGAAGTGTACTAAAAAGAGGCATAGTGTGGGAACATTTTCTCCAGAAAGGCAAAAATGTGTGATGCCACTCTTCAGTGTAGTTGTACTGTACTGAAGCGCTATTCTGTACCACATTAAGAACAAAAACCCTGCTGCCATGTCCAATGATGGGACACAGACAAAGATCACGTCGCTGCTAAGCCAGGGGGAGGAAGTATGATTGGGTCCACTGAGATATGCTGCCAACCAGTGCAGCGGAGATTGAGGTAGGGAAGGGTAAAAAAAATCCATTCACGTAAGAATGGTGATTGTTATCTCCCACGATTCAGAATCTATTACAATTGTCAAAAATCAATTACTAAATTTTAATTATTAGCGTGATGTTGACGGAACAAGAAAGGTGGAACTAAAGTGCGAGGGTAGTGCAGCACCCAGACAATTTACAAGCGCACACATGCTAGAGTTATGTTGAAGTTCCTCTTCAGACAAAGCATTGGTTGCAAGCGTTTCTTTTATTTAATGACGGGATAATTACCATTTCAAGACGAACATTAAGTAGGCCACATGTGTGTGATTACTTTTTATGCCGTGATGAGACGTTACGACGTAATGTTAACGTTGCGGAGCAGTGGTCAGCAGTAACAAACAAGATCAGCTGACAAACGCTAACCAGCTAACAAACACACACCCGATCTTGAATTGAGAATCGTTTTAAAATCGAAGATCGACTCTGAATCGAATCGGACACCCCGGCAAATCGAAAAGTGAGAATGCCAAAGATCTACACCCCTAGATTTATATTTGTTTATGTTATTATCTACTTTCCATCTGTTAATTGGCTGAGCGAGGTTGACTCGTGTTTTTCGCCCACAGTGCTCTATCACTGTCTTCCTCCACTGTCTTTTCGTTGTTGTTGTTGTTGTTGTTGTTGTCCTTCAGTCATTTCCTTTCTTTTCCTCTTTGCTGATTCTGCCAAAAATAAAATTCCCTTCAGAAAAATCTCCTCCTGCTTCATTTTAACTGGCTAATGAACTCCTAACTGCAAAATGTTTTGCTCTTCCAGTCCATAAATCTTTTCATCTGATTTTGTGGGGAATCTGACCCGGTGCCAGGCATTAAGCATAACCATGCAGAAATAACCAATCTTCCTGCTGATGGTCTCGTTTGCCTATGTAGGTCATATAGAGGCATCAGTATTAAATTGAGACTGTTTCACAACCAGTCAGAAACTCCTTGCAGTACGTTTAATTAACTGACAGCAAGGGTTGCTTTGAAGACGGCTATTCTGGGTTGAAATACAGAACTTTCTCTTCCTGTTCAAGTGAGTAACAGCTTGGGTTCAACGGTCGGTCCCTTAGGCAGCAGTGAGCCCAGAGCAGTTCACTGGTGAACACTCCCTACAGCTGGGAGAGGGACCACTGCAGATGTCCCTCTCTCATACTGCCTCAATTCTTCCATTGTTCTCTCCAGCCAGCAGCCCCACATTGCACCACGACTGGCTGCGATGAGATGCAGCCAGTCTGGAGGGAAAGCACCGCGGAGAGTCACAAATAATAAAAACAAACAAGATATTCAAGCACGGGTCACATCTGGAGAGCTAAATGTTACTCGCTTTGGTATAAAAAAAACAGCAGGGATGTAGTGAGGGTCACTCGGCAGCTGATGAAAACTCACCCAGTCAAAAGGAAGAGATAGTATTATACAGTCAGTTCATATCAAATATTTATAGCTTAAGGTACAAAGCCCGTGAATGAGAGCCTGTGTTAGTTGAGTCTTACATCATGGCCCAGGAAAACATTTGATGCTGATGTGCCAGTGCATGTCAAGATGGTTTACTGGAATACTTCAGTCAACATTTGTTTTGATTACAGCTGTAAATCAGCTCTCATGGTGACTTAAGAACAGTAATATTTTTTTTTTTATCCTGCACCCACTCATTTTCACTTTTAAATTGAAAACCTGCCTGTCACATCCTACAGAGAAAATAAGACTTTTTTTTTTTTTATCTAAAGAAATATTTCTGTTTCTCAGTTGTTCATTATATGGAAGCCCTAAATGGTCATGAGTCAAACATAGTGTTACCTCAGTTAAATTTAATTTGTTTTCTCAAGATCACAAGGTAAATATGTCACTGTCGTGTTGTTTTCCGGAGATAACGAGGTCATTATGAGAAAATGACTTCATGAGATTCAGAAGAGTGGACCATTACATACTCTCATCTCATGATCTCAAGATGATAAAAAAAATAAAAAAATAAAATAGTTGCACCTTGAAGGCTTCCTTAATAGTAAAGCACCTTTAGAAGACAGGAAGGCCTGCACTGACAGTTTACAGTATGTTGCAGAATACACAGCCCAGATGTTTGAACGTCAGGCGTTTGAGCAGGAGTGCATTTGTTGCTAACTGATCAGATTTGGATCAGGCGTGTTTTTGACATACGAAGGAGTCGACAAGCAAGAGAGACGTAGAAACGTTATTTATTTTCACACTTGGATGATTATTGTTGTTTACTGGAAGACAATGCAGTTATCTGCATGGTAAAGCCCAGTAATAACAGCCTTTTGTATTCTCAAATAAAATTGTATCTGCCAGCTCGAGCCCACGTTAGAGTGAAAAAACTGCAACGCTGTGTTGTGGCCCTCTTAAATGGGAACACATACGACATACGACAGGGAGTGGAAAGCTCTGCCTCGATTATTATTGTCACCTACATGTAAATGAGAGTGTTAATGTCCTGTGGAGCAGGATTTTATTTTGGCCACATATTTATTATTGGATATTATTTCGCCAAAATGGCTGAATAATAATTAGATCATTTCATAGGATATCGATTTGCAGTTTGCGCAGGTATTACCTTAAACATGGCCTGGTCTGTCTTTGCAATCCATTCTCGCTCCAAACACGTTAAATACAGCAGTCTGGTCAGTGTCACTGTGATTTTAAGTCTGACGCTGTCGTTACCCCTCTGGTGTCACTTCCTCAAGTGTCCCTATAGTGCAGTGGTGTAAAAAACGAGAGAAGTCAGAGTCGGGAGTGATTGGGGTGGCTGGAGGGGTCATACGCTGGACTTTTTCATCAGAAGACTTGGGTTGGTGTAGAGTTTGTGACTAAGAAGGAAGAGTGATTTGTTTTTGTCTTTTGTCACGCAAGTAAGTTAACGTAGGTAAGTGACACAGCTTACTTACGTTACTTAAGTGATGAGACTAAATGTAGGTATTTTAATCCAAAATGTGATCTTTTCCCAACAATAACAATAACCAACTTGTTTTGGAGCCTTAATCTAACCAAACCGCAACCGTTTGACAACATCAGCAACAGTCCAAAAGTCATAATATTTTGTAATATGTAAAGTGCTTGTTAAAAGTCTAACTTGCAATCATTTTTATGCCTAACTCTAACGGGGAGCCCTTTCTGTGCAAAACTGACGCTAGAGGGGTTGATAAAAAGCGTCCTAGTTTTTGACGAGCTGGGAGAAAGAAGGTGTTGGTCTTTGTTGCATCTTTCCTCAAACCTCCCTGTCAAGCTTACATCGGAATACTGATTCTGAACTTAAAGTAGGTCATAGGTACGCCATCAATAGTCAGATCGGAAGAAGAGGGTACTGTTTAATCCAGGAACCCATTATTCCCTCAGCCAAACTTGTAATCACACATGATAACTACCCTAAATTATTTTTTTGTATCCGCATATAAGCAGATTTGTCCCTTTAAGTTAGGAAGGTAGTAGATATAACCTGCCAGCCGTTTTGTAACACTTTTACGGTTCTTTTGTTCTTTTCATCAAGTTGTGGACATAAAAAAAAATGCATGTTCTCAACAATGTACTTCCCTGACGTTTAAATGGTTTGTACTTACACTAGTTGATGAATCTAAAAGTAAGAAAACACTCAGAAAGCAGTCTAACTTGAGCACAAATATATCTATGAGGTTAATCACTGTCAGAAACAGCAAAGTATATATTATGCATGCTCTTTGAAACCGTTAATCACATCCTTCAATAACCAAATCATATTTTTAATAGCCCCGTCACCCTTGTTGCGGTTGGCTGCATAATATCTGAGATGCAACAGTAAGACATTGTTGTTAACATTAATGAAGATATTTGTTTTCTTTAAAGCAATATTGGACCAGGAAGACACGGCATCTCAGTGCAAATTATGTCAATACATAATTTAAATGTGTACATAAATAAAATAATAGTTTAACTGATTAGTATTTCTGGTTGCAACATTTGATCGACGAGTTGATTAGGCACGCACACTCCTAAACGGAAATCCCCAATATCATTGACAGACAGAGGCTAAGATTAACAGTTTTTTCCCACTCGCTGTTATGGTCTAAACAATATGATGTTACTGCAGCATATTACTGTTCATGCAAGCAAACAGTAAAAAGCTGAAATACTGACTTTGAGAGGACTAAAGTGTGTTTTAACATGCAAATGCTTGACTCACCTCCCCTTTTCAGTCAGTCTACAAAAGGTAGGAACGTCCCCCTGTAGAGAACATTGTTGTTGCATTCAAGTCTGCAGTCTCTTTAAATTGTAACTTCTGTGACACAACTTACAAGTTAATTCTTCTCAGCCGGCCAGTCAAGCAGTCACAACATAGTACGATGTAAAGAAATTACACAAGCTTTCCGTCAATAATGCTTCTCTGAGGATGACTCATTAATTCCGCTACGGCTTCGGAAACAATTAAAATGGAACGAGTGAGAATGATACATCCCCCTTGATTCAAAGGATTTGACCATGTGTAAAATTTTCACGAGCTTGTTTATGTTTTACGGACCTGCTTGTTATGAGTCAGAAAAGGATCCTATCGACTGGCGTTTTGAAATGTGTGCTCAGGTTGACGTGACGGCCATATTAAAACTAGTACGGCAGAAAATTAAACAAACAAGGTGGCCTTGGCTGGTTTGGCAGACTCGCCGTAAAAGCAGATGAGATGGTGATTTAAAACAAGTTTTATAACATCACATGCATCGAATAGTTTTGAAGCCTCGATTGGACGCAGTAGAAACTACTTCAACAACAGCTTGGCCAACAAACGGGTCATTGGGTGCTCTAATTATAATGATACACAGCAGATGTCACTTGTACTGTACAGGCCACTACCCATATAAAAGAATCTGCACAATCCAGAGACAAATAAAGGGCTAAACTGTTTGTATTCTGCATGTTTTGTGCTTGCCTCTTGCAGATGTACATCCAAACAACCACTCTAACCATCTCTGTGAGCCTGAGCGCTTCAGTGTCCCTCGGGTTGCTCTACATGCCGAAGGTCTACGTGGTTCTCTTCCACCCCGAGCAGAATGTGCCCAAGCGCACACGCAGCCTCAAGGCCGTGGTTACTGCAGCCACCATGTCCAACAAGTTCAACCCCAAGGCCGGACTCAGACCCAACGGAGAAGCCAAGACAGAGCTGTGTGAAAGCCTCGAAACACAATGTAAGAACAGAAATGCTAATGAGAAAAGCTGTTGCCTTAAAAAAAAAAAAACACTGTTTATCTTTTCTTGGTAATGTTTTGTCCTTCAGTGTCTGTAAATCAAACACATCGGTGCAGAGATTGGAAGCGTAGAGTAAAAAATAATTACTTATTAACAGATGTGTAGCATGTTATTTAACACTTCATTGAATCCAGTAAATGTGCCACTGTTCATTTGAATGCGAGTCAGAGGGAAACATTACAGGAATCTCAATTATGTGTGTGTGTGGGGAGAGAAGTCATGAAGTGGAAATCGGTTGTGAACACAGAACATATTCTGCTGTTCATCGCAAACTCGTTCTCACCTGTGTGACCTTTCTTTCCGGTATAGATAGAGACAGTTTGGTGCACTGCGCTCTACAGCGCTGTTGGTCATAGCTAAAGGCTTTATGTTGGCGAGACAATCGATCGTTTTGTTGATGAAATGTCAGAAGTCTGAAAAATGGCCATTGAAATCTCCCAGAGCTTAAGGTGACCTATTCAAGTAGCTTGTTTCTATCTAAGAGCTAAACCCCTAAAGATATGTATTTTACTGTCATATACTTTGATAAAGAGAACCAACTAATAATCACATTTCAGCAGCTTAAACCAGCTGCCAGAGTTTAACATTTTGCTTGACAAATGACTGAAACAATGAATCTATCAGAATAATTGTCCTTTCAGTTTTTGACGGTCAACAAATCAATGAATCGACTAATTGTTTAACCCCATAGACCCCATTAACTTTTGGTGCGGATCCAGATAAAGAGACGGATCCAGGAATTTTTACTCACTTTCTTCAACAAAGCAAGACATTTTTTCTTAATTTCTCAGGGAATAATGCATCGATCTTGATATAAAAAAACATATTTAGGTGGCTGGTATCTATAAGTGAGTACAATTTGATGTAGATCCTTTATATGGTGAGCTTTAAATTATTGTTAAATAGTTATAGTCTAAAATGTATAATGATACGGGGCTATTGAGTTTGATATCGGATTAGGTCTGATTGAATTAAAGGTGACTGTTGGCCCTTGGCGGAGGTATGCGCTCTACTCGGTGTCCTTCTAGTTTAGAGATAAAGAGAACATTTCTTTGATAGAAAATTAATTCATAACTAAAAAAGAAGAAACTAATTTGCAGTCAAGATAAATGACTTCCAACTTTAATGAGTTTAAGTCACTAATTAATTGATCTCAATAACAGGGAAAGTACTCTGAAGTCAGATATCGTCTTGGTCCAACACTGACATGAATTTAAAGCAGCTGCATATTTTGTTGATTCTGGCTGCTTCTGTGAAGACCATGAAACAAATGAAACCTAAAGCTGTGAGACCCCTCAGTTCATCCACAGCACTGCACCCAAAAGGTCCGGTGACAGGCATTAGGAACAACTATACTGTCCCACAAGGCCAAAGCACAGTAATCACAATTTTGACCAAAATTATACAGCTGAAATTGAACTTTTAAATGCCTGTTTATGCCTTTATCTCTATCTTAACTTTTTTTTTCAATCTTGCATACAATTCTAAAAATAGGTTTACATAAATGTTGCAATGACACTAAATATATCAAGCCATCTTAATAAGTTATACCTCACTTGAAGATTGCAGGATTTTTTCTTAAATAAATCAGATTTAGATTTTCTCAGGAAGAAGACAAGATGAAGATTGTAGGTACTGCACTTTGTCATTACATTACCTATATATTGTTTTCAGGTAATACAAAGATAGAGTGCAGTATCTGCATTTTTAGGGTCATATGTCAAATAATTGGTCATGATTTTTAAGAGATGAAAATAACTTATTTAATAAGATAATAACCGCTGCTCTACGTATAACACTTTTGGCTGAACAGTCAAAAAAGCCATTTTTCTCAGTTTCATAGGTAGCCTAGTTACTGTGGTTAGCATTCATAGGGTAGTATAATAACCATATAGAACAAAACAATCTTCTCTCTGATGGTCTTGTGGTCATAGAGAGACATCAGTATTAATCTGCGACTGTTTCATAACCAGTTAAAAGTTTCTTTCATTACGTTAAATATCTTTGAACAAAACACTCAATTTCCAGACCTCATCTTGTGTTCTGGGAAACTGTGTCAGGCATTTTTCACAGTTTATTGACATTAACCAATCAATTGAAATAACAATCGAGACATCAATCATGAAAAACACTGGTTGCAGCCAGAGCTTTAACACACTGTAAATAATCACGAGGCATCCGACTCTCCTTTCTGAGGCAGCTGCACCTCCCAGCGTGTGCCTCCTCCTACTCTCAATACCAATAAAAGTGCTTGGCTCTACTGTATCAGTAACACACCCTGGATTTATACAAGTGAAGTAAATAATGATTTTGGCGATTGAGTCAGCAGAAATAACTCATGTGACGTCCAGAATGATCTCCCCACCCGGCTTGCCTCGGGCAGGAACAGGTTTCAATCGGTCACGTCTGTCACCAGAGATACAGCCCTTCCATCTGGCTCGTACTAACCAGGAATCGAGCCCGTTGTCACTCATTTTAAAGCTGTGTTTACTCCTCACTTTTCGTACCGAACAGTCGTGAGAAATCTTTCCCTTCATGGGAGAATAATAGAGCCAACATTGTATTTACTGTTAACACAGAAAACTGAAATCGATATGTGACAATGCGCTGGAGTAACAATGGCGCACTGCAGTGAAGGCCATCAAAATAGCAACGTGTAAACACACATTAATTCCCATCTTACTTTAAATTTCTGTGGAGGGTTAATAGGGCCTTTTGTTACAATAAGTGGCAAGAAGGCAAAGGCACAGAATTGATAGCCAGCAGCAATTTATCCTGATGGGGTTAGCGTTTACAGGGGCCCGCACAGTGCATGGCTATTTGAATAAGCGCCATTTGTCATTGTCATCGCCGCTGTGAATATACGGCTTGATGAAATTGAAAAATTCCTGTCTGGGCCAGCTCCCCACAACTGCCGAGATCTGGTGGTGATATGTCAGGATTTATCTGCTCCACCTCAGCGAATCAGCTAACACAGTCTGGGGAGACAACTGGAAAGTTGAGGCCTGATAGCTGAAGGAAAGGGTGGTGGTTGTGGTGGTGGTGGTGGTGGTGGGGGTGGGGTGGGCAGCGGGCTTTACTGAAACCTCTGGTGAAAGTAATACAGGGTAGAAATGTAGCTAGAGACTCAAGAATTTATGGGAATTATTGGCATTTCTGCTACACTGCAGCACAAGGACTAAACAGCACCTGAACACTCATTTTTAGCCATTATACTCTATCTTACACTTAGTTACACTGGGAAAACACGTCCAAACAAACACCCTCGTCTGCCTCATCTCATATGCCACAATACTTAACCTTGACTCCATTGGACTCTCAATCTCCCCTCTCATTCTTCTCTTTCAGCTTTCTCAACAAAGCAGACCTACATCAGCTACAGCAACCACGCAATCTAAGGGACAAAGGCGCTCTTATCATAATTCAGGATTTTCACCCTGATGGAGGAAAAAACACAAAGTGGAATTTCACATACACACACAGAAAAAATGGATGTGTTATTGTTCGCGTGGAGATCACAGAAGCGTTGCCCAAAGACGTAACCCGGCGAGGGGAGACCACAGGGACGGACAAAACAGGGGACCAGAGCAGATAACAGTGCAATTGTAAAGTTCCATCTTCTGTCTGCCTCACAAGAATACACACAGAAAAAAAAAAAATGAAAAATGAAAAATACTTGCATGGCAGAGGCCTGAGGATTGAAGGATGGAGCTTTCCTTTTGAGTGTTTACATTTCAGCTATGCCCTCTTTCAAAGACTTCTCTGTCATCTCGAGCAGCGCTGACTGAAACTGGACTAAAAATCAAGAATCTGTTCAGGTGTTCTCAATGTTGTCTGCCAGTTTTTTCTCAAACTATAATTAATCTTCAAACCTCCAAGGCATCACAAGGGATTAATCAACACCAAAAAGGCATGAAAACATGGTCCATGGATTTCTAAGAGGAGCTCGTGTTTGTTTTTATTCCGGCCTCATGAGTCAAACGACTGGTGATCATCTCAACAATGCAACAAATCTGTACCAGACATGTATTAATTTTTTTAAAAAACCCTCTTGCAGCTCAGTTAAAAAGAATGACTACACGTATAAGATGGTCTCTGCCGATTTTGAGCATGCCAGTTTCAACATCCTGTGTTGTGTTGTTAAAAAAAATATATAAGAAAAAGAAAAAATACTATCTTTGGAATGCGTTTAAACTCTGTTGCAGCGTTGTTAACAATTGTTTGGGCCCGGGCCTATTGTGCATTAAAAACTGTTCTCAAATGGTGAAGGTCTAGTGAGTGATTATTTATCTGTGCTTAAGTGAGGCCATGATTTGTATTACCAGCTAGCCTAAGGCTGCCACTGCCCTCCGCATACCTGTATGTGCTTTGAAACAGGCTCGTGGTTAAAATAGACGGTATTCTAACCAGGAGATCTTACTGTAAGCTGTCATCCAGGATGACCCTCCCCCCCCATCACTGCCACCAGCTATTCTCTTGGTCACACATAGTGTAAGGGTAAAGCTTAGCTGTACAGATCTATTAGCAGGGGAATTAAGATGAAGTATGCCCTTGAGAGGCTTGTGCGATACGCCCTTAAGGTGATATCCATAATGGACCAGCTACTGAGAAAATTCATTACTATACATGTCCTCCCCGGGCACTCTCATGATAAGAAGGAGGTGTCAGGAAGTTGTAAGGCTCTTCAACAAATGAAAATCTAATTGCAAAAGTATACAATATATCTATCAATCACCCAGAGCTCGCTGAACAGATTAATAGTTGGCTTCGTGCAGTATAAAAGCCCTCTAATGTCTTGGGGGGGAAAAACATTGTGGGGTCATTTGTGTTGTGAATTCAATGCTGCTTTTCATGCCTCCCTCTGTATTACTTTCAACACCATTTGTGTTGCAGAATAAAATGTGAGTGCTGACCAAATTAAATGGCAAGTTAATGTATGTTATTAAATAGATTGATGATGTCTGCTTTATGTCCTGACATATCCTAAAATTGGGGAAAATGTACAAAAAGATACAGTGCCTGGCTATCTGACTATGTATTTGTAAAACCTCATGAAAAACTAATGAAGTGTGTGAAGCATGTTTAGTTTTTTTTATACAAAATTTTATTTCTATTAAAAATGTTTTCAAACTTCAACAGACATTTTTTTTTTTCAGGTTTGTGTGGAAAATCGATCAGTTTGTTCTTGGTTGCAACCCTTACATTAAAGATAAGTTCTGGGATTATTTGTATTTTCAAACTGGGCCCTGTAAATTACGTCCAGATGTGTAAATGATTCATTCTTACCAAAATTCTTGGTCCAGTAGATCCAGCCTCAGCCGGCAGCCTCAATGCAGCTGCAGCATAATTCTTCGGGGCAACTCAGAACCGCTGCCAATCACCGAGTTGAAGATTTTTCTGATGTGCCAATCTGTTATTTGAATCATGTATTGCTCTTATAAATCTGTTATAGAGAGCTGAAGTCACGCCCTCTCTGGTTTCCCTCATGGGGCCTTATTTCAGAAAATCTTTGTATGGGAGAGAATGGAGAAAGAATTTTCATTTGAATTGTTCCATGAATCACACAAATGATGTTTGTCAATTTAAAAGATATTTTTTTCAAGTCAATAAAGTCAGTTTGTTGTAAATAAAGTAAAATACCATCTGGTTTTGTGTTAAACGCTCAGCACACGTCACCAACACGAACATGGTCACCAACTCGGCACAGACAAGGTACTAAAAAGGATGAAAATCGCATTAAATCTGCTCATATTGACAACTGCAGTTATGTAGTAAGGTCAGTTTGTCAGTTCTGCGAGCTGTTAATATACAGGTCCAGCTGTACAAGGTTTAAGTTAGGAGTTTTGGTGACTGTTCAACGGGATGACATCACTAACGCGACTGTTGGCTGTGTAGTCTCAGGATGAAAAACTATCTTTTAAATTGACAAACCTCACGTGTAAATAATGTCACCATTCAGGCGAGATCAAAATATTATTTGTCTCTCTTCATTCACTACCATTCATATTTTTTTCCAAAAATAAGGTCCCATGACGGAAACCAGAAGTATATTCCTTCTATGTTTAAAGGATAATTCCAGTATTTTTAAGCCTGGGCCCTGTATTTACATGTTTTATTATGTAGATGATTTATACTTACCAAAAGTTTTGGAATCGGTTCAGTAGATCGCCTCAGCTCCAACGTAATCAGAAGGATACGTTGCAACTCGGACCGTCAAAGTTACTTCCACCAAAAGTGCTTGTTTTTGTGACAGGCTGCCATTGTTATCCTCAGTGTCTGACAACATTACAGAGAAGACTCCTATGGAGATAGACCTTTCTGCAACCTTGTGTAACCGAAAAAACAAGCCTTGTTCAAGGTTGTTTTTTGGAGATTTGATAGTCATCCAGGTCATGATATATCTAATCTAAAAGCTTGAAACTCCCCACCAGTCAGTGAAGCCTTTTGGATGAGAGGTGAAACGTCTTCAAGAAACTCAAGCAAGTCTAGCTGCCTTGGTACAGCTGTCGTTTAAGTCTCGCTCTAAAATATCATGAGAGGTGAGGTGTTACATGTTCACTTGTTGCCTCATCTTGGATGTTAAAATCAGTGAAATAGTCAGCCATCTTGACTTTGGATATAAACTAGTGCTGGTGATTTCTCCACCGTCGTCTTCTTGCAACAACTCACATCTCATGACATGTCAGAGTGAGACTTGTGTTTCTGGTGACAAAAATAATCTTGTTATGTAACAAAAAGCTCTGTAGGAATTATTTTATCGTAACGTTATCAGACACGTAAAATAACAACGTCAGCCTGTCAGTAGCAAAAACAAGCACTTACTGGACGTAATGTTGACAGTCGGAGTTCCCCCGCAGGATTACAACAACTTTTGGTCAGGATGAATCATTTACACACCAAAACATGCAAACATTAAAGCAACATTATGTAACTTTTTTACCTAAAATAACAGCTTCAAATTCATTGTGATGGTACAGTGTCTTGTAATAGGATGAATGGTGTCTCTTTCTCAGCATCTTCATCCCCCCATCACTTGTTTCTGCACTATGTAACTTCAGTGAGAGGGTAGGATCACAGCGTTACATACAGTTAGCACCTACATTGCATCTGACAAACTGTTACATACCTGGAATTTGTGTTTACTATTTCTATTTCTACATAATGTTGCTTTAAACAATGTAACGCCTCTTTAAAAATGAAAGGGAGGAAAAACTTTCAATACATGATTAGAAAAAACAAGTAATACGTCAGAAAGCGTACACAATCTTCAGCTCGGTACCTTCTGTCTGACTGTTTTTTATTCCTGTTGTGAATAATAATACTAATTAAAAACCAGTGTGTCAGCCCTCAAGAAAAAAAAGACAATGGCTGCCTTCCTCTGAATAATATGGTGCCACAGTTGCTCTGATAATAACACTGGAAGGACGGAGAATTGGTGGAGGGAAACATGAAATTATTTTAAATGAATGGTTTGCAGCTACTTGAATCCAAGGCCTCTGTGTGCAGCGAGCTCTCAGGATCTATCATCTTCACCACGCCTCCCTGATACCGCAGCCCACTGTACAAAAGGCTCCGAAAATAACAGTTGTTGCATAGCAAGTGTGCTAAATGCACGTCCAAGTACCAGATTACTGCAACGTGCAGAGCAGGGTATACATCATCTTCACACGACGGAGACAGAATGAGGTGTCTGCAATGTGTAGTCTCCTGAGATTACAAGGCTTTGCATGAAACACGCTTTTTTCCCCTTTTTCCTTGAACAAGTATATCATGCTACTGTGGCAGCAACAATAAAGAACACAATATCAGAAAATGATGAAGCCTTTTAAGACACAAGATTCATGTAGGACAGGCTTGTACAATGAAGTTTTAGTGGTAGTCCCTGAGCAGCTCGGGAAGTCCGTCACAGTTGGGGGCTCATACTTTTTGTTTTAATTTAAAATGCCAGGATTAGTTATATCTAACAGTTAGTGACACATTTATGACAATTTGAGAACGCTTCGCACTGCACCATATGAACACCAACATACTTTAGGTCAAAACAGCCACAGCAACTACAGTCAACAACAGCAAGGAGATGAAGAGGGAGAGAAATTCCCCAGACTCCCTTACAAAATCACTCAATTTTGTGAGTTGTTGAGTAAGGAGGATCTTCGACAACTTTGTGAAACGCTTTCTGTGACAAATTCTTAATTATTTGGGCCTTCTTGTAAATTTGGCGTATGTTATATGTGTTTTGCATATAGAGCAGGAAAGTGAGATCTGATCACAAGTGGTCACTCTCTCTCCACAGTGAGTCTGCATCACACTTTTTTATCGATTGATGGTTTGTATAATGCAGCTCCCTCAGCACCCCTAGTTTGTGCTACTCACAAAATGAATGAAAGATTATTTAAATATAAAAAGTAAGTCCAGAGCGTTTAAAGTATCTTATCAGAATCACAATCGTCAAAAAAAGGAAGTCTCAGTATTATATTTCAATACTAATGCGTCAAACAGTATTGAGAATTCAATATGAAGCAAACGCTTCAGTTCATCTTCTCTTTCCACTGCTCAACCACACCGAAAATTATTAATACAAAAACAGACACACTTTTTGGTCGGCTGCCAAATCAAAACTATGTACGGAAGACAGCACAGGACGCTGATGTGGGATACCGGCTGAATAAATCAGCAAATCAATACATTATTAATAAACAACACTTGGCTACGGCTAACACAAGCTGCAAATAACTTCAGTGTTGTTTCCTCGAGACCTACAAACTGCAGTAATCAGTCCCACCTGGATCTTACTGACGGGGTTTTTTTTGTGGTTATTGGTTCAAACGTGTGAATTAGCAGTTGCTTCTCTGGAAGACATCCACAAACAAAATATCAAGACATAATGAGGAGAATACCACATTATTACACTACTAACAAACAACACGTACTGCATGTAGATTTATACAAATACATATCTGTGTGTTAATAAATTAAAGAACTAATCACAGTTTATGTAACGTCATCTCACTAGAAAGGCTTGAATTTACCAATAGGCAACGCAGATGAAACATCTGTAACATCTTTTGCCAGATCTTGAAAGTTAAACATTTTTAAAAAAATCTGGATTTCATGTGATGTTTACTCCATCTATCGCTCCTCTCATTAGATTCAACAACTCCAACATTTTCCATATGACAACACTAAATAACCCAACATAGAAGAACCACACTGATGGACTACTACTACTGATTAGATCATTCAGATGATCCTCTCCCATAATGTCAATGCAAACCCTGCAGTTTCTGAATCTTGCTGAATCTTGCTTTAACCGTGAAGCAGCAAATGGGACCAGATCATAATGAAGCAGTTGAACTGTACAGGATGTTAAAAACCTGAAGTCACTTCTTCTGCAGTTATTGACGTCTATTATCATTCTTTATTTGAGTATTTACTGTATATTTCACAAAATCTTACAGGGACTCAAAATACATTGAAGGTACATTTTTTCTTAATGGAGGAAAGTTTTCATGATTGGGTCCACATTTTTTCTGTTGGACTCAATTTGTTTTAGACCCAAAAAGTTTAGTTTAATGACCCCCCCAAAAAAGTTTTGTCACATGAAAAAAACCTTTTTACACGTGAAAAAAAATAATTTTTACACATGAAAAAAGAAATTTTTTACACATGAAAAAAGAAATTTTTTACACATGAAAAAAGAATTTTTTTACACATGAAAAAAGAAATTTTTTACACATGAAAAAAAAAATTGACATAAAAAACATTTTTACACGTGAAAAAAAAAAATTTTTACACATGAAAAAAAATATTTTTCACGTGAAAAAAATGTTTACACATGAAAAAATACATTTTTACACATGAAAAAAAAGAAAAGTTCTCATGTGTGGGTCCACATTTTGTCTGTTGGACTCAATTAGTTTTTGACCCAATGCACAGTCCTGCACAGTCATGCTACTCTATTTATTGAAAACTAATGAGAGAATCATGCCAGTAAACGTCTCAATTTGCCGACTAAGGCATCGAAGAAGAAGTGAGTAAGGTCGCAGTGACACATACAAATTGCAGGCGAATGAAAAATCACCTTTTTTTTGAAAAAGTTTAGCAGGAGAAGATTTTTTTCTCTTCAAATTCTGATTTTTCCTTCCTGATAACAAAAAATTCACTCAGTTTAACGCATGAAAAACCTTTTTTCACATGTTTTCACATGATTTTTTTTTCACATGAAAAAAACATTTCAACACAATAATTTTTTCACATGAAAAAAACATTTCAACACATGAATTTTTTCACATGAAAAAAAAAACATTTCAACACAATAATTTTTTCACATGAAAAAAACATTTCAACACATGAATTTTTTCACATGAAAAAAAAACATTTCAACACATGAATTTTTTCACATGAAAAAAATATTTCTACACATGAATTTTTTCACATGAAAAAAAACATTTCACATGAAAAAAACATTTTTTCACATGAAAAAAACATTTCTACACATGAAAATATACATTTTCACACAAGAAAAAAACCTTTTGCCTCTAAGTGTGTTTCTCATAAACACACTTTAGATCAGCTCTTTTAGATCAGCCCCCTCAGGGCTTCTGTTAGGACGTGAGGCACACAGATCTCAGTTTGCTGCTCAGTTTGAACGGTCGACCACACACACATCTTCACTGTCGGTTCTGGTCGCGACTTCGCTGGTCAAAGATTCGCTTCACCACCAGATGCAAATTGTTTTTTTTTCTGTGTGCACAGAATGAAAGTGATCCAAATGTTTATTTTGCGGCCTACTGCTGCATTCCACTGTACATGATGCCACAGCAGTATTTATGTGGTGTTTGTGTTGTGAAGTGTGTATTTTCATTTTCATTCAGGTGATTCATGCCTGATTCAAGTCTTTGCAAGCGTTTAGTAATTACTTAGAACCAACTCCTCCCATCTCTTGTAATCTGTACAGTCAGCTGTAGCTGCTTGTGAAGTTCAGAGACTTCAGTTTGCTGTGGGCGTCGATGCTTTCTCGGGCAGATGAACTGTGATGCTGGAAGTCGGAAATATTTATAAACTTTCGACTTGCAGTGTGTTGCAGTATAAATACAGATGTAGTTTGAGTTGGTGTAAGCCTGCCATTGTCAGCATTCTCCTCCTCAGTGTTACTGTTTTCTAAAATCCATGTAGCTATGGTAAACAACAACAACAACAACAACAACAAGTGTGTAGGCAAGCAACCTACAATGCTGAAAATGTCAAGTC
The DNA here is from genome assembly GCF_040436345.1 of Pagrus major. Lineage (NCBI taxonomy): Eukaryota > Metazoa > Chordata > Actinopteri > Spariformes > Sparidae > Pagrus > Pagrus major. The sequence continues at coordinate 10,601,169 of NC_133220.1, forward strand.
ATCCTAACCCCAACTTAGTTGTTAAAAACCCAAACAAGCCTGCAGCTCTTACCTTTTTCTATTCTTTTGCCGAGACTGAGTCAGTGTTAGTACCAGGACTCCACACCTGCAAAACACCTGCCCCCATGATGCTGTTTCACAGGGACACTTTTACCCTGAACCAGAATGATAAAGGGTTGAGTCAGCTCTTTCTCCAGCTGTGGAGTATGGCTACGTGCTGATGTAAACAATTTAGGTTTCAAATTATTCCAAAAATCTGATCTATAAATGTTTGATGAGGAAGGAAACACACTCGACAAGGAAACAATTCGTTTTGGGTGAGAAACAATAGACACGACAGATGGATAAAGGGATCCTGTAACATATAACGTGAAATATCAGATTTAAAAACAGGAGAAAAAACTACTTTTCCTGAAATGACTTCCACCAGAATTCTCACTGTGCTCATCAGCTCCAGCCAGCAGAGACTTCAGTTTCTATAACTGAAAGCTTCCCTCTCGATTGTGGAGAAGACAGGTGAGTGTGTATTTTTTTCCTCCAACACCTGGCGTCTCCTCGCTTCAGTGACTCCGAGCCTGAAAGCCGGCAATTTTCAATAAAAGTGAAGAAGAATTTAGGACGACTTGAGATGTTGTTCGGCGGCGTAATGGCAAAATATATTGAGAAACAAATTTCTGCGTGGCGCTCGTGACGACACGAGTATTAAAGGGTTCAATGCAATCTACTCGACTGTGTAATTGCAGATAGGGAGATGCAAATGCTCCGATAGAGGTGGAGAGGTTTATCCACATGAACTGATGACTCTATAAACGTTGCTGCTTCTACACCACGTTGTTGATGAGGTGGTCATGATGTGATGGCAGACAACAAAATCCATATTCCTCCTGGGCGTCCTCATCTGCTCTGTGATCACAGTGACAATGACAGCCCCTTCAGATTAGAGTGAGAGTGGAGTGGATTAATTCAAATACTGCTTGCCCACAGAGGGGAATATTATGATACACACCCACAAAACCCATCACATGCGGTCCAATTATTAATCCTTTCATGTGGTCTTCGAATGGTCTTAGCAAACTGTCCTAAGACAATTGGACCGTGTCAGAGTCCGGAAACGTATCTTCTTGCGAGAAAGCTTTCAAAAAGTAATTTAAATTTGGTTTTGGTCATTAAATAACAATTTAATTTCATTAACCACTTCAACTGTCGCTTATTGCAGAGGATGGGAACTGAGTCAAAGCTAACTGCAGCAGTAAAGCACCAACGCTTGGACGATCTGCGCGGACAGATGAGTCCACACAGTAGAGACCGTTCTCGAATGCGCCTAAAGATAATACAACACAACTGCCCTCATGTGACAGAAAGAGCACTGGAGCACATTTGTCCAGAATTGAGCATCGACATACAGCAGGATTGAGAGAAGCAATGCAGCGGTGCTCCTCTCAAGGGTCCTTTGACTGAGCTCTCTCAGCTGTGCAGCACTGCGAACCATCATAAACAGACTCAACACTGACAGCGCCTGCTTTGCTTTTTTTTTTTTTAAAAAAAGAAAAAAAGTCTGATGGAGAGGAGTGATTTTCCGAGAGAAGAGACAGCGCCAGTCGCAAAGCCTCAAACAATTCACTGTGGACGGCGATAGGAGAGGGAGCTTAAAGGGGGAGAAGTGACTCTTAACGTATGCATGAAGCACAAACACAAAGACAAAAACAGTGCAGGCGCTCAGGACGACACGGAGAATCACAGCCGAACATTTTCACGAATATTCAATCAATATTTCATTCACCTATTGTCTTTGATAGTGATGAGTGATCAGAGATGTGGCGGTACTGTAGCTTATACACAGTGCATACACTATGTTGCTAGGAAACAGTACCTCATGAATATCCTGCAGTTATTGCACAATCAAAGGAGTAATGTTCTGATAGTTCAGTGACTGCGTAAAAGCAAAATGTTGGAAGGGTTCCTCCCTGAAGGAACAACGCTGAGGAATAATGAAACACACATATACTTCTTTGTGAATATACACAAATGCACATTTCAATGCGGTTGTCACATAGTAATATATACATACATTAGCTCAGTTGCTAGAACAGGCGTCCTATGTGCAGAGGCTCTGCCCTCGCTGCAGCAGCAGCCCAGCCCCTTTGCTGCATGTCACCCATCCTCTCACCCAGCCCCTTTGCTGCATGTCACCCACCCTCTCACCCTGTTTGCTGTCATCTCTCTGAAGCTGTCCTATCAATAAAGCCATACAAAAAAAAGTGGATTAATTTATTTTATTCATCTTCACTCCAGTTTATCAACCTGACTACAGCAGTCGTCCGTCGAGGTGTTTATGTTCTGTACGGTTGACTGGCGCTGGAGGAGAAATGTGCTTTACTTCATGAACATAATGTCACAGAAAGGAGAGGGAAAAAAGAAGAGACAACCGGCGTCTCTGGTGAGTGCTGAGCCCTGTGGGACGTTGACCTCAGCCTTGGTTTGTGCTGCTACCAGCTAGCTCAGGCTAGCACACAGTTATCCTGCTGTTAGGGGTGAATAAACACAACTGATCCCGCAATTAAACTTGCTTGCTGATAAAAATCTGACACAACTTTTTTTTTTTTTCTGGTGATCCATTTTCAAAATCTGATCTAATTTGTTTTCTCCTCTGTGTCTATGACTTGAGAACGGGTAGGGAAAACATCTGTGAAAACGTGAAATTTAAAAATTCCAGATTTTTTTTTGTCATGTCTGAAACTGAGTTTTAAAAATGTTTTTTCCTAAAAAAATCTTTTTTTCTTAAAAAAAAATTTATTTCCTAAAAAAATTTTTTTTTTCCTAAAAAAAATTTTTTTTTCTTAAAAATCCTTTTTTCCTAAATTTTTTTTTTTTTCCTAATTTAAAAAAAAAATGATCCTAAAAAAATAATTTTTTTCTTCCTAAAAAAAAAATTTTTTCCCTAAAAAATTTTTTTTTTCCTAAAAAATATTTTTTACTAGTTTTTTTTTCCTTTTTTTTCTGGTGATCCATTTTCAAAATCTGATCTAATTTATTTTCTCTCGTGTGTCTATGATTTGAGAACGGGTGGGAAAAAAGGTTTTGCCAGGATAATCTTTTTAAATTGAGTTTAAAAAAAAAAAAAAAAATTGTAAGGTGCATTTTTTAAAGTGTTTGTTTTTGTAAAACAAATTTTGACAACAAAATAATACACATCATTCACACATGAGAAAAAGAATTTGCTCTCCAGAATTTTCTTCTTCTTGAAACTATGTTTTTTTATATAGATTTCCATCGGGAATGGTGGTTATTTTACAATGAAGTGAACAACTCCCATGATTAAGAGACGGAAGTGACATACTGTGCCTTTAAAGGCAGCAGGACGATGTTTGTAGGCTTGACTCCACATAAACTACAGTTCGCCTGTTCATTGTGATGAAGGAGCACAGCACCCAGTGAAGAGTTGCTCATTAATGTGTTTACTGGACAACAATGAAGGTCAGAGGAACAGAGGGATTAGCTGTACCGGGCTCAGTTTTAGTTTTGGTCTTTCAATGGGATTAGCTAACAAGAAAAAATAAATAAAAATATCACCAGATTTTCCTGGAAAGTGCTCACAGGCAGCAGTGCAATTACTTCCATTCATCTATCTGCCTGTGACGTTTATATACTGGAGGTGTTAACTCACAGACACAGAAGAGATGCAGCTGTTGTCAGAAAAGGCTCCACATTATCAGATTCAATTATTAGATTCAAACAATAGTTTAACAATAATTAATTTTCTCATTTATCTCTTAATGATTTATCAGCCACCATTAAACCTGCATACTCTCTCCCAAGTATGTATGTGGATTTAATGTAATTTATTATTGATCATTTCTTCTATTTATTTTCAGGGACTATGTACAATATTAGACGTAAATGTTGCTTTTCAGAATTTGATGTATCATACCAGAGTGAGCTTAACGCTAAGTTTCATTTGTAACCCCATGGCAGGTTACTATGTATGTATACAGTATGTTTACGCCAGAATATATATTTATATTTACAATGTGTGCCATCAGGGGCGAAAACCTTACATCAAATTTTCTCAAGAGCAATTCCTGAGGGGAACACCAAAAGTAATTCTGTGACTCTGCTAACAAACACTCCATCAACCTGCCAAGCCGAAGGAAAACTACAGTCCTGCTTTTGTTACTGCAACACAGTGTTACTGTGGCTCGCTACCAAACGTCAGCTAACCACAGCATCATGAAGACTGATCTGTAACTCAGAGGAGAGCAAATGAAGAGTGGTGATGATTGTAAATGTATTTCATTGTATTCAGTTAGGGCTATAAGGGCACAACTGCTTTTATTGTGTATTATTGATATTATTGAATTTACATAGTTGTGTTTAAAGTACGGAAGCCCTGAGAGGCAAGTGAAGACTTTTTTTTGTTCTGGTGTTCAATTGTCAAGTTTTACTAGGATAATCTTTCTGTGATTTAGTTTCCATCTGTGAAAACTAAATTGCAAAAAAACTAAAACATGTTCAGGTGCAATTAAAAAAAAAAAATTCAGGCAGATATTACAAAAACAAGCACAAAATGAGCCTTACCAAAAAATTAATTTCCCAAAAAAAAAAAAAAAAACAGTTTTGTTTACACATTGCAACAAAAAAAAAATCTCTTGAAAAACTTTTTCACAGATGGAAACCTTTTTTTAGTAACCTAGAAAGATCATCCTGGCAAAACAGCAAGAGAGAAAACAATTTAGATCAGACTTAGAAAGTGGATCTCCAGGGCACAAGATCTCCTATTCGGGGGGACAAATCACACTTTCCAAGGATTCATGCCTGTATGTACTGTGGTTTTAGGGCCAAAAATAACCTTTGGGATAAATGCATTTCCATCTTATCCTCTTGTAGAAGTGCAAGCATTTTCATGATAATCATTAAAACTGTAACTCGATCACTCCTGATGCTTGTAGACAACGCAAATAAGTGATCACGATCCAATACTTGTTGTTCAGATACTGCGTTCCTGTGTGTGATGAGTCATAACAATTTACTTCTCCTTTCACTTAACCAATAAAGTTGATTCAGATTGAATTTATTTCATTAAGTGTGCTGAGGCACTTGTCTGCTTCCGTCGCAATGAACAATATGTAACTGTCATCCACTGCAGACGAAGATGTCATTAGTCATGTTATCTCCAAGGTTGTGTTTTTAAAGAGAACACACTCTACTGTCTGTAACACGCAGCCGGCGATCATCTCGACTGTGAAGTCCACTGAACGACGCTTCTAATTGAGCCCGAGGGAAGGCAGGGGGAACCAGACGAGCGCTGCATGTAGAGCTCCCCAGGTTAGAGAGACGCTTGGGTAACATGTTTCCTTCAGGGAGCTAACGAAACAAGTGCGAGGAGGTGGGTAGAGCCTTTACAATGAAAGTAGGCCATCCTAACAAGGACTGGGAAACACTGTGACAGTAGAATACAGAGCCGAGCGTACCGCAGCCAGGGTCTCTCATATTCACTGCCAATATTGCTTTCATTTGCTATGCACCATTTCACTCTCTGCTTTAAGCTCTGCCGACCTCAAATGCATTAGGATGTCGTATGGTAAATTATTTCTTTAGGCGTTCTGTCAGGGTGCTGTTTCACTTCAAGTATCTGGATCTTGTTTTTTTCAAATCATGCCGGAGAAATGTTTGTCTGATTCAACAACAGAGGTATGATGTTCCTTAAATCAATATTTTATTCATTTCTAAGATGTTTCCTGCTTCAATATTCATATTTAATAACAACTGACTTCACATTTCTGAACTTCCACTTCTGTTTTTGTGTATCCGACATTCACTCATGTGGATTGGAGAAATTACACCTTACATAGGGGTGTCACAATTCTACGAATCCACGATTAAAGGTCATGATTTGATCAAGTTTTAAATTTAAGCACTGATGAATTTGCCATTTTTATAATATCAAGTTTTGAATTTTACAGATCAACAGCTCCGTGGTTTCATACACTGACAGTTCTCATTTACCTTCATTAAATTATTCTTTCAAAAGAGAGGCCGCATGGTATCGAGTGTGACATAACCAACATATACTTTTTGAATATTCCACACTTGTAATAACAATTCTCCAGGCAGCTTGGAACAAGCTTTTAAATTTGCAACAACTTAAACCTTTCATCAGGAAAACAACCATATAGCTTGACTGTAAAAGCATCTATTTGCGACTCATATTGACGCTTCTTGTTAGGCGATGACCTCTAGTGGTATAAATGCTGCATTCATGTACTCATTCTGGTGTCCTCATGTGCGTAACGGTGGAATGGGGGAGCAACATGGACGCCAAAAATAAGTTGTTTTGCATTTTATCACTCAGATGTTTAAACAACGCGCTGACAGCTGTTTCCAGTATTTGAGTGGCAAGGACGACCAAAGGAAACAACACAATGACGATACAACACATGACTTCGGTAAAAGCTTCTCACCATGAACCCGATGTTTACTTTCGTCCGCCATGTTTCAGCGTCGTATGACGTCAACTCAGCAAGTGGAGAACCAAAATGTTCTAGGACTTTCCGAGTTGTTGTTATTCTGACGGCACATGAACGCACAGAAAGAACGAAACAGTCTGCATAGGGAGGAGGTCAGGGTGGATAGTTGGGGTTAACAAGCACAGGACTTTCATTCATTAGACCACTGTTATTTCAACCTAAACTAACAAAACATTATAGCTGCTGGACATCAGCGTGTTAGCATCGTCATTGTCCACATGCTGATGTCATGCTATTGTCAGCTCTTTCCTCAAAGTAGAGTCACTAGCAGGGCTGTAGACCCTGACGTCACACATATCAATTCCTATAGTGGTAAATTATGTATATTTTTTGTATACTACCTGCTAAAACAGTATAGTCGTATTCTGTGCATACTCTCCAGACAGTTCTTTTGTTTGATACAAGTTAACTATACATTCACCAACCAGTGCCTGTTAAGTGTGATCTACCCGGGCTCTTTATAGTGTGCTGAATGGTTAAACTACTGTTTGATTTACCAACAAGACTGAACCAGTGATTCGGCGAGCCAGCCAGAAGTCTTGAAAGGCTGCAATTGCAGAAACAGTGAGTCATCATCTCACTGACTTATTATATCCGCTGGCCTCGAGGAAAAAACTAGAGAAACAGACCAGATGTTCAGACGAAACACATCAAAATATTACATAAACACGATGAAAAAAGCGGATGAGCATTGTTCTCCCTGTCCTGTTTTGGTCAGCAGTATTACAGTTATTTCAACAACTTCCCTCACTGAATTACAGAATTATGTAACTGACAGAAAACCACATCCACACTTTTACAAGATGAGACAACCTTATTTAAGCTCCGACAGAAGCCTTCAGTCAGAATACAGTAGCACAGAGTATCAGCATGCAAACACTTTCCTCTTAGTATAATACCGTCGACTGGCTGGAGAACATGGATTTTATTTTTTGCTTTTCTTGTTGAAGTCTCTCAGGACGTCTCTCGTTCTTTTGTTGCACTTCCCGTCTTTGCTGAGCACGGTGAAAATAACAGGAGCTGCTGGAAGGAGGGAGTTGTTTCAGAAGTCTAAACCCAGAAAGCCAGGTGAAGAAACTGTTGAGGCACTGGTATTGATCAACAGTCCTACCCCAGAGATGGTGCTATGGAGCATTAAAAATCATATGTCTTGCTGCTTTACATAAAATGTATCTTTTTTACAACCAAGAGGAAGTAATAAAACGGCCTTTGCGAGGGCTACAAGGAATATCCTAGGTGTATTTTTTATTTTTATTTTTTCTAGCAATCTTGGAAGTGGCCAGTAATGTCTTCCAGGAGGCCCTGGAGCAAAACTAAAACTCACATATACAGTACAAGTTGAGCTCGTGGTCAGACATGGGAAGTCATGTACACGTTATGCTTTGACATTGTTAAGTCCTGAAAGGAAAATCAGGTTGGTTTCACGAACCCCCTGCACTGGGATTTTAACTCACAACATCCTGAAAGTGCTGAAGTGAAAAAAAGAAGATTTCTTTTTTTGTGCGCACAGTTTGACTCTTACAAACACACTCAAAACAAATTATATCACTGGTACAGGCAATGTAATGTAAAAACTAATCTCTGGTCTAAAACAGTTTATTTCTTTCTACACAACTATCCGGTGACCCCTGGAAATGATCCTGACCCCCAAGTTGAGAACCAACGTGCTACCATAGACAACGGCATCTGGAAGCCACTGAGGGAAACAATTAAGCAAGCTAGCGAGCGGGTAATATGATGCAGGAAGTGCAAAAGTATAATGGCAGAGGAAAAGGATGAGGCCATTAGAGGTGTGAATGTATGACCTTGAGATGCACAAAAAGATGAACTTCCACGGCCTCTGCCGTTTCTGAAAATGTCAGCAAACATGTCACAACTCGTGAACTCGGAGCTTTCTGAAAATCTGAGATTGTGAATACCATCAGAGGGAGACGTCCACATGAGCACAGCTAACATGATGCCCTTTAAAGGCAGCAATCGTTTGATGAAATAACCTTAACTGCAGTGAAGCTGATGAATGCACATTTAAGCAATGAGTCGAGCAACTGAGAATGAACAAGCAACAATTCTGACAACATTTGCAAGAATATCTTTGGATTTTTAGTTTGTTGGGAACAAGAACAGGACATTTTCTTATTCCCTAAGAAACTACAACTAACTATTTTTCTAGATCCACAACGAAAATAATTGTCGCGACAGTTGAACAAGCCAACGCACAGTGTGTATTCTGACACCCTCAATCAAAACAATGAAATTGACAGACGGAGCTTGATGATGTTGTGAAGCAGTGTGGGATTATGGGAGTGGAAGTCTTCCAGATCCAGGCAGAAATCATGTTCACAGACAGGGTAATGTATTAAAGTTTGATTTTATGTTAAGTCACATTTGCCACCTTACTTTCTCCATTGAACCGTCTCAGGTTAACATCACATATTTGATTTCATTACAAATTCGGTTTAAATGTCTAAAAAATGATTTGTACAATCAGCCACGCTTCAAGTAACACAGGTAGTGGTTAGATCCAGTAAGGATGTGAGTTAAAATAGTAAAAGGGAGCTGGATCGGTGCGGTGATTGCATGGTTTGTATAACAAATGAAATGACAAAGTGGATATTAAGTATCAGGGAAGATCCACATTTGTCTTTTCCCACGAGAGACTCCACATCGACTTAGTTCAGGCCGACTTTGCCGAGAAGTAGGTCAAGTCTAGACAGAGGTGAACTCAATCCCTGAAGCTGTTAAAAATCATGATTTATTGCGAGCCATTCAAACCCCCTCACCACAGTGACACTGCGGATGACACTGTAGGTAAATGTGATGCATAGGCTAAAAAATATTCTACTTTTTATAAGCACAGAAGGGTGTCTGGTCACACACAGGATGAGAGCTCATACTGTAATAGATCTGAACAGAAAGCAGAAGATGCAGGAGAGGAAATTGCTCCTCATTTTTAATGCACTTCCAGTTTGCAGGCAGATAGTCCGCACGGCCTTCTTAATGCTGTATGACCACTCACATTTCAACAAATATGGTCCACGCTGAGCAACACTTGCTTTGATTATGTTCATAATTCTTTGTTTCTTCCCATTGGAAACAACCAACGACTGAGAATATCTGCTTGTCCTTTGAGGCAAGTTGTCAACAAAATGCAAAGATTATGAGCTACCGGGGAATGTTTATCTCCAGTAGACTCGCTTTTCTACCACAGAAGCTATAATTTCACAGGAGCAATTGGGCTGTTAAACCTTCTATTGAGATTAATATTAAATACACATATTTTCAGAACCAGAAGAGTCTTGTACCCATTAATAAAGATCCACTTAAAATGGCTTAGTACATCACTCTTCAAGCCAAAAAGTGTTGATACAGGATTTTTGTGGGAGAAAATGTGTCTGTAATAGGACGATTATTCTTCACTCTTAACCAAAATCAGTTTTTCGTTTTTGACTCGGTCTATGTGTTTGCGTCTGTTTCTGAGTGTGGCAGCAAGAAGAAGAAAAAAAAAAAGAGAGAAGAAAATCACATTCGAAATTCATAAAACTAAAATGAAGTTATGCACAGTTGAAATACAGTTTTGCAACTTTAATCTGTGCTTTGAAATATTAAAACCCAAACGTTTGTAGATGTTTTACTTCAGTGGAGCACAAGTGATTGGTTTGTTCTGTTCTTTACTGCAAATCCTTTTTTTTTATGTTGTTTGAACATTCCCAGGATTTAAAAAATACTAATCTTACAAGTCCTCCTCACAACCCGTCCCCAAGACATCACGAACAATATGCAAATGTTTATGTAGATTTTGGCGAGAAACTAAACATTAGGTTACTGATTTATACTTTATTTAGGTAACTGTTCAGCCCAGTCTGGCATTGTACACATCTGCAAACCTCTGATACATTCAATGTCTATGTTTCATATCATATCAACATTTGTACCATAAAGGTAAAGTGACACAGTTCAAATGACCAATTCAACATAAATAGATCTACACAAGCTGACTTTTTTATTTGGAGGAGGATGGGAGCAGCAGAGCTCTATCACCGTGTAAGCCTACAGAAAGGCCATTTTTGACTCATATAAATTAAGTCAATTCAAAGAAGCAAACAGACACAAATTTGAGTCGATTCATGCCGGGCAACATGGACGACGAGATCGCGCAAAATTTGCCTAATTCCCATATTCATGTGAGTTCAAAATATCGAACTTTGGCAACTCTGTGTGACAGAGTCGGATGAAGAGCTGGACCTTCTGGAAGAATAAACACCCGGAGTCGCTTCGGATTCGGCTCTGATCCAGATGGGATTAAAAAGTGGATTTATCTTCACTCCCATTTATCAACCTGACTCTAGCAGTGATCTGCAGAAGTGAGCTCCATGTTCAGCGACGATCTAGCTGGTACGACAGACAGGGAGCGCGCCTGTACACTAATATGTACCTTAATTAATCAATTTATAACCCCACTGCCTTTTTCTCTTGTGAATTAGTGTATTATCCATGGCTGCCTAAACATCAATAACTGAATAGCATGAACACCAGTAACCAAGGGTTGCTGAAAGTTTTGCTTTTCATCAAGATCAATAGTGAATATACAAAAGACAAAATAATAATAATTTTATAATACTATACAGTTTACTACTAATACTGTACTGCATTGTGTAGTTTGGAGTTTAAATAATGATCCAGGACAACACAAGATTTTCCAGGACATTTAGTTTTCCATGATTTGTCAGGTTTGCAGGATGCGTGGGAACCCTGTTGTATGTTGAATCAACACAAACATTCAAAATCCTATTCATTATATTTCAAATTAAAGCTGAAGCTTTCATGACCTTTCAAATTCTTAACCAAACTTTTAAAATCTGCTTTGTGATTTTCTGAGTACAGTCAACCCAACAATACTCCACCGGTGGCCTGTGGTTTCATGACCTATCCCTCAGGGTACAGCTCCATTCCTAATGGACCTGACACTCCATTCCTAATGGACCTGCTAAACCTCATGCTGAACAAAAGTGACAACTTTAACTTTTCCTTTTCCACAATAATATAATCTCAATGCAACTGTCAAACCTAAAGTTAATATAGCTGCTGGGAATAACAATTTATACTGTAATTTTGTTCCCAGTGCAGCAAAAAACACACGATACTATTGCTTTCTGCCTCAAGGCAAATTTTAAATTCACCACTGGGTCTGAACAAATTCTCCAAATGCGAAACCAAATGCATGTTCAACAACCTGTGACAAATGCTATTAGTCACAAAGTCCCTCTGATGTAGAGGGTCTGATACAGGGTCTCATCAAGCCTTATCGAACTTAATCTCTTGGAGTTTTAAGTCGTGATGAGTGCACAAAGCCACAAACTGCCTCCTTCCTGCTCACTTTATTTGTTGCCTTGAGGCCACACACTGAGCTCTTAGGATCATGGCGGGGGAAAAAAAAAATAAAAATAAGAGAGCTGGATTGTTTCTATTTCTTCTCACATGGGAAGACATACTGAACAAAACAACATGAATTCTGGGTTTCATAATGTCTCATGAAAGCAGATATCCTGCACCAATCAAAGGCCAATACAAACAGCTGATTAGGCTATAAGCTGAGGTGCTGAGCCAAAATGAGAAATCTACTGTGGAGGTAATGGGCACACTCGAGGTAACCACACAGTATCTTTCATCACAATCTTAACCACACCAGTCCTCACCGATGTGTCAATTAATTGTGAGGAATACGAAGGTGCAGTCTGCTTCATCCAATGAGTGCAGCACTTCTACAGCAGAGCCAAATACAATGCTCATAAAAGTGACATATTTCCGCCTCCTAATTATCAACCGCCATCTGCATAGTGTCTGAGGGATTATGAAGATTTGTTTGGGGAATCCAAAACAATGAGCCCATACAAACAAACTGTGGCACATAGAAAACCAATAATATATTTTAGATGTGTGTTACTGCATTCATGAGATATTAATATCACAATAAAGACCCGTGCTGCTGCTGTCCATGTGAAGAAAGTGATGCATGCCACATCATGAAATGGGTAATAGGAGGCTAATTGACAGCAAGGGGCTGGATTGTAATGTGTCGAGGCGTGTTTACGGCAACCTGGTGAAAGTTTTGAGCTCCGTTTTGATCTCCAGCAGCTCCTGAAGAACGTACATGGTTCTTTAGGTAAATTAACAAATACTGAAAAAGCCAACATAGATATTACTGTTGTGGGAGCAGTTTTGTTATCTTTTTGTTTGTTTTGATTTATTTTTTGAGTCATGAGATTTTGAAAATGTTGCTTTTGTTTCAGGTTATTGTTGTTTGTGCATAGGTACACAATTTTGTTGGTTGTTTCATGTGTAGAGTTATTACATTGATATAGACCTTTTTAAATTAACCAAACCCAGTCCTCTTAAAGTGGATCGAACTGCGGACCAACAGAAAAGGTACTCAGTTCATTTTGTGTTCAAGTTGTCAGTTCAGCTCGGACTTTCACTGCTTTGGATTATTGGTAGTTGGTAGTTACAGTTATTTTTTACCTTAAATCAACAGTGTAACATTGTCCCCCAAAATCTCTCGCTTTCATATTTACAGAAAATTGGAGGTAAACCTTCACGCTTCTGTGTGTTGTAGACAGTTGCTGTTGAATGTGTTCTTTGCTCCATATCTAAAGAAGTGTAGTAGTTTCATCCTTGGACTAAACTACTACTCCAGCACAAACCTTGCTTGCGTTAGTGGCCATGGTTATGTGTTTTCTGTTGTTTTGCCAGCGTCCCAGTGTTGCTTTCGGCAGGGCTAGAGGGCTACAACACAATGGCAAAAAGGCCAAGCAAACACTTGTGTTATTAATGCACAGGTTAAGCAAACCAAGACAGACAGACCAGACTTAAAGTGCACCGGTTGAGTTCTTTCAAATATGTGCAAAACATGTTGAGTAACTGCTTTGAGTTCATTTGGAGGGCTAAAAAAACCCAATGTTAAAACACCCTGATACTGTGCAATTTTAATGTGCACTTTTTGTGGCTGTTATGTTAATTAGGAACCAAGGAAGCGTAGCAACCACTTTGTGGAAGCTTATGGAGTACAACTTAAGATTAAAGAATACAGGAAGCTGCTTAATGCAAACCAAAACTACAAGCTGAAAGATGCTAAAATGCTCTCTAGAACTGGATTGGAATATGAGACGAGTATAAAGACAGGAAACACAGAGAAGATTATTCTTTGGGCAGAGCCAGATTAACTGCTTACAGTCTTTATGCTAAGCTAAGCTAATTGTCTCATGGCTCTTGTTCCACAGTTAACTCACAGACATGAGACTGGTATTAATGTAACATCTAACTCTTGGAAAGAAGGTGAATAGGCATATTTTGCTCAAAATGACCCATACGCAAAGAAAGGAGAAGAAGAGGAAGCACATAACAGATATATATTTGCAACATAATGTCTACGATGTTTCACAATTCAAAAATCGGTCCCATTGTATATGTTAAGCTTCCCGTAAGCCTGTAAATAATGTTCACGGCAACGATATTCAGCATTTCAAAAGATTCTGAGCCAAGTTCTTAAGCAGTGCAGAAGAGTCAAAAGACGCCTCTGGAACACTTCAAAACATGCACTCTTCAAGCCAAACAAATCTTACAGAATTGTTGAGAGCACTCAAGGAAATGAGTCCAGGGACCTGCTCTGCATGTGTGCGAAAGTTGAGACAGCATAGGAAATCATTGCAGCTCACTCCACTCCCTCTTATATGGTGTGACAACCTACACATGTTTTCCTGGCACTCTATCCGTCTGATTTCAGTCTGAAAATTGTGCTGCCAATAGAAATTAAGTCCTAAAGACCTGCTTTAAAGACTCGCACAGGGAGTACGTGTCAAAGAGACACAGAAGTATCTGTTCTAAGGCCAAACAAAATAAATGTTTTCCATTCCTGTTTTCCTCCAGCTCTTCCTCCCTTCCTTCCCGTCTCCGTCTGCCTTCACAACAGAACCTCTATCTTCTGGGATCTGACACGTCCGGCCTGCTGACTGATACAGTAATTGGTGGACAGGTGATAAAATGTGTGTCAGCCGACTTCTACAACAATGTCCTGCTGATAGAAGAACAGATGAAACCAGCTGAGGAAAAACAGCCAGTAGTCTAAAAGCATCCTTATCCTCCAATTAGAGGTTAGAAATAACAAATAATTCTCAAAAACACACAGCAGCAGTATTGTTTTACTAAAAGCAAAAACTACGACGCTCTTGAGAGATAATTCATCATTTTCTTGGTTGGTTAAAAATGAAAATCCTCACACTCCATTTTGTTTTTGAAGGCATGAAACTGTTTATTCAATAAGTGGGTTAAGATTTAAAGGTTCTAACCAACAGAAAAGCACTGTGATGTGCAAAAACCCAAAACTTGGCACAGCAGACAGCAGCATCGGGACCCCCAAAAGCTCGATGCTCTGCTGTGTGTCCCTTGATTTGTGATTCAAAGGATCCTCATCAGACGTGTTTTTAAGACATATAAAAGTACTCTGGAATGAACACTTGTGTCTTTTAAGGTTTTTCCAGAAACACTATCCCCTCCTCCTTTAATTAGAATCGATCGATAAGCAGAAATTTTCAGTTTAAACTCTCACTGCTAGACGCAAAATGGTTCCTACTTTAATGAAAGGTGTACGCTCGGTGATTACAGACATTTCAACTTTCCACATCAAACTTGGGTAGGCTGCATTTTAGACCACAATTGTCTTAAATTGAAAGAAACTTTCCCTCTTCAGCAGATGAACCTGAAAACAAAATCTGCACGGACATCATTCTGCAGAGTGAAGCTCAAACATCCATGATGTGAACCAACAGCAAACAAAACCCATGTTTGATTGGAGGGAGACAATAGACAACTTTTCAAATTCCCTCCGCGTTTCCCTGTTGTTGGTGCGGTTAGCAACATGGCTACTTCACAAAGCAAAAAAATAAACAAAGGAATCCCAATTTGACCCAGAAATCCTGATCTCAGGTTTTTAAAAAGGCAGAGTAAAACACCCGGTTGTATTAATAAATAGACAGGTTTTGTTACTTACTGATCTAGTAGGAAGTACAAAGAATGCTGGTATTGAACTGTCTCAAGTCCCGCTGGTGAGGCGAAACGCATATCAGCAGGGGAACAGACTTTGACACAACACTGGTGCTCTCCATTGAGTGAATGCCCGTCCGTTCACTCTTGTATTACCCCGGATCTCATACTTTCCCTCTTCGCCTCCATCAGCGGGGTTCTTTTTCATTTGCAGGGTAGAGTTTCCACATCTTTATACATCTTCCAGTTTTGGCTGCGCGGTGACAGACGAGCTTCCTTCGTGCCATAATGTAACCTTCATTTTTCCAGGAAAATTCAAGCCCGATGGCAGACCGAACAGCACAGTGAATGTGAGGTTCACAGGGAACAATCTACTGTATATGCGGCTGTGTCTTTATTTTTTAAATTTGTACCTTATTTTCTTGCCCTTTACCGAGGCCCTGTGTCATACAACCTTCATTATTTTAGTTGAAATTGTGCTTAGATGGTAAACATTCTTAAATACATTTTGTTTAACCCACGTATCAAGAACCAATCTTACCCTGGTGATAGGTACAGTAATATCCCAGCAAAGGAGTATCTTGAGCTTCTGGCAAACATAATGAAGCTATCGTGTGAAGTGTGCTGTGTGCACTACACATAATAGGTATTTGAAGGTGACTGGGTTACATACACAGTGCACAGAGAGTGGGAAGAGGAGGGATGTCAGGGGGGACCTGCAGCTCATTTTTGCCCTGGGCAGTGGAGGATGGGTTAATCCAACCATGCACACGCCTGCTTGTGAGATCAGCAGTGCTTTGTGTCAGGAATGAGAAGGAAGCAGAGTGATTAAACAGATACTGGTGAAAGGAGTAGCTGAGAACAAGTTGAACATACAGGATAGACAGAAGTAGAATATGCTGCAGGAGGAAATTATATTGATGTTTTGAAACTGTAAACTTTTAAGATGACCACAGCCTCTTCTCCATGAAAAGGCAAACTTTTTTACAACCACGTCTGAAGTCAACAGTTTAAGTGTTTCATACTCAGAAGATACTCTGGCTCTGGGTGGAGTATATCAATTTAACAGCCTGCAGGTTTTTGGGTAATTCACCGCACTGCCTGTCAGCTCTTTGGAGAGCCTCCCTGCTGCTTTTGTTTTAGTACAATCATGAGTCCTTGAGGCTGACAAACTGCCTCCATCCGCCTCTAATGACGGAAGACAAGTCGACAAGGAAACAAACAACACAAGAGGAAGGTGCACCTCCGTCTTGCAAGTACAGTGAAATGAATGAACCTCATCACGCGGGATCATGATTCATAATCTACAGACATAGGTGGGTGAAGTGAGTGAGTAATACTGTCCCTTTCCTCGCAAATTACTGTCAAATTGCCCTTGATGAAGGCACTGAAGTCCGTATTCATCAGGGAGGCCACAGTACACAGTGATGAGGTCTCCAGGGTGATTTTATTTCCTCTGCGCTGTTAAATTTGAAAAACTACCGTGTTGAAAAACAAAACTTGTATGTGTGATTAATATCACTGTTGTGGTAATTAGTGGCGCAGAGCACAGGGAATGTCTTTTGTTAAAAAACTGAATAATCACTGACAACGAGGATTGTGACCAAAAAACAATGAACCGAATCAGTAAAACTGAACTGCACCGACTACTCAATATTCACCCATTTTCCTCTGTTCCTTATTGTTTGGAGCCACACAGACTCCACTGTATGTGTAAGAATGATAAGAAAAGAAAACAAATTGTCTATTAATGAAAACCGTACGAAGTACTGAAGAGGTATCTAAGGATAGATATAACTAATTGATAATCAATAACTAATCACACAGCACCTGACTGATCATTCTTTCTGCTATTTGAGTTTATTTTTAAGTGTCGATGGATTGTGAGCATGCACACATGTATGGAAAAAACAAAACCTTCTCATTCTCAAGTCGTCAAATACAGATGCTTGGTCAGTGTCCTTAGGCTTCAATCTATGATGCCTTACCTTCCCCTCTAGTGTCAGTTTAGTATGTGAAAGGCCCTGCGGTCAAGTTAGCATTAATAAATATGCAACGCCTGCAAGGTATTTGCATATTTTGACTTTTGGACTGTTGTAAACGTTGTGAAAACGTTGCATTTGAATAGGGTTAGATACAAAATACTACTCCACGTTCACTCACAAAACTTACATAATGCTAGTTACATCATTTACATACTTTAACTTCCTTATGCAAATCAATCTTGACTCTTTTTTTGTCACATCAGGGCCCAATCCCAATGTCCACACTCACAGACTGACACACTTTGAGGTGCGTTCCCGGTAAGTCTTTGAGGGTTTAGGGCTGTCCAACTGTCAAACTGTTAAGTCCATGACAGCTCTCTCACAGACATCTTGAGCCCTTTATGGGCACTTTCTGTAAGTCTGCATTTCTTCAGGGACATTACCCACAGTTCATAGTGTTGTAATGTTAAATACACGGGGTGGGTTACCAGGGGACACCCAAAAATGTTTTTTTAATAAAAACAACAGTCTGTGTGTTCATTTATTTAATCTGTCACCTACTGTGGCCACTACCACCATGGGAAGTTTAGAGGGTGGATGTTGGGAGGGTTTATGCAGACGCTCTGGTGCACCCTGTATTTGGCACAGTATTCTGTACTGTCTGCAAAAACTGAATGAAAAGATTTTTAAAAAACTCCCCAGAAACCAACGATAATCCGGTTGCTTTCATTATTCTATATGCAACATTTTTTTTATTAACAAATGGAAAATGTCTAAGTCATGACCTAAAAGCTGGCATTTTCTCTTCGAACTGATTCTTTCCTTAAATCGCTCGTTTTATTAAACAAGAAAAAAGTAATAAACCTCTGACTGTGTGTTTCTGTTTGTATTTATGTCTACTGCTGGTGTTTGTATTTATTATAAGGCTATATATTTTAAAACATGAAATAAAAAGTCCAAAATCTAAAGGGGAAGATTAAACACGTACCTATTTTACCATTTCAGCCCCTTGCAGACTCTCTCACTCAAACATTTACCGGGGATGTCAGCTCAGGATTCAAGGCTTTAGGGTGACATTGGGATTGGGCCTCGGAGTGCAAACTTTCCTGGGGGAAAGCCCAGTGTATGACCCATCCAACAACCCCGACCACCCCAGACCTTTCTCTACTGCACTAGAAAGGGCTTCAAGAAGTGGTGCTAAGTGATTAACTACAGCGTCAAATGTGTAAGTGTAGGGCCACTGACCAGGCTGCTGTATCTGACACAGTGGGAGTGAGAACAGCTTGGGAAAACATGGTAACACACAGCCAAGATGCCTTTCTAAACATACTGTACTGGCCTGAATATATGATGTTATTGTTTGACTTATGACATGTTTCAAACAGCATCCCAACTCTTCTTGGAGTGTTTTATTCTGTATATTATTCACAACATTATATACTTCTTGGAATGAAAAAAGTCAAGGCGGAGAGTTTCTTCAAGTCTGTGTTTTAGAGTTATTCAGCCATAAAATGTACAGGAAGTCCAGGTCAAGGTACGGAAGTTTGTGACAGCTCTTGTAATAACTTTACTTCCATGGAGGAAAAATGTTAATGAATACATTTGTGTAGTGCTTTTATCCAAAGCGCTTTTACAAGGTTTCGGCTGCTCTATCACCCATTCAAGCACACGCTCACACTGAGAGCAGTGATCTGGTACAAAAGGCGCTGGCCTTGACCATCGGGAGCAATTTGGGGTTGAGTGTCTTGCCGAAGGACACGCTTTGAGACGTGGACAGTGGGAGGTTGGGATCGAACCGCCAGCCCTGTGATTAGTGGACCGCTCTGCCTTCTGAGCCGGCCCTAAATCAAAAAATTCCCCATGAGTGAAAATGAGTGAAAATAGTCGGCAGATGTCTTAACTGTAGAAATAGACTGAGGAACGGATCATCTGTCAAACAGCCAAGAATTACCGCTGTCACAGACGACGAGAAGCTTTAAAAGACAGTCTAAAAAATGGAAACTGTCAGCAAAAATCATCTTGACTGCTTTTAGGAGCCTGACAGGAGAGTTTGTTTGAGGTGTTATAGGCTACACATACGTGACAAGTGTTTCATATTTTACTTTTTCATCTTACATAACTTAAGTCATGTAATAATGGGGAAAATTCAGTAGATTTCTTCTCTGTGCAATTACTTGATCTGGAATCGAGTATATTGCGTAACTACTCAACCTAGAAAAAATGTGAGAATCCCTTTACCCCACACTGAATATTTTAAAATCTGTCTTGTTTGCTAATGTTGTATGAGGTATGCTCAACCCAATTGCCAGAATAAATGTTGGCAATGTACGTTTCTGCAACTCATAGATATTCTGGGTTAGGCTTCTGAAAAGATCATGTTTTCGGTTAAAATACCTGCTTTGGCCGCCACAAACAGGGCTAGAAATTACCAGCTTCAACATTTAAGTGATGAAAACATTATTCATCAGTGGTTAGGATCCAATAATACCATACACATTATTCTGAAATACGTACTTAAAGTATATTTTGATGCTAATACTTTTAGTAATAATTTATCTTAACCAGCTTTGTATCACTACAATGTTGGTCGTATACGCAGCTGAACACTGTTAAAGTTCTTTCCACTTGGCCTTCACCCAGAGCCCTCCACTCTTTTTCTGGTAAAAATCCTCCAGACAATGCACACTGCATCATCTGGAGGATCTCGGGGCTGTTGTCTGTATCAACTACATATTGTGTTCATTTTTTTTTATGCCGCATCCACGGACACAAAG
Organism: Pagrus major; assembly: GCF_040436345.1. Taxonomy (NCBI): domain Eukaryota; kingdom Metazoa; phylum Chordata; class Actinopteri; order Spariformes; family Sparidae; genus Pagrus; species Pagrus major. The sequence goes on from NC_133220.1 coordinate 10,621,485, forward strand.
ATTATACTCGGGTCGAGAGAGAGAGACGCCGCTCTCACTCTCTCTCGGATTGAGTTCGGGGTCTCTCACCAAACTAAGCTAGGCAGTGATGATAAACTATAAACCAAGATTCTGTTACTATACTGCCTATTTCTCACCAACGCTTTCAGAAACATAATTAAGCACACTGTTTATCTGCAATAGAAGAAGATTGTGAACCAGAAGTGGCTGCCATGTTGTTTCTGTATTGTAAAAAAAGGCAACGCCGATCAAATATGAACCCCAATCCTGATCATTGTCTATTTCTCGCCTGAAATGTGTTTAAAAACATATTTTAGTGCATTGTTTAGATGTATTACGATACAGTTTTCTGTTTCAATGTGGACGCAAAGCCAAAACCAAGCACCGCCCAATTCAGTAGCAGTACATCATCCATCAGCAGGAGTGTTTATTGGTCTGATGTGTCTGGCTTTCATACTTGGTGGCATTATGTTAGGGGTTAATACGACCTCAGAGATCAGTTGACAATCATGTTTATAATCTTGTAAAATTATGAAACGCTAGGAAATACCAAGCTGATAAAATTATGTTTTTTTAACAGGGTAATGGCCAACGATTTCCAAAGCGCAAACTGAGCATTTCAAACATTAAGGCTAATAATACATTGTAAATCCCTGCACCGTGAACCTGCTAAAAGGTGTCACAAGACTCACTCACAATTTTCATGTCTCATATCCTGAAATTGTGCTTCACAGTAAATGTGTCAGAGCCGGGTATCAAGGCTGAGAGAGCATAAAAAACTGAAAATACCAAACAATTATGGTAAGTGCATGCATTGCAGACTGGTAACATGATGCCCACACACTGATAACAAGGTAATGTAGAGGAAATGTGAGTGATAGTGAAAGGGTCGACACTGAAGGCGGTACAGCCTCCTGCTTCTTATACACACTGAGTTATCAGTCTGAGCAGCGCCGCCAATATCATATTCCTGCGATGAGTCAAAGTCACTTTCTCGCGGGGGAATCATCCATTGGAATCCTGGATTTGGGGGAGTTTCTGTATTAATGTTACCCTTTTTCTTCTTTTCTTTTTCTTTTTAGCTGGAGGAGCTTAAAATAAGTGAAGCACCGCTGCTCGTACAGTGTGACAAGTGGAGAGCCTGGAGAGATTACTTTCTCGCTGCTGTCTACAATAACGTAATATCGTGGCTTCTTACGCTCCGACCTCGGGGCTACACTTGCCACTCTCACCTACTGAATAGACGTGGATGTAATATATATATAATGTCTAAAATGTATGCACACAGTAGTTCATCTGAGTAAGAGCTTGGCTGATCATATTCTGCACACATCTTTTGCTCTGCTTCCTCTGACTTACTGCGATTGTATATTATTGTGGAACTTGTGGCTTTTTTTTCTCTTTTGGTTTGTTTTGTTAGATACAGTGGGAGAAGTTTGGGTTGGATCGGCCCGACTGGAGGATGAATGGCTGTTATGATGGAAGGTGATAGTCTGCGCAAACATAGTTAGTTTTTCTTCCTTATTGGCTGTTTCCAAGGTCAGAAACAGCACAGACAGCAAAAAAACATTAAATGAGCAATTCTACTTCACATATAAGAACTCAACTTGTGCATGAGTTTTTTTCTTTCTGTCTAATTCTTTCCATATACCAGAGTTACTCTTTTAGAGTAGTAATCAATCACACTTCAGGCAAAAGGAGACTTCCACTTTCGTCAAGGTTTTATTTCTTTGCTTTCTTCTTAAGAGTAAATGTACAATCTAATCTGAGCTTCTGTACTGTATAGTTATTTCAGCCTTTTTTGCCGTGCTACAAACTCTGTAACTACCAAAAAAAAATGACTCAAATGCCTGAATTGCTCAATAGGGATCACAGGTCAAGCAACAAAAGGGCCATCTGATTTCTCACTCACATTCTAATTGCCCTTTTCTCCACCTGATCCACAGCAAGAAGCAGAGGTGGGGGAAGTATCTCACAGAGCCATTAGTATGAGGCTTATCAGCCAGGCAGATGAATGGCATTCAGCGTAAGCAAAGTTTGAGGTGGGGACCTTAAGATATTCGCCTAAATGATGACCATTATTTCCCCTGCAGAGGACTAAAGGCAACAACAGCAAAAACAAGAAATGACTGCAGGGGAGTTTGGCATACTTCCTCCTATGTTTTGACAATGATGGAAGGATAATGAATGTTTTTATATCAACCTAATTGCCAGAATTGATGTTGGCAATGTTTCTGCAAACCTGCAACTTTATGTTCTTTAGGTTGAATTTTCTATTTTATGTTATAATAACACTGTGCAAGAAAACCACTTGGTTATGGTCAGGAAACATCATGTTTGGGCTTACAATACCTGGTTCTGTCACCCAAAACGCATCTGGATACTGTCCTGAGGTCTCCTGAGAAATATTCAGTGGTTTCACGCTTACAAATGTTGCAACACAGTCTCGAGCCCCGGTCACTGGCTTGGCACCCTTCTCTCCTGCAACTCCACCACCATCCCCTCCAGTTATGACCGTCAGTTCATAAACATGTAACGTGGACGTGATGTGAATGTGAATGATTCAGTGGTTTGCAGGAATATTAAATGGAAACATTTTATCCTGGCAAATGGGCTGCTTAAATATTTTGCAATGACAATGTATGTTTAGAAGAATAGGCCTATATTTAAAAACACAAAGGACCACTGAAATGATCACAAACAGGATTTAGAAATAAGAAGACAAACCCTGCATTCAGGTGCTTCTTAGACGGTCAGATTTCAGCTTTTGCTGCACCAGTACATTCCCCCAAACCATTAAATTATTGCTTTACCCAGGGTTCAATATTAATGTTTTTTTTCCACTTGCCCAGCTGAGAAAGCGGTTCAGAAGTCTACTTTTACTTGCCCCAATACAAACAGAACAAGGACACTGTGTGTCATATATGCTGAGCGACAAACATTCTTGCATATCAGAAATGTTAACTCCTGTTATTGTAATGTTTGTTTGCGCTCCAGCTAATAAACATAGTTAATCATTGCCAATTTCTCATGATAGTTTTCTCAGTACTGCGCATATAAACTGTCAACAGAGCTGAGAAGGAAGCTGGTTTGTTCAGAGCTTAACTACTTTACAGCTTGTATGATCTGGCAAATGCTAGATTTGCCAAACCCAAGTAGGATTTCACCTCCCTTGGCAGTGGTTATTGTTAAACCCTGTTTACATGACTTGTCAGGGTTAAAGCTAATGCTATTAACTTTTCTAACTAATCTAGGTCAGGCTGTGTAGTCAGCAATTAATGGTTAAAACTTCAAACCATATTGCAAATTACATGTGAGCTAAAAATTGATGTGTAAGATGAAAAGTTTCCAAACATCAACCAACCAGCTGCATATCTGATGTCACAGCTGACAACCGGCTGAAATTTTCAGCGTTGTTGTTCCAATTTGAGGACGTGTTTACTTGAAATTTGCCACTCAGGAACTCATTTTCTCTGACCTTTCCGACACCACACAAATGCAATAAAACAGTCTGCAGTCACACGAGCAGCTCTGTGAGGCTGTACCAAATGTGAACCTCAGCAAGCTGACACGCTTACAATGATAAAGTAAAAGTGCTTAGTGTAGCGTGTCGGCATCCTAACATTAGCAAATTAGAACTAAATAGAAAGTACCTTAGGGCCTTAAAATATTGCAATATTTTATATTTTAGCCTATATCACGATACACAATATACTGCATAAAATCTCCTCTCAAGCACTTTATGAATGTAAGGACTAGGTCACATAAATCACATATAATATTTTTGACCAGATACCTCAATATCGATATTGTGACAATATTGAACAGATGAATTTTGTCACTTTCATAAATGTTGAACACAATGACATGTTTAATAAACAGTCCAAGCTGTGGATGATAGGAATGTCATTAGTTTTGGAGGTATTTGGTCATAAACCGTAGTGTTACAAAAATAAAAATGTTGACCTGATGATGCCTCGAAATGAAAAGTCAGAGATGACCAAAGTTCATGCAGTCCGTCCTCTGACCACAGTGAAGATGTGTATAAGTTTTAATGGCGGTCCATCCATGTTATAGTTGTTGAGACATTTCAGTGTGGACCGATGTGTGGACGGACATTGCTCGCATGACTATGGCTGAGCTTTTTCTAAAGTTGACCTCTGGCATTGTGAGGCTGTTGAATAAAATACATTGACACTTTCATCTCTTCATTGCTATTGGACATCACATTATCCTGCACAGAGACAACCTTGGGCAGCTCAGGCATACAGCGGAGGTGTGGGGGGACTTCAGCCTCCTGAGCTTTATACCACATGAGACCTCCAACAGAAAAGACCTTTATTAAAGAAGTGTGTTTTATTAAGAATATATTCCTACAAGGGGGGCTCGTCCATCATCATGGCTGTGCAGAGGTCCATTATTACAGCCAGAGTTATCACTCCTGTCCCTGGTAACACTGCAGTGTTCAAACGGCTACTATAAGGAAGAGTTATGGTGACCAAGACTGAGAGATATATTACAGGCACGCATCACATGATGAATTACTGCTTTGCCTGGGCTTATTTGTTAGTACTTAGGGTTGGCTGTGATATATACCAAAAAGCTGTGGGCTGATATGGGGGCAGTTTGAGGTAGTCTGTCAGGGTAGTTGGGTATCAGACAGGCTGCTGAGCTATGAGAAAGAGGAAGGTGAGAAAAACAGAACATGATGATTATTTTTGGTTCACACAACATAAGAAGTGTAATCTTTCTTATAATCCTGTCATCCATCACTAAACCATAAAGAAAATGTACAACCCTTTAGTGGAGATTCATACATATGACCATTATACTAAAGCGTCAAGACATACTTTATTTTCCATAAATGTATATTTCCTTCGAGTCATGCACAGAATAAGTGTGAAAAATTGACAGGTGGATATTTTTTGGTCAGATATACCGACTCGTACTGAATAATGTATGTGCAATGTATTACAGAATATATATATATTACTGGTCAGGTTTCAATCTAAATGGAGCACAAAGTAGAACAGAATTTACAGGAAAATAAGGCAGAAGAAAATGCGAATGAAAGTGCGTTTCCATCCAGCACGTGAATCTCCAGTTGGGTGCCAAAAGAAAGGGGTAATGAGATGATGCAGTTAGAAGAGCACCAGTCAAACCTCAGATGATGGAGAACAATGTGGAAAATGCAATATGTGAGGAATGTCGAAGTTTCCTCACAGGTCTTGTGTTTTTGTCTGATGCTATTTCATATTTATGTCAATGGAGTGGGAGGCTTTAATGGATGATTAAGTCACGTGCTTCATGTTCATCACAACTTTATTTGCTTTTTTTTCTCCATGGTACTTTGCATTTTTATCCATACATCAACTTTTCTACTTCAGCCAAGCATAAACAAAAAGTTCTTGTGATATTTTGACTTTTTCTGGATGTTTTTCAAGCACAAATTGAGAATGCTCATTAAAGCAGGTGGATGGAAATGCAACTTTTGGCACTGAGTATACTGTAAACAGATTTGTTATACTGGCATGCATTTATTTACATATTTGCTGTATATACAGAAGTGGCAAAAGTACACAGATTATTTAAAGTGCGGATACTTGTGTAAAAAAAGACTGGTAAAAGTAGAAGTACTGCTTCAACTTATTTACCCAAGTAAAAGTAAGAAAGTACAGGTGCTGAAATGTACTCAAAGTATAAATGTAAAAAGTATCCCTCTACCTGCCATTTCTGTGTAAAGCTAACTGAACCTCACATCGTATTAATATACTTAAAAGGCTATTAAACTAAAAGGTAGACACGGAAACACACCAGAAGGATAGTTGATTATTGACACATTCCCGGGACGTCTAATATACTGATATTTTGGGTTAATAAAGCACCCAGGGCAAATGTAAGTAGTAGAGAGTACAGATACTTGTGGAGTTAAAGTACAAAGTTGTGAGAAAAATAAATACTCGAGTAAAGCACAGACTATTTCACATCTATTTAAGTACAGTAACAAAGTGTTTGTACTATATTGCTTCCCATCTCTGTGTATATATACTTTGAAATATATTTATTATCACCTTTTAATGCATTCACCATACAGTATAATCATCACGTGTGAGCATGAACAGGTCGTGAATGAAATAAACCAACATTGACTGTTGGCGGTGTGGTTTTAGGCAAGCGAAAAACACCACTAGTTGAGATTAAGATCGTATGACTGACTGACCAAGTCAGGAACATGTCACCAAACAGTTCAACAAAATGGAGTAGCTGTGGCTTTATTGTGTCATCTTGAAGAGAGACAACACTATATTGGTAAGCAGTGTAAAATACTTCTAGAGTCTAAATATGTAACTACTTTTAATACATTTACATTTCTTCAAGGTGACATTCGTACCTTGAAGTTCAGAGAAGAACTTTCTTTGGCCTAATAAAACATCAGCAAACAGCTGTTTCAGGTGAAGAGAAATATGTCATATTTTCTATTCAACGCTCGCTTTTCAGAGGAGGCAATTTTAGAGTTTCATGCTTAAAATCAGTTTCTTAGAAAATAATATGCTAATCTTCTTAAAAGTGCGCTGTAGGGTAATTCATGATGCGTCCGTGAATCATCCTATTGTTTGCTCACACATTAGGATGAATGCATGACCACATTTGAGTGCTCTCAAAAAGCATCTTTACTTGTACCTCTGTCACGTCCCCGGATGGCCCCCGCTTTGAAGCTTCATGCTTCAAAATGTTGCCTCGAGAGTCTCCAAAAACTAAATAAAAAAATAAAAACATATAAAAGAAAATCCTTTCATCCAATCCATCTAAGCCCTTACTGTAGCTGGAAAGGATGTCCCTAATGCACAAATCATGAATAGACCTGTTTACAAATGTTAGAACACTTGTATCACTGATTTAGACTTTGACAATTAAAGCTTTTGTCTCTTTCAGTAAAGTATGTTTTATTCTTTTGGTGTCTTTCTTCCCATTATGAAGACAGAAATGTTCTGTGACAGCTGGTAATCTTCATATTTTCATTTTATTCAAACTTAATTCATAAATTGTCATTCAATGCCGCCTCCAGTATGTCATCCACATGAGAAATGGTTAAGGTGACATAAAAAAAAAAGTAATTGTGTTAGTTTCCCCTCGATGAAGGCTCAGAACAGTAGGAAAAATAAAAAGATTTCCCCTTGGCGATGCAATCCAATTTTACCTCTGCCTTCAAACAGACTGCTAAGAAATGGATGGCCATTAAGAAATGGAGGTCTCTCTGTTTATGAATAAACATATTCCGAGACACCACTTATCATCTAAGTGAATTTCACAATGCAATCAATACTTCATGGTCACAAGTTTGCATCAACACAATGGGAGCTGAACCTCAATACCGCATTGCAATCCAGGGTCTATAAATCCAACTGGGGTGCTCCAGATGACTCCACAACTTTATATATTTTTTAATTCATTTAGCTTATGCCCTGTTTTTAAGGGAGGCCTGTCCTTAGAGGGCGGTGCCACAATAAAGTGTAACAATGCCATCTAGTGGCTACACCATTCACAATACAACACTGAGAAGTACATCTCAAGGAATCAAGTCAGTCCTGTGAGTCTGTGTGGTGAGATCGTCACTGAAAAGAAAAGATAAATTAATCATCTTTCAATCACTCCGCTTCAACAAGTAATCCGCAATGTTGTTTCATAACGCTGACAAGGCCCTTTATGTCTTGTCCATACTCTAATATGGAGTAGAAATATGATCCATGTGGTTTTCGCTGCAGCTCAGCACTGACGATCAGTTTCACAGGACCTATTTTAAACCCTGCTGGCCACACACAGGCCACCGACACCAGGACATGCCTCCGGCCCTCGTCTGGTGCTGATAGGTCGCAACTCTGCAGGTTCAAGCGCCTGAGTTTGTTCATTATGAAAGCATTCATCCATTTTCTCTACATCAGGTTTAATGTCTGTTGATGTTGCCATCTAGGGATGACGGGGCAATCGATGAAATGAAATACCACAGATACAACACAAAACACATCTTATGCTTATGTAAGTGCGTGATGGATGAGGCCACACAGAGATGAATGTTTCCCAAATGCACGAGTTAATCCTGACGAGTCACATGGGGTCATCTTCAGTTCCTCCTGAACCACCAGGATCTGGTGACCCGCATCAACAGCCAGATCAGTTCCAAAGTTCAAAAACATTTTCATGTCAATCAGTGCTTTAATGTACAATACAATATACATTTTGTATTACACAATACGTACAGTACAGAATTAAGAAGAGAATTGTACCCTTAGAAAATTCAGAAGTTGTTTCTACTCATCTGTATTTGTCTGCCTCTCTTCTGTACGTTCATCTGTATTTCTGCCTAATTAAGTCTGTGAGAAAAAGAAAAGGGGATGAGGAGTGTGACATGTAGCCATGGAGACTGAGAGGAGTTAAAGAGAAAGATGTGATATGTAATTTAATAAGAAGAAGAACAATATTCGAATAGTGAACTGCTGCCTGTAAAACACAAGGCCAGTCTGTGTTTGTTTCAAGGGCCGGACAGTCAAAACAGCTCAAATCACATCTTTTGACAATGAAAGATACAAATGTTTTTGCGTTAACTGTACATCTGAATTGATTTTGTGTGGTTTCCTGATCACCTTAAACTGACTGATGTAAACAAATATTTAACAGCAGTACAACACTTTGCCAAGAGCTGCCATTTTGTCACATTTGGACCACAGATTGTGACTTTAAGGCAAAATAACTAATTTTCTCTGTCTAATCATTTCACAGAACGGTTCAATCTGCTGTTCACAGAATTAGATTGAAGCTGCAACGATTAGTCAATTGATCGATTAGTTGGTCAAAAGAAAATCGATTATACGTTTCAGTAAAAATGTCAAATATTTGCTGGTCTGCTTCTGCAATGTTGGGATTTGCTACCTTTTTGTCATTTATGATAGAAAATGAAAAGTCTTTGGGTTTTAGAGTTGTTTGGACAAAAGAAGCAATACGAAGACATCAGTTTGGGATCTGGGAAGAAGTGATGATGACCAATTTTTGCAGATAATTTGCAGATCAATTGTTAAAAGCGGCAACGGACAACTTTCACTCCATCCCGTTTCCAAGTGGTATTATTGTTGCCGCTGCTGTAAAGACAACTGGATCGTTTCTGTTTTCCTCAGAGTCACAAATAACAAATAACACAACACTATAATAGAATAGAATGGATCCCAAGTTAAACTTCCTTTTCCTGAGTGACTGCGTGCCTGGCGGCAGACAAAACTGTACAATAATAGGGAGGTTTACAGGGAACATAATGTAAACGCAGATAGTGTCATTATTCTATATCCATTACAATGTGCAATAAACATTTACTTCATAATGATACGTTGAAGCAGAAACCCTAAATTAGATCATGAGGAAATAAATGCTATCTAAGCACTTTTAGGTGGGTCTTTTTTTTTTTGTTTATGGCAATTTAATGTTAAGTTGTACAGTATATAAGCATCGAGGAGAAGTCATCTTTGCAGACTTGTTTTACACTCCACTTCCAAAGGAAGGAACATAAACACTGTGTCAATATTGGGACCTTTCTTTTCACTGATTATCCACTGATGATTTGTAAATTCTATGTCTGATCAACCACACTCGCTAATGCCTCGCTCATAATAATTAGAAAACTTAAAGAAATGTATACATGGAAGATGAAACAACAGAGGCTGCTAAGCAGTACCAACAAAAGCTGTCGTTAACTGGACATAGACTGGACCACCCAACATCTGAAAATGCTTGACAGTACACTCATTTCGGAGAAAAATGTTGATGGTTTTCACTTTAACTCTGTGGCAGCATCTTAAAGAAATCCTGCAGAAAAATGGAGGCCCTTCATGTGAGAATGTGCTGGCGGCTCCAGTGACTGAAGGCGTCTCTGTTTACTGTTGCAGAAGAGTCAGGTTGAAACGGGTCAGACGCTTTAGACCAGCAGATCATCCATCATCTAATGGGGAGGGCAGGACAAGGGGAAACTGGTGACACCCGGGCTATTCCAGCTGATGATAAAAAATCATCAAGATGCCAAAAGATTAATCACTCCATAACTGTTTGTTTAGAAACGGCAGGCCAGTGGGGAAGAAGCTATAAAAAAAAAACCCAGAGATAACAAATAGAAGAACAAAACAAAAGTATGAGCAGAAAACATTTTATTGTTGTACATAAATACGACCAGTCTGTGAGCATTCTGCTCTGATGCCAGTTTTCTGTAAAGGTGTGACTGAGCGAACTCTCAGCATCCTCAATCAATGAAGCGGCTGGAGATGTTTACAATAACATACAGTAACATCAATGAATGTGTGAAGCTTGTTGGGGCCAATATATACAGTAGCATGGCAATAACAGCAGATTTCTTTGGGAGGTCCATTGACTGAAACATAACTGTATTAACAAAGACGGCTTGCTAAAGCATATTAATTGATTTTATTTGCTAAGAGTGGTTCTGAACTGGTTCATATTATGTGGAGAGGAGTCATTCTATTTTGAGGAGGCCTTTTGAGGAGGGAGGGGGTTACAATAACTATAAAATAAGATGCAATTAAAACTTAATTTCTCTCACAGCACCTGAGAGAGAAACAAGAGCACAACAAAGCCTTTCCAGGTAATAGTTTTCTTGTTGTATGGCTGGAGTTTAAACTAATTTTCATGGTCACCTTATAGACCATAGTCACACAGCAGCCATTTCCCTCTACCGTCATGCTCAGTGTGGGAAGCTCAAATGTCGTACTGCTGTGTTACAGGTTGCGAGTCCCATAAGCACTGTGAATCTGATAAACTGTTGTCATTTCACTGCTTTCTGATGAAGGCTGTATTTCAAGGTTTATAATCTATTAGCTTTTGTTCGACAACAACCAACGTTGCATTCAACTGCTTTCCAGCTGACATTTCCACATGACAGTGTTACTTAATTCAATAGAAAAAGCATAAATTAATCCTAAAATATCAACGCACATCTTGGACAGATTTATTAAATCCTGGAAGTGAAAAACATTGGATGTAATAATTGAAGTCTATGGGAGATGCATGGAGAAACACACTAAAACCCGACGTCTCTTCGTCGTTTGACTTCTGATCAAGAAACACCAGTAAATGAAAGAACACACTTCAGAGAGTAGGTAACTGATTTGTTTTTTATCGACATGTTGTTCGTTCCTCCCCCGTTTAGTTTGGGAAAGGCTCCTGTTGGCAGTGTAATTGCAGTCTCATCAGGTCATTAACCTTCTCTCTAAAGAGTGTTCTTTCATTTTCTGGAGGCATTTCTTCATCAGAAGTCATAAGACATAGATATGTTGGGTTTTACTGTGTTTCTTCATGCATCTCCCGTAGACTTCAATACAGCTGGCACCTAAGCAAGATTTGGTGACATAATGACCCTTCCTTCTCTTTTAGGCTCCTTGGAATACAGCAGCATAACATTATCCCAACAATTGAGCTTCCCACCCCGACTGTGACGTCACAGGTAAATAGTTGCCGTGTGAATACGGTCGATGGCAGTGGCCATAAGCCACTGGGTCTACAGTAAATTACATCCCTGCAGCATGATTAATGGCCATTAATTAACAGTTGGATGGGAGCTTTTCACTGGACAGGCTTGTATTACTAGCTTTAATGTTTCAATGGATCCCAGATGAATAATTACAACCAAATGTACTGTGATTATCACTGAGGCTGGGCGACAGAGCGTACAATTAAAGCTGAGCTGAGGATCTGAAGTATATAGGATTTCACGTGCAATTACACTTTAGTATTTCACATCAAATGCCCTTTGTAAACTTACCAAATGCGACAGAAAACAGAGCAAGGGGGACAAATTGTGAGAGCCACTTCAGATCTATTTTGATTTGTAAACACATTTTCTACTTAGGAATTTACCTAAGGTAATCATAATCACTCCCCAGCAGCTGTGAAATACAAATTCAACTCCTAATTCACTTTCAAAAACATGTTTCCCCCGTTGCTAAAAGCTTTCGCAAAACAATTTAGCTGAATCTAATCTCGGGTATCCATGTTAAGTTCACTGAGCCCGCTGAGCATTAAAACATTACACCAGTAAATTACAACAACATCATCATCAGTACGGCCTCAAAGAAAGAGCAGCTTGGATAAATTATGAAGACTTAGCTGACTAATGGCAAGGTCAGAGGCATCAGGGAAGTGAATATTGTGGCAAATATTTAAATTACATTTATTAATTCAAGCTGTTGATCTGCTCTTTGGCCCTAAATGAGTGTTGGTGATTATTTCTATCGTTTATAATCTTCACTGTACATTTTTAACAACTAAATAATTGAATTTGTTGTGCATTGCAGTGTTTGGCAGTTCAGTACAAGTCCTCCAAACTATATGACAATCATCATTTATCATCGCTTTCAAAAATGACAGGTGATCATTATCTGATCTCACTCTCCGACCAGCAGAACACCTCTCAACCATTACAAAACTCATTCTTTTAGAGGTTTGTTGATCTGCTGCCATCATGGTACAGGTTTGGTTAGATTTAGGCTCAAAAACTACTTGGTTATTGTTAAGAAATAACACAGGTCATGGTTAAAACTAGAGGTACTTGGTTAAGGTTAAGACAGGACACAGTTATTTGCAAACCAGTGAAGAAACTCACAGTGTTCTACTATGATTGAGTCACATGGTTTGTTCCCCAACCCATCTGTCCTGAGCTATGACGTCTACCGCTGCTAAAAACGATGTCATGCTTTTGTCCCGCCGTTAACCCTGACAGTCATAATTCACGCAGACCCTAGAGGTCCTTGTGAGGTAAATGTACACACAGGTTGTATATGGCATTGTAACAAACAACGAACACCGTCATTTTTCTTGTTAAGTAATTTTATCTGGCAGATTTTAGTGGGTGCAGTAGACAGAAAGATAAACAACCCAAGAAACCTACATATTTTCTTTATTGTGGAATAAAATGGTGCATTTAACAGCCTGTTGGTGATACAGTAGAGTCAGATGGTGCAGTAGGAAAGCCCTATGTATATTATTGTTATGTAAGCTTTGAATACAACCCACTATTCTGTATAGCACTAGTATGACACAATGAAGATTCAAGCCAAACACTGTGTTGATCCTAAACTTTGTAGCTTGAGCCACCTTCCTCCTGCTTTTCTGAATTATACCTACCTTCTGTTCGCAGAAGATTGAGCAAAATTAATTGGACACATGTCACCAGTAAAATGATCCTGGGTTGAGGGAGGTGAGGTGGGGGTAAATGACTGAGGAGCGCCAAGTTTGCAGTATTCCAAGTTAAGCGACCCGGCATGCACCAGCGACAGGTGGCGCCTTCATGAGCGCTCTGGGTGTTGCATGACAGCGACAGCTATGGGTTTATCACCATGGTCAAGGGGACAGACAGGCGGGGGGGGGAGGGAACAGGAGTTGAATGTCAGTGGATGAGACAGTACAAGTGTGACATAGCAAGGTGTGAGAGATAAGGAGAGACAAATGGCGTCTGAAAAAAAAAAAAAAAAGAGTTTTAAGCATTACTTTCTCTTTTTCAATTATGGCATGAAGAGATGAGGCAGATCACTCCTCAGCTGGAAATAGAGACTTCTCAGTTATCCCAAACGCTCCCTCAGCAGCCGAATCACATGATGGACAGAGAATTCCAGGGAGGCCACGCTAACCTCGACCCCACGCCTCTCTCTGAGCTAAAAGAGCCCGTGATCGTGACTCAAGCCAGTGGGACGACTCCAGGGAGTCTCAACCAATCACAACTGTTAATTCCTTTTGACCTGCAAAGAAATGAGCATTGTACTTTGGTCAGCGTAAAACATCCACCTCCACTAGTTAGAGTTCATGGATTTTCTTGTCCCCAGATGAACAAAATAACAAGCATCACTTCAAGTATCACTTCATTCTGACAGTTCAACAGCTTTGAATTTAGATTTTGCGATGGATGAGGCTGTAGTGACTTGAATATTCATCAAATGTAGGACGCAATCCTGACGTGTCAGAAGAGGTCAAATTCAATTACTCCTGACACTGCAGGCTGAGCTGACCCATATCCACACTCATATCCATCTCTGCTGTTGAGTGAGTGACTCAAGTTCAAAACACTTGCCTGATCAAATAAATACTACATGAGTAAAAGGCAAAAAGCACACCACTAGCTTTGTCTCTTGTGCGGCGCAGGGAATCAGATGCCCCCCCAAAAAATATTTCCAAAGACTGAAAAAAGTCAATTCCTTACACACTTACCACCTCTGCACGGAGGGTCAGCATTTCGGTCAGTTTGGATGTGTCTTGGGAACGATCCCTGTGACTGAAACGTCAACCTTTTTTAATAAATGATTGCAGAGGTGATAAATGGGTCTTGTGCATAAAGTATAATTCATCTGCAGCTCTTATTATGTGCAGGAATCGAAAAGAACACTTATAAAAGTCTGATAAAGTGATTTTTTTTTCCTCTAAAAGCACCTCTATACAGCTCTTCACCTCTTCAAGTTCAACACAGCAGTTGCTCTTTAAAGAACATCTAATTACCATAGCCTTGATCACACCCACCGTGTTATTAATACCTAATTTTGAGTTCGTTAAAATTCATTTGTGCGGCAACAGTGCTGTGAAAACCAATTTAGCTCAACATGCTATGTTGACAGGTTGACACCAGCCCCCACTCCTGTGAGGGCAACACGCCAAGATGTGACCAATTCACAGTCCTGCTAAATTGTCAATTAACATGTATGAAGACGGTATTATCTCTAACATCGGAGCGCTGCACACGTCTGTTCAACCATCTGTTAACTGCATCATGCCAGGGCTGTGTATGGGCCATACAGGCTGAGAGATTTTAGTTTCTGCTTCACACACTTGTCTCCTCATGAGTGTAAAAGTTTCAGTGAATGATTCAAAGGTTCACACCTTGAAACAGCCATATCTTTAAATTGTGCAATATATTTAACACCTAATATAGTGCCATCTTTAGCACCAATAAGAATAGACTCTAGCATGTTAAAGATGAAAACAACATGAGTTTTTATTTCCTCAAGTACTGGACTTAAACTGGCAATAGATACCATCTGCGTCTACAATGGTTCCCTATAAACGCTGCTATCTGGGAACGCTGTCACCCAGGAAAAAGTAAGGTCAACTGGAGATCCATTTCTATCATAGACTAAATGACTGAATAACCTCTTTTTACCCTTTTGTTCTGTGTTGTTGTTCTTTGCAACTCTGAAGAAAATAGAAATGATCCAGTTGTCTTTGCAACAGTGGCGCCAACAATAATACTACTTGGAAATGCTGGGGGGGAAACGTTGTGTGTTGGCACTTTAAGTAAGATTTTGAGGGACTTGTTCTTGACTTGAGTATTTGTGTCTCTTTAAGGCCCCCCTCCTAAAAAAGCTCAGTCTGCTCTGATTGGTCAGTTCTCACAGGCCTGAGAGGGCACTGCCCACCATATTTCCATATCAGTTCGGCCAGTGTTTTCTTAACCATGGCCGTGCTGGGGGCGTGGCTGAGGGTGGTGACTGTATATTTGTGACATCACAACCTTATAGTAATCCTGACAGCTCGTTTGAAGACACAGTTTCTGACAACGTGCAGTGCGTATTTCTCCAGGGATGGAGCATTTTGATAGTTTAACAGTATTTATATAGCGCTGCCTCATAATCAATTCTATAGTATGGGACCTTTAAATATTATTCAAATGCAGGACTTTAACTTGTAATGGAGTATTTTTTAGGTCTTCCCGCTTTTACTCTCTTAAAGGATCCGAGCACTTCTTTCACCTGGGTCAGTTTTATTTTATTACCCCGGAGGAGGAAGAAAGAGAAAGCCTTCTGTAGTTTATTCTGCAATGGTTAACATATTTAGATTCCACAAGACTGGCTCCACTCAGCAGCTTCACATCTCTCTGAGACTGAACAGCATGTTTCTCACTGCACCATTGATCACAGTGATAATACAATATAAGGCTGACTACTCTTAAGAGTTATGATGGCAGCTGAAATCTGTCCCCCTGCCTTTCTGAATTTGTGCTTAACTGACAGTCAGGTGAAGGTATTATCACATGTACAGTACCACTTGCTTCTGCTTGATTCACATCAGACCACAGGTTTTCTGGGTGCGATAAGCATTTCGCTCCGAGAGCGACTCAATGTCTCCCCTTACATTTTCCAGTTTAAGTATTCCTCTGAAAGTATAATTCAGCCAAAATTGAGTTTTCCACGCTGTTGAGTCCATGACGGGGACATGATGAACGCCACTTTAGAGTCAGAGAAGTGTGAAAAGTAAGCATTCAATTACTCTGGAGGAAAAGGAAGAAGTCTAGCTGCCTCTTCTACCTCACTGGCTGGACGTGTGTGTGTGTGCAAGCTTTGAAGAGGTGTAAAGTGTTTTGAAAAGGTTTTATTTACTTGGTTCAGAGGTCAGATAGAAGCCAGTCTCAACAAGACGCCAGAGTCAGAGACAAAACCATTTTCTCTCTTGTGTGACTGTTGCCAATAAAACTCAAAAATAACATAAGAACACTTTTTTTTCACCTTCTTGACAAGATTTGCGTGCGCCAAAAACTAGAGAAAGCCATGTGTAGTGAGCTTAGAAAAGAGAAAACTCCCTGACAAGCCTGTACAAAGCTATGAACTCAGTGCTCCTGTTGAAAAAGGAGCAAAACTGAGGCATTTTGCATCCAAAGGTATCAAATATATCTCCTGATTTATATATGCTGCTGTGGGCTTAGTTCTGACCAGGGTGTATCAGCATAGCAAAGCTCTAAGAGCAGTAAATCAGACACATGGTGTGACCTCATCAGCCACTCGCCCTTTACAAGGATTGGGGGCATTACCTTTCCTGATCGCATGGTGCACTCCCCGAAGCTCCAAAACATTATCCACAGTTGATAAAAATGTCTCCCTGATACTGACACTATCTGGATGAAAATAGTGCAGCCACAGACATGTGAGCAGGAGAGTTTGGTGGCCCGCGCACTGATGCCTGGGAAAATTGAATGTCTGCAGTCCTGCTGCTCTTAATGCAAAGAAACACTCAAAAAATTACAACTGGCAACTTACAAAGCAGTTTCGTGTCAAAATGACGCAAAGCAATCGATGAGTCACAGACCAATATCAAATAAAGCTCCCTATGTGTGGCAATAATGTGGCGGTAAAATACTACATCGACAGAGGAGAATCAAAATGAAAGAGTGAGATAAGACATGGCTCGAAGGAACAGACTCAAAGGAAGGACTGGAATATCAAAGAATAGGTAGATATGGACGGTAAATGAAGTGGAAGGGAGGCAACAGGGAGCCAGAAGAGGTGGAGTGTGAATGATGAGAAAGACCATTAGAAACAGATGCAGACAGTTGTGAGAAGCCAGTTGGCAAGTAGGTCAAGGAATTTGGAGAATACTAAGTCTTCACGGTACACATACACCTGAAAGCTTTAGTCAGGAACACAGTTAACAGCAGAGTCACGGCACACGAGGGCAGAACTTGGACAAGCATGTTATCTAAGACGAGCAGTCTTTTTTACTGCAAATCCCTTCTTTGTGTTCCTATCCATCCACCGCGGTTCAGCAGGCAAGCGCTGTCTGGGGAAACAAAAACAGGGATTTTGGTACTGAAAACTTTGGCAGATATCAGCTTGATTTGTCTCACTCAGGCGGCTGCAGACTCATAATGGCTTTAAATAAACTTTTTTCACAGAACCACGACCCTGTGAGTGAGATTTTATCACGATAGCACCTTTTAAAGCAGTTACAAAGTGCTGAGCAGGATACAGATAGAGAAAATTAAAACTACATATGACAAGTTGGTAGAAATGGAAGTTTTTTTTAGCTGTATACACAGTCAGCTGTTCTCACAGGCGGGAACTGGTTGTCCCCCGTACATCGTACCCACTGTACAAAATGCAGTCAAAAAACTTTACAAGTGTGCAGTTGAGATAAAAATTAAAGGCTGAGTTTGAAATGGGAGTTGTCCGTCTCATGAGTACTGAGTAATGACGTAACTACTGAGTAGCCTATGCATGGGTCAGAACATGACCATGTTGACAGGCGCCACAGCTGGTGTGATCCCATCACAGCATGGTGTCTAGTTAACATATGTTGCTGTCTATGTTTTAATTGAATGTTCTGTTTACTGTTGTTCAATATGTTCAATAGTTCTACCTGTCAGGCACTTTGTGACCTTGTTCTGTGAAAGGTGCCTAATTAAATAAAGTTTACTTATTTGCTTACTACAGGTAGAATAAGGACACAAAAGTTTGGAAATGCATGAGGACCATATGAGGTATTGTATGTGATACGCACATAAAAGTTGCAGGGACAGGGTTGTTTGGCTGAGACACAAGAAAAGAAAACTTCGGTGGTCATGGTATGAAAAAAAATAGGGTGTGGATCAGTAATCCTAGATCTCTGGTCATAGCATTGATTAGATTTTCTCAATGTTCTGCTGTTTGTGGAGGTTTTAACATTGAACCCTGCTGGTCAATGCAGGGTTTCACTTCAGAGAAAAACTTACCAGAACCAATAAGGAGAACCTTTTGTCCCCCATTTCCTCCATTTAGTTTACCAAGCATGTTCGGAGAGAATCTCATTATGGCCGGTATGATTACAGCAACCACAAGTACAAAAACTGCACTTGTGGGCACCTAATGTTTTAAAACAGACTACAAAAATGTGGCCCAGTACTTTGACACATGAAAGTTCACAATGTGAATAAAAAAATGCAGCCACTTGACAAATCACTCCTTGGTAACACTATGCCATTGTTCTTTTAACAATGCAATTCAATATCACCACAAGCTGCAGCCTCCAAAATAACCACACAGTTGGATCCTCACCTCCATGATAATATTACAGCCTTCATGAAGATTGGATTTACTGCATGACTGTTGTATTAGACTGCATTAGTTTAAGCTAGCTGTCCCCAGTAAACTGGGTATTATTATTACTTATGTGCCTGTGAGTAAGGCTCAGTGGCCAATGAAGTTTTTTGAAATCAATAAACTGAAGAAAAGAAGACTTTACAAACCTTACAAAACAATTAAAATCAATAACACAATCAACTCTCAATATTCATGTTAGATTAACTTATACTATATAATGATTTAATAAAATAACTCAATTGTTTTGAAAACTGTTGCAAGCCTTACTCTTTAAACATTATCTACAGGCATCTTGGTATCTCATATTGACACCATCATGACTTATTTGTGGTTAACGACATCACACTAACCCAAATATAGCCTGGGACAGTTTTTATGCTCTCCATCAACTCCTCCCAGACCTCGACCTGACCAGATGACATGGCTAAACCTCCGGCCAATGGACCAAGACATGCCTCTGGTGTCATATTACCATGTAAGTGAACCAGTAAGCCAGTTAAGTAGCTGGTGAAAATGTATGTAAGCTTAAGTGTTAAGCACTTATGACTGTATGACATGTAGAAACATGTAAGCTACTGGTGTAGATTCTGATATATAGATGGCGGAGTCATTAAACACCATCGACATCAAAACAGAATAAACAAAGGTTCCTTAGAAAAAGAAGAACAACAAATCTTCTCTAAAACAAAATATTTCAAAATAAAACATAAAAGCAGATCAGCACATGATCTTTATGTTTACTTTACATACTGTATGACTTAAACAGTTAAAGATCCAGGACCGGAATGATAGCTGAGGCTGTGTTTCTTTACGTGTGACATGTTTATGGCTGTTGTTATTGCTCGGGGTAAAGTTCACTGCCTTAACTGTCAGGGCAGGAAAGGTTTGGGTCGTCATGACAACCGGCATGTGGTAGAAAATACTTTTCAGGGAGGTCGGTTGTACCTGTCTGTTTAGGAAATAAATGTGTTCGGTATAAATTTGGTTTATTTGGCCAACATACATAAAAACACAACGTTAATAGAAAGATGGCGGAGTTTTCCTGTAAAAGTGCCACCAGTAATCCAATCCAAGTGTATTTCTGGTAAGGATGTTTTCATTGGAGTTATTAGCACTGGCTAATACTCTTGATCATGTTTCAGATTGTCATAAGAACATAAACTCGTAACAGCTGCACCGCTTTTCTCATGACACCCGATGGGAGGGGACAATGTGGCGCACCTATACATCAATCCTCTACTTAAGCCTCTATGGACAGAGCCTGGCAACATTTACGGCGTGTCTTAAAATAATACAACAACTCTTGACACGACATGCAACTGGAATACCAGAGGCAGAACATTTGAGGTCCGTAGCCTTGAACCTTAATTTAGACGGAGCTGCATTCATCTGTAGGTTTTTATTCAAAGCTAAATACAGAATAAGAATTTAAGCGATAAATAACTCTTTCGATTGTTAAAAAGGACACTTCGCCCTGGATATCACACTTCATCAATATATTTTTCCACTCCAGTTTGTCAAATCAATATTGACCATTTACAAAAACCTTATCTTGTTAATTGAAGTTGGCAGGGTGGTAATTTAGATACAATGAACATAATCTATTCAGCCTTAATGCATTGGGCAGCTTTCTGACTTTATCCCTGCACGCAAACAAATGTTGATTTTAGTGAAAATATCCACCAGACTGTTTAAAAGGGCTTGATGTTAATGCACTTCCCATTTTTTTAGGTTTTAAGCAGTGTGTGGTTTGTAATCAAAGTGTGCTAAATGGAGTGAGATAATCTAGGCGCATTTTTAATCAAATGTCTACCGTCTCATGGGCTCTGAATACTCTTTATATTTGAAGAAAAACAACACGAGTTTGGATGCACTCAGTTTTGCCGCCTTTATTTACATATAGAATAATTCAACACATTTATAATTCAGGACATTAAACTTTAAGAGGTAAACAATCACACTGACATTTACACCAAACAGCAAACCCAATCAAGCCCTAAACTTGTGAACTCTCGATTCCAGCCTTGTAAACAAGCAACTTCATCTTCATTTGTGTCAGTACAACTGGTTTACAGGAACAAATGATTCTTTAAGAGGTATTTAACCTGGCGTGCGACCCACCCTTCACTGTGCCCCCCCACCACGCTTCACCGCCCACTCAACCTCCAATGTCTTTGGAGTCACCACAAATACAAAAAAGCCTAAACAGCTTTTGGCAGTCTCTGGGTCTAGTCAGTAGAGGAGCATCAAGCACAGACTTGCACGCCGCTGGAAGGATCTATTACACTGAAAAAATTAGGAGAAGGCACAGTGTGACCAGACTGCTGCCTGAAAGGGAAGAGAGCTGAGAGCACTGAGGACTGTGAGCAGGTAGGTGGCCCTTAAAACGGAGGCTGGATGAGAAAGTGTTCACAGCAGAGAGTAGAAATGAATTACAGTCAACCCGTTTTGAGAGCAGGTGCACAAATAGGTGCAGTAAAAAAATGTAAATTGTACGAGCAGGTGATTAATGAAGACATGCTTCTATTTTCATCTACAAAGAGCTGAACATGCTGCGCTTTGAGAGCTATAAAGGGGCTTACAGTAAACAGAATGTGTTGTGCTATCTAATTTCAGTCGTATGTTACCATATTAACGATGCAGATATATGTTGAAGATTATACAGGATTTACTTACACAGAACACACGCACATTTAGTGTTGGAGCATGAAATCACTTAAGCGAGGCATGCAGGCTTCTCAGTTTGAATTTCACGGTTTTAAATCTGGGAAGCTGGATCATTGCAGTGAGGTCAGAGCTGTGAGGTTGTTGGGTGATGACTAACTTTAGATGGAGGTATCAAATCGATATGTAGCCTCAGCTGCATGACGGGTGTGGGCTGCGTTTTGGCAGAAAATAGGATTTCTTCTACATGAAAGGATTGCAGTTGGTAGTGCTCTCTCTGTAGTTGTTCTTTCTGTACTTGTGTCACACATTGTTTTTCTGTAAAAGGCAGTTATCTTCGATGCCGTTACGCTTGGTAGCTCCGTGAGGACACAATCAATTCAACAGATGAGACGAGAAAGTGAAGGAGAAAAAAAACACACGCTGATCAAAACATGCTGCCACACATAACAATGGGCAAGCTTCTTACATGTTTTGGCCAACATGTGTACATAAACTTGTCAGCCAACTGAACAAATTAGCAAATCTACTGGGACGTGGATTTAAAGAAATAACACCATTGCACTCATTTGACACCGAGAGGCCTTGTCATCAGGCCCAGCTTTGTGTGAGATAGCCAGCTGAAGCCAGCCTCTGTCTCGTACACTCAGCTGCAGTCACTGACGTGTGGAGAAATGCAGTGAGGGACATTCGAGAAGCTCCCAGATGCCATTTCAAGAGTATGTGGTCACTGGTGCAGTCATCTGCGGAGGGTGGCTGAGATTCGCCGGGACATGTCACGTACTACTGACACATAATGAGGCATAATGTGCTTGTCTGCTGGGCGGCATCTCTTTTTAACAAACGTCAAATACCTCCACTGGCATCTACTGAAGACTGTTTTTTGCATTTCATGTCATTAATATGAGAAGAGGTCCACTTGAAGTAATGTCAAGGGATGAGACGTACACACGCAAAGATGAAATTAGAGTCAAACATCACAGGGTTTGACCATGCGACGCAGGCATCACACAATAGATCACTGATTATTCTGTAGATGTCAGTGTTGAATCAAGTGGAATTAGCTATGAGACAAACTGTCAAAACACTATAGAAGCAAATAACTGCCATGCAAATCTTTTTAATTGGGATACAACATCATGTTAGGAAACAAACTCATCTGTCATATTCATATGAATATTGTTTCCTCCTTTATGTGTTCAGAACATGACAGAGTGAGATATATAAACATGATATCAACACTTGGTTGACTGAGGCTGAAAAGCTGAATATATTTTCTTTTCTGTGACAGTGGTCCAACATTTCAGATGGCCTGTCTCTCATTTTAAGCTTAGTGAATTGTTACGTTGCCTGTGGTGACAGCCAGCGTGTCTACATGCTGGTTATATGTAATTACGTTATGAGGCACAGCTCTTATGTTTTAAATCAAGAGATGTGTTTACTGGGCTGCAGCCTGCAGCAACAATCTTTAAAATCTCTGGGATAGCAACCAGGAAAGATGCTCAGGAGCTATTGACATGTTGTCTACAATGTCTCATCCCCCACAAGTCAGAATTCATTGAATCAGAGGGGAGGCCTAGGCCGAACATTAGACTATAAATGCAATGAGCTAAAATGGCCAAACTATTCAGCGGGAGGGAAGAGGAGTGGGTTTCCTTTAATGCGACAGGACTGCTGCCAAGATGTCTCCCGTTGCAGGCTGTTTTGCTTTTACCATATGTGTTGTGTAGCTCATTTTCAAGATCCACCAAGAGCCAAGATCGCTGCTGCTGCTACTGCTGCTGCTACTGCCCAGAACCTTTCTGAACATATGCTGGAAGCAAGTGTACAACCAAAAATAAAACACTTACTTTTTAAGATAGCAGGTTTATTTTCAGTGGGATGTCAGGACAGACAGTCAATATTTAAAATGCACGGTGAAATATTTAAGATTCAGTATTTAGTTCAATTATGGTACAAGTCAAAAAGAAGTCGGATCATTTTACAAATAATCATTTGGGCTTTTAGGTAATTTTCTATTTGTTTGAAGCTGAAAACCTATTTTCTCAAACAGCTTCTTGTTATGAGCAATGGGTCTTATGTGACCACAGATTGGAAGGTTATTATCTTTTATTATAGTTCTTCAGTGTTATTCACTCCATAAATTCTAATTAACAGTGGCTTATTTAGTCATGAAAATTTAATGTTGCAGAGAAAAGGGAAACTTTGAAGTTTTGCATTCCCATGCAGCTATAGCACGTGCCAAATGTAAAAATCTCACCATATCAAGATTGCAATCATGATGCAATCAATTGGACTTTTCGTGCAGAGTGATCTGTTTGTAAAGCTATGGCAGTGCTTAACAGCAATCAAAACATCCATGAATATAGACAAAATCCAAAGGTATTTTATGGTAATGTGTAAGTATTACGGTATCATCCAAGTAAACACACAAAAGACAGTTTCAGTCACACTGAGCTGTAAGCAGAAGTCAAACGGGACTCACCTCTTCATGTCAACAATATTTTCTGAAACTCTGATGTTCAGCTGCAAAGTTATAATGACAATAACATTATTTGCCACACCTACTTCATGACCCTGTCCAATGAGAAGGTTAAGACCTCTTAACTTGAGAGTCATTAGGTCAAATTTTACAAGAATAAAAAATAGGATTGGTATGAAGTGATGCTTGTGACCTTTCGTAACAGAGTAGATATATGACACATGTAAAAGGTTAAACAACTGTCATATGAGTTAGCTGTGAGCCTCGTAAGTATCACATTACACCTCATGTTTTTATATAAAACTATTTTGGTATCCTGAATGAAAAATCAACCAAATAATGGTGGTGGTGAGCAGCTTCCCTCCCAGACTCAACACTTAAATTGTGTTCCTACAATTAAGTAGTAAAGTTTTTTAATCAAGTGAAGGGATGACTGCAGGTGTGTTGAAACTGTGGTGGAACGCTGCATTCTGCATCTTTTAGCTGCTTTTTGGATGACAGTACTTCATCTTGATCCTTTTTTTTTTTTCAAAATTGTGCCTTAAATAAACTAATATCAATCAGGACTGGGACACCGTGGCACTAGTAGTGGGTAGTTATTTTAAAACTAAGCCCAACACTTCACCCAGTTTATTTAAGGCTTCAACAAGTTCCTTGCTTTATTAACACATGCCTCTGAAGGATTCCTTAGATAGGTATTCATCCTATGTTAAGGTCAAGTCTTACTGTAAATGACATTGGTTGCTGCCTCTTGCTGACAGGTTAGAGTAACTGCAGTGTGCTTTAGAAAATCCTGTCTGAGCAGTTTAGAGCAACTGATTTGTTTTCCCAAAAGTTTTTTTAAAAAAGCGCTGGCAACCTTGGACTGGCGTCTCCTTCATGTTCAAAAAGAGAATAAGCAATTCATAACACAACCAATTGCAAAGTTAAAAGAGACAAACACCTCAAGTTCTGAGGAGCCTGTCAGTCAATTTGCTTTTTTAGCCACGCATGTATGCAATGCTAACAAACTCCTCCTTTATCTTCTTGTCTTGCTGCAGACTCTTCTGAACCAGCAGAGCTCTAGAGGACGCCAAGATGTGGAAGAGGTCAAAGGTGACCGATCAAACTGCCGCTGGGCAGACGGGTAAGTGCAGGGCGGTGGACGCCTTCTCTGGTTAGGTCAGTCAAGGGGTTTGCATTGCAGCTGTCTCCGCCTCTAATCAGAAGAATGATGAGGAACTGGATCGATTTGATTTACACAACAAATCTTTAGACAAACTCATGATTTCTATTCAAGAAAAAGAAAAACCTGCAAGACAAGAAAAACATCTGGGAAGCTTGCCAAGTCATCAGTTTACAGTGTTTATACGAACGTAATGAAGAATACCAACTATATCTGAATAATGCTGTATTAAGTTGAGGCCTGACCATCTCGGCTAAGAAAACAAAGATGAGCACCACAAGTGGATGCAGTCCGAACTATTCATGGTTAGATCTCTGCTCTGTACAGTTTGTTGTCCACGGTGTCAAGAAAACTCAACAGCAAATATCATGATTTTGTCATCAAGGACCTGACACAGATAATATATCCTCATTCCCTGCCTTCTGCTTCCCAAAGATGTGACGATGAAGATGCCGGTCAAAAAAATGACCATAGATGCAAATAAGCTGTAATCACTGAACGAGGGCATGCAGTGAAATAAATAATGCCAGACAAACAAACTCTGAGTATACCTGAAGAAGAATACTAAGAGAAGAATACAGCTGCTGGGTAAAAGGATGAACGACAAAATCATCATGGAGGAACAACGCAACAGTTGCAAGCCACTTCCACAATTGAAGAGAAAATTGGAGGTGAAATGGTTTCCTTGTTTGATAGAAGACAAAATGAAGCCTTATTTAAGTTAATTTCCTACAATTCCCACAAAGTATTTGCACATAATTTCTCTCAAGCACTGTGCAAGATTCATCCTGAGATGTCGGCCGTGAGAAAATGCCTGAGCGAGCTTCAAGTTAAGTCTAATCAGCAGTTGCACAGCGCAACAATTCACACGCTGCTTTAACAACATATTGCTAACATACTGTATTATATTCTGTCTATGACTAACCATTATCTGTTGTTCCTGTTGTTGTGTCTCTGAATATTCTGTTCTTCCCAAGTTGTGTCTGTGTTTGTCCTGCCCATTCCTGGGTTATACACTGTATATTGTGGTGTTTTATGTTTCTTGTGTCCATAATCCTGTCGAAGTTCCAACCTGCCATGGTGCTTTTGTCAGGATTAATATTTACCTGTCCTGTTCCCTCTCCTGCTGTCACGTTGCGTGTTAAGTCGACGGTTCTGAGGGAGTTCACCAGGACGACAAAGGTATGCGAGCAGAAAAGAAATCGAATCACACAAACGATTCACCGTTTGTTAAGTGCATGACTCCATGTTGGGTGAGTTGCATGTAAGATTGTGGTCTTTATCACCCCATGAAAGGCATCATCTGAAATGGATGATTCAACTTTCAGTGTCACAACAGATGCACTTCATTGTGACATTCTCAACAATCGTCATATGAACACTAGCTCAAGGCTGTTGCTACGAGGCACTGCCATTGATTTCCATGTGTCTACCTTATCGTGTAATTTAAAAGAAAAATGCCACTTTTTAAACGTTAAGTATGTCCACATGCTGGTTAGCCCAGAACAGTATGTTGGCACAGTTCAGTCTAAATAAGTGAACCTGCTCTACAGGGACGTCCCCAAGGAGTGGTATGATCTCTCCTAAAATCTAACTTATCCAACTGACTGCCCCCTTAAAGGTCCCATATTGTATAAAGTGAGATTTTTATGATAAAGCAGGTCAAGGTGCTATATAAATACTATGAATGTATCAAAAACTCAATCCACAGAG
Organism: Pagrus major; assembly: GCF_040436345.1. Taxonomy (NCBI): domain Eukaryota; kingdom Metazoa; phylum Chordata; class Actinopteri; order Spariformes; family Sparidae; genus Pagrus; species Pagrus major. The sequence goes on from NC_133220.1 coordinate 10,648,390, forward strand.
AAATGCACACAGCCCAAATCCAGCAACTGTGCTTTCAAGAAGCTGTCAGGACTTCTGATGATGTCACAACTATAACTATAACTATATAATGATACAATATCGACACATCCTCATACCTAAACGACTAATTAGGTTGATTGTCTCCGTGTCTCCAAAATGACATACATCTGCCTCCGTCAAAAGAACATACATCACCATATTTGAAGCTTTTATACAATTAACACCGACACAAACTGAGTCACCCTTTAAAGTTAGCCTTACTGTATTCCCTTGTGATTTTCGGCCTGACCCCTGCACATTATCCTCGGCTTCACTGTGACGACCAGCACCGTCACAGATACAAAATACATTTTCTGTGATCCGAGCAGTTCAAAGCAGGTCTAAGAGCACCATGTGCTGTCAGGTTGATGCACAACATTGAGGTCTCGAGGTAATCAGCCGGGATGACACCTATGAGCTCTGGAAGCTCTTAAGCCTCACACCAACTCTCGCTATCTTTTGATTTCTTGTCTTTCTGTGACAAATACTCTGAAACAAGCACACAATGCTCAGGGGTATCAAATCATAGCTCTTGTCTTTCCCTCTTAGCATGACCATGAGGTAAAATAAGGAAATTATAGATGCAAGCCAACCAGTTATTAATTCACATCTAGAAAAAAGAAAATGTTGCAGTTCATCTCAAGAGTGATGAACTGTGACTAATGTAGTCCAGGACGATTTAGACCAGTGACAGAATCTAATTGCATTTGGACATGAAGAAATTAAAAAAGTTCAACATTAGTTATAAATTGGACAGCTGAGCGGCAAAGAACAGCAAAGTTTCGGCAAGATCCTTAAAAGCCAACGATGGCTAAAGCTGCACTGATGAGAATAAACACAAATCGCACAACAACAGTGAGGACAGGAGCATGTTCTGAAAGGCTTTCTGAATGCACTCTTATCATTCCTTCATTCATTTGTTCATCTATTTATTTGGAGAGGAAAGGGCCAGGTGGACTGACAAAGCCCCTTTCATACACAAAAGCAATTCAAATGCTTGTAAGCCATAAAAGACATGAAATAAGAAATAAACACAAATTTAGAAAGCTGAGAGAAATAAAAAAGATAAAAGCACAGAGCAATAAGTAGACGAAAGTGCAGCACTCAAGTACAGAGTATAAATACTTAGCATTCCATTTCTTAAAGAGATGAGAAAACTTTAATATCTTCTGTATAATGTCAACATTGTGCATCCAGTAAGGATACAAAATACATACGATTTATTTACGTACCAATCAGTGAGTCTAAGTTTAGCGCTGAATAAAACATACAAATTTCATGAATGAATGAATAACAAGAGAAAGGACTGGTGAACACATTATGAAAAAAGAAAAAAGAAATAAAAGTTTTCAGGCTCGATGAACATGCTCATTGGTTTTCGAGTAATACTTATTCTGGTTCATCATCATGGTGTCAATCAAACATGATGCTCTTTGGATCATTTGGATCAATGACTTCACACAAATGTAAAGCAGTCTTCCACAACAATTTGGTTAAACGGAACAAGCAGTCTTCAGTGTGACTGCAATAGAAACATGATCAGAGCAGCAGCTGGCCTCTCAGACAAGGACTGGGTTAAGAAACCTTAAACATTTTCCTGATTGCAACCGATTCATCTGACAGCTGTCAAGAACACTTAAAAAACAACATATCAAGAGTTTGTTGATATCAGATATACATAAATATATATATTGATATGCAAGATATACATTTTCACAGCATTTATCAAAAGCGTAAGTCATGTTAAATCTTCTCAAGAACAACAGGATCCTTATGAATCTTTCTCTTCCTAATTAAAACTATTATATTCCATCCAATACTTTGTACCAACTGACCCATGAAATCAATGCCTGGCTTAAACGCGCAGCTTTAATTTCTGTAAGACATTAATAGGCTGATCGATATTTCCATGCAAACACTGCTTCTAATGATGTCCGCGTCATCATCGTGATTCCACAGCGTGAGAGTTCTGCTTGTTAACAGCAGCAAACCTCATGTAGTGTTATCAGCGCTCTGCCACACACAGTACATGGTGTGTGTGGCACCTGCCGCAAGCAATTCACCTCCAATGCGCTTCAGACTGCGACATGCTGGGGCACCCCGCTCGTTTCTCCTGACTTAAGCTATATACTCCATAGTTTATATTCTGCCTATTGCAGGTCTTTCATGCCAAGAGAAAATAATTAAAGACCAGGGATCCCTGGACCGGCTGAACCCCTGTGATCAGCATTCAGTGATGCCCCCCTCGAGATTGCTGTGGGTTAGTTCATACTGGTACTCTCAGGGTTGCTGGGACTTCTGCAAAGCACTTTAACCTGCACTAATGTCTCATTCTAAAAAACAAGAGCTTTAAATAGCTCAAAAAGTGAGCTAAGATTAATTCATTTGTACTCTGTGGACCAGTCAAAACCGGAGAGTCAAGTGCTTGTTTTCCCCACACAAATTAGTTTCCCTGTTGTGAGTGCTCACAATTTAGACTGAACTGTGCGAGAAACAAAAGAAAAGAAAGTACTGTATAGTGCAAATGCGAACATAGGGAGCTTTATTATTAACGGATATCAACCTAATACAGCACATAGCACATCTACTTAAACACCTGCTGTGGCCATGAATATAAGTTGGCATATTATATTATTTTTCTTCAGGAATCAATGTTCAGTTTTCTGCAAATTCATATAACACTTTATCTGAACTAAACAACTCTATACATGACAAGCTGCATACACATCAGGAGGGAGAAACCTTGTATTAACTATCTTCAAGTAAAACACTTTTTTAATTAAAGTTAAATAAGAATTGTCCCATATTCTGATGAATATCAACTACCATTTTCAACATGACATAACCATTGATGTTTACAGCAGGAATACTTAATTTCGTACAATACGGACTATCAGTTTATTAAGCCTGCTACGGACATTAATAAATGCACTTGGGGGTGCATGTTCATATCAGGATTAAACACTCACTACTAATATAAGGAGGCCCCTGATGTGGGACAGTCCAAAGTACACTATGACAGAACACTTGCAAATGTCTTCTTGAACAAAGTTGTTTTAAAAAATATGTTGTAAAACATTGGATAATCGTCTTGCTGCATAAATTAGACAGTCACGTTCCTTCTGGAAAGGTTTCTAAATTTCTGACCCCACTGCTGGTCTTATATTATGTACTGCTCATTATGAGAATGCTTAACGCAGTGGGAGCACCATGTTGTGAGGGTGTAGTGTCAGAGCAAAGCCAACACACAGGAGATGTAGAGTAGGTGGGAATGTAAATTATGTTCTTGCATAAAGAGCAAAAGAGTTTTCTCAAAATACAAGAACAAGTACAACAGGCCTTTGGCAGGGTCACATTTAAGGCGGCAGAGAGAGGCATGCTAGCTTGTGCACTTTTACATGTCACTCACTTTATACAGAAGTATAATCCTGAAAAGGTTTGGAAAAAATATACAAAGATTAACTAAATGTAAGAAGTTAGTTGTAGATTTAGTCATAGCAACAGAAGAATTGTGGCATTTTATCCCGAAAAATGTTGATTGCTTTGGATAAACACTTGACATGGATGCTTGAACGTGATGTTTACACTGACAAATGTTCACTGGGTTCGTCTAGTCGTCACATTTGTATGTATTATCCACTTTTGAACTTAATCTGAATACATTTCTTGAACATTTCTCATCAATATACTGAACTTATATACGGAGTTCACATGTTTACAGAGACGGCTCTTTAAAATAATTGATAAACATTTTCAACTCTCACCAATATATCTTTAACCTGTCCCCTCTAGAGGTTAAGCCTGTCTAACTTTACATTTATTTTATTTTATATGATCAGGCATCAAGAAGAAGTCGAAGGTGCCCGGTGTCATGATAACACAGTTTAAGGAGGAACTTCCAGAGGGAATGTCAACTCCAGATTTCACCCGCAAACCCATCGCACTGACTATTCAAGAGGGTAAGTCTTTGTGTCTCTGAGAGGAATCGAGTTCATCACAAATGGTAGTAACAGCATGTATTTTTCAGGAGGGATGAGGAGCCAATCCTATCACACTGAGTATGTTGAGAAAACCTTATTTTTCTATTGAGGAATAATCAACATTATTCTCAAACTCTCACATAAGACAGAGGCAAAGGGACTTGACTTGTAGTGTGGTGATGTGTGGTGAAGACTTAAAGGCTCATTTCATCTTCCCATCTTTTTAAATTTTGTGCAAACTCACATATCCAAATCCAAATAAACAATTTGTCCAATTATTTGCATGTGGGAAAAGATTGAAAAAGTGGCATGTATCTGCAGCATAGCCATCTTTGCTAAAAATATAGCAATGAATATTTTGTCACTATTAAGGAAATCTTCATGTCATTCCATTCCAGGTAAATTAGCGATCTTTAAAGCAAAAATTACCGGCACCCCAACACCCACTGTAACATGGGGCAGAGCAAATGGAGAAATTCATTTTCATCCTGACGTGTGCCTGCAAAAGTACGATGAGGCAACCCAAGAACATACCATTGAGGTAAGTTTCTATATGTGCAACTGGGTGTTTGTTTAGGTTCAATTTTCTATTTCTCTCTTGTCACACTGCTGTGCTTCTGCTCTGCTTAAGTTTAGGCACAAGAAAGAAACCATCATGGTTTGGTTTAAAATACCTGTTTTGACAGAGACAGCATTTGACTTTCCATAAAAAAAGGCGGTTTTGGGCGGCATAAAAATGGCTGGAAATGTCCCCAGGTCTCCTTGAAAAAACATTGGTTTTGTTGCCACAAAAATGGCAGGAGATGGTGCCACTTCCCTGAAAAATAACTGGCTTCAGTCACAACAAACACGGCTGGAAATGTCCCCATAGACGGAACTGCGGTCGCACATTTGGTAATTGTAATACCGGTATACTTTATATAATGACTGCTAAAATATTCTGGTGACTGTGTTTCTAATGCAGGTAATAACTCAATATTGATCAGAATGACCAGAGGCTATAAACTGTAAGCGTTTTTATACTGGACAGCAACCCGCCAATTTGGCTGTCCTTTTTGCGGCTAGGTCCGCGAATTTAGACAGACCGCGGCATGTTAGGGGTCCGTTTTGGTCCGCCAATATGACGCCTCAGAGGGTACACTTTTTGCCGCCTCCATTGCTATGTAAATCCAAGGCGTTGATGTGCCGGCAATTGCGTGACATGGGCGGAGGTGTCGATGACGTGCACTGTTGTGTGACCCACAGCCGGGAGTTTTAAAAGCAGGAAACAGCTGATCACAGCAGTCAGTTCATCACTTCATCCGCGGACATCAAGATGAGCAACTGGAAAGCCTCTGAGATCCGGGAGATGCTAACCATCACAGCCGAGAGAATCGTCAATAACCAGATCACTCATCACTGTTCACGCCCAACTTCGTGCTTCACGTCATGTCACATGTTTACGCCTACCCCAGTGGAGGCTTTTCTGCAAAGGAGGAATATTACACCTCCGTTTCATAAAGACAAGGCGGCAGATTGCAGTCTTTACCTGGCTGCAAATGTGCCGCATTTTCTAACTAAAAGGGGCTAGTGTATGGCAGCACTGCTATAACTTGTAGTCCAATAATGCACCAAATGTTGTGATAAAACACACTATAAAATAAGTGCATTTCCAAACACAGTGCATAAGCCTCTCCATTGGCCTTATTATTGGAGTATCAGTGACCAAAACAACTGCTAGAAAAATACTAATATGAGTCACTTGAGGAAGATTCTGGTCACTGGTGCCTGCAGTCTAAGTGTAGCTGCTTTCAACAACAACAACAGAAATGCCACTAACTCTGTGTTTGCATTTCAACAGTTTCCTAAAGTCGCCCCGGAGGACGCTGACACCTATAAGTGTTTTGCAACAAATGAACATGGAAGAGCTGTTTGCACTGTCGTCTTGAATATCATTGAGGGTAAGATCCTTTATTATTCTTTAAAATACTGTCTCTCAAGTGTGCATTACACCAAATACCCTCTTTTCAAAGTTGTTTTGAATTGTGACGAACAGGTTATGAATGTTACAGTGATCGTTTGTTTACAGTTGGATTCTCCAAGACCAAAGAAATGCAAAAGACACAAGTGGAAGGTGAGCTTTCAAATACATTTACACCCCTTAAAGTTTTATCTAAAGGCTTGTGTGCCAATTGTACATTATTTTCTTTTTGTAGTCAAGCAGTTTGTGTTTTTCTGGCTGTCATGTAAAGGTTTAACATTTTAAGGCAAAAATATATCACAAAAAGAGGTATGCGGCGTCCTTTTCCCTGAAAATTCACAAACACTTCTGGGGACTTGGGCAACCAGCTGTTTACAAAGATAAATAGAGGTTGATGGTTTCCATCTAAGCTATCAATACTTGGCATGATGTAGCCACTCAGATTCTCTGTGCTACAGCATAGCCCATATATTTTCATAGCAACATGACATTTTTTTCATTAATTGAAGTTATTGTGAAAAATCTCCCTGTCATGATGCATCTGTCACATCAGGGCAGTGCCACTGTGCACTGACACTCAACACATTGACGGCTATCTTCGAAATTGACTCAAAAATGTGAACATCAGCAACCAGACTCAACAAAAGGTGCTCAGTGGTTTGTGATCGATCACCATTATTTTTGTTACAGTTTCCTTTTGCCCAATAACATCAAATGGTCTTTTGGACAGAGATTAGAAAGCTCGGGTTGTTATCCTAGGTTTCTCTGGCCTGAGCACTGTTAGGGAGATAGCTTGATGTTATGTTTGATCATTCAGATAATGAGCATGGGGAGCAGAATTTTATTTGGGAAGACAGAGATACTCTTTTGGGATGGCAATTAGTTTTGATTGGACACTCTGTCAGCCATACAGCTGAAACTAGTTTTGATTTATTGCAAAGAAAACTATTGTTATGGAGCTTTAATCAAACATATTTAGTAGCTCTAAATAAAGTTAATTGGAACCAGCTCTTTTTTTAATACGAGTGTAAAGGACAAAGCACGACAGATACATTCAGTGATGGAAGTTTTTTCGTTATGGTTCCCCAGATGTAGCGGACTTCAGGAAAAAGCTCAAAAAACGGTGAGTGAAATACTTTTTTTTAGCTGTTTGTCTGTTAAACTAGACTGTTTCAATGACAGCATGACAGTTGCTGAATGTTTTTGTGTGTGGGACATAATGACATTTTTCACTCTACAGTAATGCCGATGGAACACGTGAGGAAAAGCCGATGGACTCAGAGGAGAAGGTCTGGGAAATTCTCCTCAGTGCAGACAAGAAAGACTACGAGCAGATTTGTGCCGAATATGGCATCACGGACTTCCGCGGCATGCTGAAGAAACTCAATGAAATGAAGAAAGAAAGAGAGGAGGAGATCGCAGAAGTATGTGGCCTTTTAGTTCGTCTTTAATTCAACCACAAGCATATCCAGCAAAAATGTTTCAGCACCTGTTTATGTCTCTTGTTATTTTAGTAGCCCCTTCGTTCGGTCTCTCTTATGCTGTGTAAGCAGAATCATTAAATGTTTTTATACAATTTTGTATTCTCTTTATTTCTACTGTAGTTTGTTACACACATCAATAAACTGAAACCCATTGAGGTCAGGGATGATGACTGTGCAACAATTGAGCTGGACATGGAACTCAAGGATCCTACTAGCAAAATTTTCCTGTACAAGGTGAGGAATAAACTACTTACTCTGGTACAATTTTGCTGCATTTAATCTGGCTAGCTAACGTGTCCAAATGCTGCAGAATGGCGTCATGGTTCCATTCACCCAAGAAGGCGCTGACGAGCTGAAGCATAATTTGAAACAAGTTGGCAAGAAATATGTCTTCACAATTAAGAAGCTAGGTATAGAAGATGCTGGACTCTACTCGGTGGATGTTGAAGGCGTCAACGTTTTCTCCACAGAATTTAAAGGTAAAACCCTGCAAAATAAGATTGAGTTTACTTTCCAAGGATTACTTACGTATTGTTGCTCACCATAAAGATTGTTTTTCTTTTTAAATTGGATTTAGAACTGTCATTAGTGGTTTAGAAAATGGATGTGATGCATTGATTTGTTCTTGCCTGCCTGTGTCCACACAGTACCTGAAGTTGACTTTGCTGTCAAAATACAAGAGGTGAAGGCCGAAGAACGAGAGGACGCCCTCTTTCAATGTGTACTGACTGCACCTATGGGTCAGATTAACTGGTATGGCAAAAGTGTTCTACTGACACATAGTGAGAAACATGAAATCAGTGTATCTGAAGATAAGCTTATCCACAAGTTGATTGTGCGGGACTGTCTGCCTTTGGATGGTGGCATCTATGCTGCTGTGGCAGGAATCAAATCCTGCAATGCCTGGCTTGTAGTTGAAGGTAAGAAAATGTTTCTACATTTCTGTCATTGGGGATTCTCATGATGTTACATGCATTAATATGGAATATCTTGCAGATACTTTTTCTGACACCAAATACTTGTTAAATTCTGAATTTAACATTGAACTTAAAATTATAAACACATTTGACATGTTGTCCTTTATAGCTGATAAAGACCCTGCCAACAAGGGCAAGAAGGCAGCTCGCAAAACCACTATGGCTGGCGGCGGTGATGACGAAGATCTGGCAAGAATAGCTAAGGAACAGCAGGAGAAATATCAGAAAGAAATGGAAGAAAAAATAGCAAAGGCCAAGCAGGCTCAAGCAGAGAAAGAAGTGGCAGACGCAGCTGCCAAAGTAGAGGCTGAAAAGGCAGCAGCTGAAGCCAAAGCTGCGGCTAAGGCTAAAGCTAAGGCTGCAGCTAAGGCAAAAAGGGCAGAAGCTAAGAAGAAAGCCGCTGGTGCAGCTGGTGGTGCTGGAGGTGCTGCTGGTGAGGGTGGTGCCGCTGGTGCTGCTGGTGCTGGTGCCGCTGGTGCTGGAGGTGCAGCTGGTGCTGGTGGTGCCGCTGGTGCTGGAGGTGCAGCTGGTGCTGGTGGTGCCGCTGGTGCTGGAGGTGCCGCTGGTGCTGGAGGTGCAGCTGGTGCTGGTGGTGCCGGTGGTGCTGGAGGTGCAGGTGGTGCCGGTGGTGATGGAACTGATGGTGGCCAAGGTGTGGGTGTTGGTGGCGCAGCTGGAAGTGGAGCTGGAGCTAAAGGTGGAGCTGGAGGCGGAGCAGGAGTTGGTGAAGATTTTGAGGATGACGATGAATATGATTCATTTGACGATTCATTTGACGATTCTGATGAAGAAGGAGGTGGAGAAGGAGGTGGAGAAGGAGGTGGAAAAAGAGGTCGAAAAGGAGGTCGAAAAGGAGGTGGAGAAGGAGGAGAAGGAGAGGAAGGAGAAGAAGGAGAAGAAGGAGAAGAAGGAGAAGGAGGAGAGGGACGCGGAAAGGGGGGGAAACGCAGGAGACGTAAGAGAGAAGGTCCACTTGTTCCAGACACAGTAGTAGGTAAGAAATCTTTCTTTAATGCAATGCATGTTGAGAGACTTGATGACAAAAGATTGGCTTCAAAATTATTCTCCATAAATGTTTGTCAGGATGCAATAGCATTTAGTAATATTTGTAAAGAAACGACTAATTTTGGGATTATTATATGAGATGCATACTGTATATTTTATACTAATTGCAGAAGACATATTTGTATTTTGATGTTTTTCTGTGTTTTGATGTTCGTCTTCTCTTTTCCGTCTACATTTTACAATTCCCTAGCTGTTTATCATGTTGCTTGTCTTTTCCATCGACTTTCAGATTAATTATAAAAGTCTATTAATCTATTAATCTTTAACAAAAATGTCTTTGTCAATACTGTCAATACTTCTATAGAGAATTTTGAAACCAAATTTATCAAATAAGTAACTGATGATGATTTTGCTCAGAGTATGCTGAAAGATTGTACGGTACAGTACGTATGTACAGTATGTCACACTTATATCAGATCATCGTTAGGTCAGCATGAATATAATGACAGTTAGATATTAGCAGATTTAGATATTCATCATACTCTGTATAAAGCTGGTATTTATTATCACTAATAGGAGATAATTATGATGAGGAATCCACAAATCAACAAGGTGGAAAAACTGGGAAAAAAGGAAAACGTCTCAGAAAGAAAATTGTGGAGGTTGAAGAAGCTGTTGTTGGTAAGAGTTGTCAGAGGTTGCATGTTGGAGGCAATCTCCTGACTAATAAAGTCATTTGGGATTAAAATGACTTTGACATTTCCTACACAACTGTAGGAAATTCTTAATACCTTCTGACGTAGATGCAGTTAAATTAACAATACGTGTACTAGACAAATTCAACCACTGACACTTCACAAAGTTCTACACTGCTCCGCCTGGTTGGTCATACAATTTAGCTAAAAGTTCAATGTGGCCCAGGCAAATTTAAAAAAAAAAAAAACATGCAGTATTTGATCTTGTGAAGCCTCAGTGAAAGAACTGCTTTACCTGTGATATGTTAGCCTGTAGAGTTTAGAGTCTACAGATTTAAAGCCTACATTATAAAGTAGAGTAGTGTTAGTTTCAATGTGTGCTGGGAAATCTAATTTCTCACATGGTTTTCAGTCCATTGAAAACTGTAGGCTTTAAGTATTAACTATCTGCTAGAGTTGGCAGATAATTCATTATTTAACAAACACTGATTAATACAAAATAGTTTTATACTGTACGTCTATATATATGTTTGTTTTTGTGCCTCTTCTTGGAAGCAGAAGCAACATAGCATATATATGCTATTCTAATTCTGCATTCTCTTCCATCTAATCCTTTCCTTAAATATAGATTAGTCTATATTTGTGTTTTGGTCTAATATGTGTGCCTTCATGTTTCTCTACGTTTGTCTTTCTGTTGTCATAAACACCTTGTTTAACTTGTGTACAAGTTAACTATGAGGGTTGAAGAAAAGGGAAAAGTCAAATTACCAACAGGGGCCAGATGTTTAAAACTGTGTACGCACTAAGACAGAAATATGCATTCTTTTCGTCAGATTAATAAAGCTGTATGTACGTCTGATTCTACACAAACTTCATTTTCACTCCCACTTGTATTCATACATGTACAGTAAATGGATGCAGACGTGCCCTTAAGCATCCATTTGTACGTCAATACTTGTGATGCTCCCCCACTCATTAGACCAGGAAGAGGTGAAAATGAAAAGCGGAATGCAATTTAACAAAGTGGTTTCATCAGTGAGGTTCTCCAACAGCATCACAACAGCTGCCATCACACGCAGCTGTGGATATATGTAGCTCTATTAGCACTAATGCATCACAAGGGCTTGTAAACCATCATTGCTGTATATAATCTCATTCATTATTACTTATCGTCAGAAGGATGATCAGTGATTAATTCACAGAGTTCATATTGAAACTGACTTTACAAAATGCGTTTCTATCTAGGATCAAACGAAAAGATCAGGGAACAACAGGAAAGAAATGGCTCTGATGTAAATAAAAAGAATGATAAAAAATAAATAACTATTTTAAAATTAAGTGCATAAGTGCTTCTAGGTAAATTGAAAAAAATAACGCGATCAGTGAAACTAGCAAACAACCGAAACAAACAATTTCCTCTATGGTTTAATCTCTCACCTTATATTTTATTTCCACCTATAAAACCTGTGTACACCAGGTCTGAAGTATGTGTGAGGTACAAACATCATCATCACAATTTCTTCCTTTATTATCAAAAATTAGTCAAGTCAAGTCAGTTTTATTTACAAAGCGCCAATTCACAACAACAGTAATCTCATGACACTTTTCAATTGGTGCAGGTCTAGACTATACTCTTCCATCAATTAATTCACAGAGACCCCCCATGAGCAAGCACTTCTGAACCTCACAGCAGATCTTGACTTGACTAGGAAAAGGCGTACACGTGTTTTTGTTGTGTACACCCTGTTAAACATCTGGCCCCAGGTGGATTCAACTTGAGAACATAAAAGGTGCCTGTTTGACAAATTTTTAGGTAATTAGGTAAGTATCAGCACTTTTGCCACTCCTTGTGGTAAAATACTTTATAAAATATAAACGATACCATGTATCCAAGTAACAAGTGATAAAACAAAATCCACAAGGCCTTTGGGTTATTTCACAATGACACCATTATGTAACCCATCTTGAATTGCAAGTTGGATATCATCTTTTCCTTTTGATGTCAAGTCATTTGATGAGCGGATTTTGATGTTTTTCTGTGTTTTGATGTTCGTCTTCTCTTTTCCGTCTACATTTTACAATTCCCTAGCTGTTTATCATGTTGTTTGTCTTTTCCATCGACTTTCAGATTAATTATAAAAGTCTATTGATCTATTAATCTTTAACAAAAATGTCTTTGTCAATACTGTCAATACTTCTATAGAGAATTTTGAAACCAAATTTATCAAATAAGTAACTGATGATGATTTTGCTCAGAGTATGCTGAAAGATTGTACGGTACACTACGTATGTACAGTATGTAACACTTATATCAGATCATCGTTAGGTCAGCATGAATATAATGACAGTTAGATATTAGCAGATTTAGATATTCATCACACTGTATAAAGCTGGTATTTATTATCACTAATAGGAGATAATTATGATGAGGAATCCACAAATCAACAAGGTGGAAAAACTGGGAAAAAAGGAAAACGTCTCAGAAAGAAAATTGTGGAGGTTGAAGAAGCTGTTGTTGGTAAGAGTTGTCAGAGGTTGCATGTTGGAGGCAATCTCCTGACTAATAAAGTCATTTGGGATTAAAATGACTTTGACATTTCCTACACAACTGTAGGAAATTCTTAATACCTTCTGACGTAGATGCAGTTAAATTAACAATACGTGTACTAGACAAATTCAACCACTGACACTTCACAAAGTTCTACACTGCTCCGCCTGGTTGGTCATACAATTTAGCTAAAAGTTCAATGTGGCCCAGGCAAATTTAAAAAAAAAAAAAACATGCAGTATTTGATCTTGTGAAGCCTCAGTGAAAGAACTGCTTTACCTGTGATATGTTAGCCTGTAGAGTTTAGAGTCTACAGATTTAAAGCCTACATTATAAAGTAGAGTAGTGTTAGTTTCAGTGTGTGCTGGGAAATCTAATTTCTCACATGGTTTTCAGTCCATTGAAAACTGTAGGCTTTAAGTATTAACTATCTGCTAGAGTTGGCAGATAATTCATTATTTAACAAACACTGATTAATACAAAATAGTTTTATACTGTACGTCTATATATATGTTTGTTTTTGTGCCTCTTCTTGGAAGCAGAAGCAACATAGCATATATATGCTATTCTAATTCTGCATTCTCTTCCATCTAATCCTTTCCTTAAATATAGATTAGTCTATATTTGTGTTTTGGTCTAATATGTGTGCCTTCATGTTTCTCTACGTTTGTCTTTCTGTTGTCATAAACACCTTGTTTAACTTGTGTACAAGTTAACTATGAGGGTTGAAGAAAAGGGAAAAGTCAAATTACCAACAGGGGCCAGATGTTTAAAACTGTGTACGCACTAAGACAGAAATATGCATTCTTTTCGTCAGATTAATAAAGCTGTATGTACGTCTGATTCTACACAAACTTCATTTTCACTCCCACTTGTATTCATACATGTACAGTAAATGGATGCAGACGTGCCCTTAAGCATCCATTTGTACGTTAATACTTGTGATGCTCCACCACTCATTAGACCAGGAAGAGCAGAAAATGAAAAGCGGAATGCAATTTAACAAAGTGGTTTCATCAGTGAGGTTCTCCAACAGCATCACAACAGCTGCCATCACACGCAGCTGTGGATATATGTAGCTCTATTAGCACTAATGCATCACAAGGGCTTGTAAACCATCATTGCTGTATATAATCTTATTCATTATTACTTATCGTCAGAAGGATGATCAGTGATTAATTCAAAGAGTTCATATTGAAACTGACTTTAAAAAATGCGTTTCTATCTAGGATCAAACGAAAAGATCAGGGAACAACAGGGAAGAAATGGCTCTGATGTAAATAAAAAGAATGATAAAAAATAAATAACTATTTTAAAATTAAGTTCATAAGTGCTTCTAGGTAAATTGAAAAAAATAACGCATCAGTGAAACTGAAACAAACAATAATTTCCTCTATGGTTTAATCTCTCACCTTATATTTTATGTCCACCTGTAAAACCTGTGTACACCAGGTCTGAAGTATGTGTGAGGTACAAACATCATCATCACAATTTCTTCCTTTATTATCAAAAATTAGTCAAGTCAAGTCAGTTTTATTTACAAAGCGCCAATTCACAATAACAGTAATCTCACGCCACTTTTCAATTGGTGCAGGTCTAGACTATACTCTTCCATCAATTAATTCACAGAGACCCCCCATGAGCAAGCACTTCTGAACCTCACAGCAGATCTTGACTTGACTAGGAAAAGGCGTACACATGTTTTTGTTGTGTACACCCTGTTAAACATCTGGCCCCAGGTGGATTCAACTTGAGAACATAAAAGGTGCCTGTTTGACAAATTTTTAGGTAATTAGGTAAGTATCAGCACTTTTGCCACTCCTTGTGGTAAAATACTTTATAAAATATAAACGATACCATGTATCCAAGTAACAAGTGATAAAACAAAATCCACAAGGCGTTTGGGTTATTTCACAATGACACCATTATGTAACCCATCTTGAATTGCAAGTTGGATATCATCTTTTCCCCCACCCTCTTTTTCTACACTGAGTCAATGTTTGTCATTTCTGTCATTGCTGCTGATATTTTGTTTATGCTCCATGCTGATATTTTAATTGTTATTGTTACTGTTTTTTATTAATGTTATTCATAAGGCATATCCAAGAGCAAATGAGAAACATTGGAATGATGGTAATTACGATGATATCCCCTAAACTGAAAACCAAAAAACACAGAAGCGAGTGGGGCCAGTGGTGATAATTGCAACGGGCCAACTGCACGCAGTGATGAAGCTGCTGAAAATGGTGAGGGTGCAGACAGTGGTGAGCCAGCCGCGGCTGGCAGGCGTTCAGGCCGTGCACGAAAAGGCCCATTGATCGTGGAGACAGTTAGTGGTAAGATTACTGGTGCTGCTTTAATTGCTGCATGGGACGCACAATCACTGCACAAAGTCATTTGATGAGCGGATGACTTTCCCAGTGATTTGAGGGTTAACATAAAAAGTGTGTGACCACTAAGCAGAATGCTTCATTTGATCTCTAATTGGTTAAAACCCCTTTTAGATTGATGAGAGAGTTTAGCAAGAGTGGATTTAACCTTGAGAGTGGTTTGAATAAGTGATAATCAAATCTGATGCACTAATGTGTTTTCCCTATGGTATAAGATCTTATCATTTCTTCAGTTACCATAACAATTAATCAAATCATATTTTAGTCTTTACACATGTTTTGTAGACATTAGATTAAAACTGGTTATATAATTTAATATTTATGTCATACAGGTTCTATATCAGCAGCCAATATATTGTGTTTGCAAACTGTGTGAATGTCAGTTTGTGTGTATATGTGTGTGTGTGTGTGTGTGTGTAAGTAATGCTGAAATGCACCTATGCTCTCTGTTAACAATCATGCTTGCTTTATTAAATGTTAATTCAGGATGAGTCAGTGCTATGAGGTCAATTAAATAAGCAAACTGATCCTCTTCTTGATACATCTTGCAACACTTGTGTTGAGACACACTCTTCCATAATTTCAAGACAGAAGACCACCAAAGCTGACTATCCAAGATGACCATGCTCTTCATCGATTTCTGCACAAGACTGAATTCACATCAAACAGACTTTTTTCTTCCACTGACCAAAGAAGTGTCAGTCTTGAGGGAGATATTTTATATTTTAAGAACGTGTATTTCTTCCAAGACCAAGTCAACAGAAGCAAATTAAAGCTTCGATGACGATGTTCTTATGAGCTATGTCAAGTCAACTCTGCAATCTTTCAAGCTGAAGAAGGCCACTGCAAAATGAGACAATCAAGCTACATGTCTAACAAACAGACACATTCTTCAAGTTTAAAAAAGTGCAAAATGCGCTCTTCTTACATCCTAATAGTCTCTTCAAATATTACTTTATTTTTTTTTTAACATAAAATAAGCATCTAAACATGTATTTTATAACCAAATGGCATTAGTATATACACGATATCATCAGAAATGCACAAAGAAAATGTGTGATGTTGGAAAAGTGAGGTAAGTCTGTACACATCCAAACATGGATCATTGTAATTGTAGATCAACAATTACAAAAACTTAACAACAACTTAACAACAACTTGTATGCAGATTTCAGCTATTGGCTGAGTGCATTCCCTAACTCACTGGTTGATAAATCCTTAGATCCTGGAGTTCATTTTCATGCTGGGCTTTCTGACTGCAAAGTCATTGTTGGAGAACCAGCAGAGCTGCAGTGTAAACTGAGCAGTGAAGAGTGCGAGGGAATCTGGTACAGGGATGGAAATGAGGTAAGCTCAGGGGATAATGTGGTCATTATGTAGCATATAGGCTCTGATATTATTGCAGTACTATAGTCAAATAGGAATAGGTGATTATCATGTATGCATATGCATTAGAGCTGCAGATGAGACTATAATTATATTTGTTACAGTAAAATGCTTGTTTTTTTTTCCCAGATCAAATCGTCTGAGGGTATCACCATTACAAAAGACGGAAGTTTCCATAAGCTGAAAATTCACAAAGTCACTGAGGAGTTTGCTGGAACATATAAATTTGAAGCAGATGGACGGAAGACAGAGGCCTCAATTGTTGTTGAGGGTAAGAACATTTTCCTTACAGAAATTACTTAACTGCATCAAGGAGTTGCATCATTCATGAGAGTACTACATATGGTATACAGTATGAGTACTCTAAAGTTAATCTAAAGTGCATACATAGAAACTAGATAGCATGACTTTGCTTAAAATATCTGTCTGTATTGTTTTACTAATCATTGTAGATCCACCCAGAATTGAAACTGAGGAACTGAAGGCATTTGAAGTCCCTGTAACCGTGAAAAAAGGACACAAAGCTTCCTTCAAAGTACCTTTTATTGGACGGGACCCTACTAAAATTCAGTGGTACCTTGATGGTGAAGAGCTTGCAGATGAAGGAAATATCAAGTTAGAGCACGGAGAGGGTTACACCCGTCTGCTTCTAAACAAGCTGCAGCGCAAAGACAGCGGTGAAATCAAGATAAAAATCAAAAATGAGTTTGGCACTATTGAGGCCCTCAGCCAGCTTGTTGTACTGGGTATGTATACAAACATTTTTTTATATAAAGTATTTTTTTATGTATTTTATGTATAAAGTAAGTAGCCTACAAAATACCTGTCTAATTATTTTGCTACACCGTGGGTGGCGTGTTCAGCCGAGATTAATACTTTACATACTACTTTGCTTCTGACAGATAAACCCACTCCTCCAATGGGACCTCTGGAGATTGTTGAAGCCTCCTCCTCTCAAATTGAATTCAAGTGGAAACCCCCAAAAGACAACGGTGGCTGCAAAATAGACAACTATATCCTTGAAAGAAACCAAGTCGGCCGCAACACTTGGAAAAAGGTGGGGCCAATCGGTCCAGACGCCACATTCAAGGACACTGATGTAGACCACGGCAGGAGGTACTGCTATCGCATCAGATCGGAGACCGAGATGGGCACCAGTGAGCTGATGGAAACAGAGGACATTCAAGCCGGTACCAAAGGTAAACTCAGACCAATAATATGAAACCGTGTTGTCTTAGAGACTTTTTAGTAATGTCACACCAGCCATTAAAACAGAGAAATTTCTAGGACTATACCGAATACCACTTTTCTACTTACTAAGTAGAGTTTTGATCTGATGAGCCAAACTCTTTGTAGATTTGTGATATGCCAGTTTCCTTTGGCATATCTGGAACTCAACTTTTTGGGGGTCATCTTTGAACATTTTGAAGTTATCCCAGATGCTTGACTTTTTCTACATCTTGCTAGTGTTGTAACTTGCAAGCCTGGCTGTCACGCAGTCATGTGTCACAGTCCCAGGTTCAGTGCTATCAAGCCTAAATCTCATGTCTAAGTTTAAATCTGTCCAAGTCTAGTTTTTGTATAACTAATGATAGTTCTATATCATGAAATTGCACAGATGAATTTCCATGTGCCACTTTCTGCCCTTGATTCTGGACAAACCTTTGTAATCATGATCAATTCTCCCACAGTACAAAAAAGACTATTTATAGATCCCAATGTTTTTTGTACACAGCATACCCTGGACCCCCATCAGCACCAAAGATTGTCACAGCCTTCAAGGACTGCATCAACCTCTCTTGGTCACCTCCAGCCAACACTGGAGGAACCAACATTCTGGGATACAACCTTGAGAAACGCAAGAAGGGCAGCAACCTCTGGGGTCAGGTCAACCCACCGGACCAGATGATCCCAGGTTATTATTCATAGATCATTTATGTTTGATTATGTTATGACAGCCTGTTTCAACAAGGTGAAGGTTTAATGAATGCTGTAATTTCTGTTTATCATATATTTCCTACACAGCTAAGGGATTTGGTGTTAAAGATGTGGTTGAGGGCATGGAGTACGAATTCCGTGTGTCAGCAATCAACAACTCTGGAGCGGGTGAATTCAGTACACCATCTGAGTTTGTGTTTGCAAGAGACCCTAAAAGTATGTGAACATGTCTAAATGTTATCACTCATTATAATCAAGACTTCACAGAGCCTACAAATTGCAGCACTGAACATGAATCATGTGTTACAGAGCCTCCTGGTAAAGTCAAAGACTTCAAAGTGACAGATTCCACCTACACAACTCTGTCCCTGTCTTGGACCAAGCCCAATGACATTGAGGGGGTTGAGGATGAAGCCAAGGGATATTTTGTGGAGATCAGACCTGCAGAAAGCACGGAATGGGACCGCTGCAATACAAGTCTAATCACCATGAATTCCTATACAGTGAAAGGCTTGAAGTCAATGGCCATGTACTGGGTGAGAATCATTGCTACGAATGATGGCGGAGCGGGAGAGCCACAGGAGCTGGATAATTACATCCTGGCTATGCCCCCTCCTGGTAAGAAATATATTCAGCAGTTGTATATTAAAGAGTATAGAGTTTAACCTCTTCTGATGGTAGAAGTCATTTTGAAAGACTAAATTTAGTAAACCTGAAGAGATTCATAGATACTCTACAACCCAACTTTGAGTTACCTTGATCGGGATCACTGAAGTCTGGTTTAAACAAGATAAATGCACTGATGAACTCAGTTTCTTAAAATATGTTTATCATTATACACCTCCTGGACACATGATTAGGTACACCCGTACCATTTAATGCAATCATCATCACATCGTAAGGTGTTAATTTGACTATATTTTTATCATAGTGGTTGCTGATAGCGGTGGTGTTCCTACTATTCTTCCTCCCTCATGCTTAAAATGGGCTAAACAAGACAGTAGAGACACTAATCAATATAATGCAGTCCAGTTTAACAGCATTGTAAACTACAACCTCAATAACAAGCATATTAATCAATAATTCTCTGACACAACCGAACAATATTATCTTTATAAGGAGGAATATATGGCAGAACAGTTGTATTGGATTGTATTAGATCTCATAAAGTGGCCACTGAGTATATGTTTTGTGTAAAGTGACTCTAAGAATGCAACAGTAAACATAACGAAATCAGGATATGAAACAATATGTACATTTGCAGAAAAAAATACTATGTTTTTGTAGAAAAGCACAAAATTAACCAACATAATTGTATACACATAAAACTAGTTGGTGTAAATTTGGTTGAATTATGGAGATGAGGCTATGTTTGGATCAGTAATGAATTATTTTCAGGTCAAATGATTAACACAAATGATTGTAACAGTAGTGTATATTCAATCACAACCTGAAAGAAAAATAACATTTATCTGCAGTTTTGCAGTGGATTGTAGGTTACTGTCTGGTTTGCCCTGCCATCAACATCAAAATTAATGACAATTAGTGACCCATTTTTCTCCCAATTCCCACCCACCTAGTGAGACCACGATTCACTGATGCCAAAATCAAGAGCTTCATGGTGGTGAGAGCAGGAAATTCTGCACGATTCAACATTAACTTTGAGGTAATTAATGACGTAATTAACGTAATTAAGAAGACTTATGACCACGACAATGCAAATATGTATAGTGATAACTTCAGTCTTCTGACAAGTCTGACAAAAATATATTTTTCCTATTCTTTGTAGGCCTCTCCTTGGCCTGATATCACCTGGCAGAAGGATGGAGGGCCAGTGTCTAAAAAGGTAACCATCAGCAACACAGAGGGAACATCCCAGCTCCTGATTACTTCTGCTGAGCGCTCAGATACTGGAATCTACACCATCATTGTCAAGAACATCGTCGGTCAAGAAACCTACAGCATTGAAATTAGAGTCACAGGTGAGTTTGTAAAATACTGTACAAATATTTTCCTCCTTTTCCATATACTGTCAATAAAAAAATTGAAAACCCTTCATATTTGAACTCCAGATGAGCCAAAGCCACCAGGTCCTGTTGAGCTTGACGAAAACGTGCCTGGCACAGTGACCGTCTCATGGACCGCATCACCAGATGAGAAACGTGATGACAGGCTGCACTACATGGTGTCTAAACGTGACTCAAGTAAAAGACAATGGCACACCGTTGCAGATCACATCTTCAACAACAGATTCACAGCCTGCAACATCATGCCGGGCCGAGAATACCAGTTCCGAGTCTACGCAAAGAACGACATGGGCTCCTCAAAACCCTCTGAATCACCAAAGTGGCTGATTACTACCAAGAAAGGTATGGAAATGCAGACACAGGCCACATATTAGTACACTACTACACTTCAGAGTACTAAGGCTACAAGCAGAACTGAATTGTCTGTGTACTTTCTTTCCTTGTGTATCTTCATAAAACCAGCTAATTTAGTGTATTTAATTAGAAAAGCCTGATGTCATTGGGACAGAGTACAGCATTGTTTTTGTTTGTTTGTTTGTGTGCTTTAAAGACATTGCATTCTGGGCAATGCAATGGAAGCTCACAAAATGGTTCATAGGTCGATACAAAACAATGCAGGTACACACATTTTCGGGCCAATACAACAGTCTTTGAAGCATCACCATCAGTCTAAAGCTCAGCCCTCGTTTTGAGCTCACATTACCACACTTCTTTTCTCCTCTGTAGAGTATCCGAACCATCAGGCTGTCACATTAGCAAACACAGAAACAGAAAAGTAAACATTATTTCTGCTTTACAATTCTAACTCAATGCAATGTGTATCTACTTTCTTCCAGAAAAGTTCACTCTTAACATGCCAGAATCAAAGGTCTGTGATCTACAGTGTCCCCCCAAGTTCCTTGTCCCACTGAAAATGCACGCTGCTCCTCAAGGGTATGAATGCTACATGAGCTGTGCTATAAAAGGGGACCCAACACCGCATGTCACATGGCTCCGCAACAATATCAGCCTGAATACCAACACTAACTACTTCATCTCCAACACCTGTGGAGTCTGCTCTATGCTCATATTGAGGGTTGGACCTAAAGACACCGGGGAGTACAAGGTTGTTGCTGAAAGCCCGATGGGAAGGGCCGAGTGCTCCACCAAACTGACAGTCAGAGGTAAATCTTAACTGGACTGTGTCTGTGCTTTAAAGATGCTGTGAATGTTCTGCATACATTGACGATATTTACAATCTGAAACTTATAACTGGCATTGTCTTTTTTTCTTCCAGAATAAATGGACAAACTGAAGATGGTAGAATTGCTCTAAAACACCAACAGAAACCAAGCTGTTGGGATTCACATACTACATCTTCAGAGTTTAGCAAACCCTAGAATGTAGTAATAGTTCATATTGCCTGTGATACCTTCCTTTAAGGTTTTTAACTATTTGAATAAATGGAAACCTGTGTAGGAATTTGCTCATCAAAGTTAAACTCACAATAAGGTCTTAGGCATAAAAAGTTGCTGAAATAAATAAAAGCCACAAACATGTTTGTTGTTTGCTTGTTTTAAATTATGCAATTTCGAATGGAAGCTTGAAATACTAAGTTGCAATCTCGCATATTTGAACTGCAATAACATGCATGTTAAACTGCTAAAATATTTAGACTATATGACACTTTGAAGAAGTTATTTATTGATTTTAAAAGTTCTATGTTCAAATGTTTGTCCAAGGTGTATTGAACTGTCTGCTTGTGTCTTTCAGTTAATCTTTAGTTGGAGGTTTCTGTTGAAATATATAGCGATTGTTTGGTTGCAATTGTTTTTTTTGCTCAACTGTGGATTTAAAATCTTCCCCTCAATTTAAACAAAGACAATATTAAATACTGACATAAACAATTTAATACACTGAATGTTATAGTCTGTTCTACCTGTGGACATTTATGTGTGGGTTTGGTGTAAATAAATATTTCATACTGCTATTGTGATATGGATTTTCTCTTCTGACCTGCATTTGACTTTGAAAAACATTAAACATTTAACAGAAAATACATTTACATTCACAATAAATACCAAAAATGCTTAGACACATGCTGATAGACATGGACATATATTGTTGCTCTGGGTCAAGCCTTAACATAGGCACCAGGTATCAAAATTCAGGCCACTTGTTCACCTCCACGAAGGTTAATGTGAATTATCTTGTCCAGTTGTCTTGTGTTACCTCTGTGAGCATTTTTGCGGGGTCAGACATTTGTCCAAGTTTAGAAGCACTGAAGAAGAGACGGGGTGAACAGTGACACCCAGGCCTTAAACATGACTGACTAGTGCAGGGTGACACTTCTCATTTTCAAAGTGAAGTGCTCATTACAATGCTAAAAGAAGTGCTGCGCAACTTATGTCTGTTCTTTTTCAGTTTAATGAGACAGTACAAAATAATAGTGGCTCATTAGTATTAGCGTGAGGTTTAGCTTGTTTAGTTTGCTTTTCCCGTGATGTGTCCAGAGCAGCATCAGAGTAAATAGGAACATTTATGCAAATTGTCTAATATTTGGAACAAGCTTTCAGCATAAAATTATGGTTAATTATTTATTACATTTCTAAAAATGTTTAATAAACATTTTTCCTAAACTAATGCACAGAGCTAAAAAAAACAAACACTCTGTATTTAATTGACACGTACCTCTTGTTAAATGTTGGGATGAAGATCAGCCAGCCTAGGTGTGCAATTAAGCTAATGGAGAGGCAGCTCAACCCACGGCACTTCACTTCTCATGAGACTTTTTAAAAAGAGCAGCCAAAAGCACCCTGCTACACAGCTAAAGCTGAAATTTCAGTTTTGAGGGAGGGATTTGGGAGGTTTCACTGCTGCATATCCTCTTGTGCCCCCTTTTCAAGAACCTATAGCACTTTAGGGGCCAAAGTACATGCCAGTAAACCTATCCCCAAGAGGCAGAGGGAAGAGCAGTGGGTAAGGTTGCTCCGAGTGTCTCTGACAGACTTTATTGCCTCTCAAAACGCCAAGCCCACGCACAAGAATCCGCTGGAACCTGGCTGGCAACACACAGCAGAGAACAGCAGTTTACTTGAAAAAAATAGTAAGTACATGTTAACACATGGATGGAAAATCAATCATCAATATCTTCTTTATTTTGTAAACTAATCTAGGTAAATATGTGTGTGTTCTTTGAGCTAATCTGACACCAGTTTGCATGTTACTGTTTATTACTAGGTAATGAGATCTCCCTTGTTAGCTGAAGTCAGAATTCTTATTAAATATTGACAGCAGTTTATATGATTTTATTAACTTTCAAGTTTAATATGGTGAAAACCATTCCGTGTTGGTAAAATGTTGTTTACTATACATGCTGTTAGACGAGCAGAATATTCTCAGCTGAATGAGAAATAATGCGAACAGGAAAATGTTGAAGAAAGATCAATATCACACTAATGATCAGCGCAAGAGAGAAGGGGTAAATATAGAAACAGATGCACTAAAATCACTTGAACTCTTTCCTCCTGCAAAGACTAAGAGTTGCAGTACATTGTCAAGCTTGAATATTATATATTATTCAACATTTTATCACAAAAAAATGACAAATAATAAAAGTATATGCTCTGCGGCTAAGTGCAGCTCTGAGATTTGGGTCATAGACCTGACAAGTTATTCGTAAATCAGTTCACACCCTTGGCACAGCTATTTTCTCTCTATGACAAATATAGCTTCACAGCAGCGCACCGAGTGTGCTAAACTGCTAAACAAGCAGGTACTTCATCAACTAACAGAAATTGGCATCATTCAATTTGATTGAATGTATTGTAATAGTTTAACTGGCTATCAAACTAATGGCTAATACAAGAACAAAACGCTTCTGTCATTAGACTAATGAGATCATAAAAACTTGGGAAGATCAACAGAAGCATGGTGAAGACAAAGTGCCAACATCGGTTTTTACTTTATACAAGATACGATTTGACATCTATTTTATCTTTATATTGTATATGCTTGCATATACTTATACCCCTAAATAAGTGGTATTTATATACAGTATATGTTCATCATTCTTACTCTTAAATTAAGGTGGAAAAGACAATACTTTTAGCATTTTTGAATTATTGCTGTATGATGTCACATGTCAGTATGCTAATGTGACCCACTTCGTCTTTGAGATGACATTTTTGTAATAATACTAATTCTAAAACTATTTTCCATACTTACTGAAACTTGCTTTTGATTTGTTGATGTTTGACAGTCGGTGTCTGAAGCTTAGCATGAAACCTGACTAATAACACACTTTTTGCAGAAATCAATTATTAATTGATGCAATTAAGGTCCTTTTCGGTTTCACCTTTTATCTTTTCACCTATTTCTCCAAATAATTAAGGGCTAAAAAGAAAGCAACCTGACCTGAATACAAAGATGTTTCTGACTAATGTTACATTTGTTTACGTCACTTCCTGAGTCATGATAGATAGTTTTATGAGGTATGTGACCTGCTGCCTGCAAAATTAGTTCGGTCACTTGCAGGAATTCACAAAGGGAATTTTAAGAATGTACTGATCATAGAAATTCTTTCATTTATAGCACAGATAGAGTTACTAACTTGGGGACCCTGACACCATTTGTGACATAGATATTACTTTTATTGTTTGACATTGACAAAATCATATATATCAATCAAAATATAGCCCAAAATCACAATCACATTGCCTCAGTGGGCTTTACAAACTGTACAGTAATGTCATAATATTATTTAACCCACAATGAAGGAGGAATAAATTGCATCCCATTATATCTTTTCTATTTCTTCAAGGATAGGCTTTACTTAACATTCATGAACATTCAACTGCCTTAAGCTGCTTGTTAAAACGATGATAAGTGATACCCATTACAGATTCGGACCATCTGGAAGAGATTAACCGCATGTCAGACAGATGGGGACGGTTGCTAACAGTGGTCAAGCCGTGCTAACATCTCTAGACTACACTGAGATTCTAGGATATGTTACAGTAAGCACTGACATAGGCACAAATAACCTTATTATAAATTCCAAGTGACCACCAAAGTGAAGACCAATTAAAATGGTATGTATGCGATCTAAACAGTGTTGCCTTATTAAGTGCATGATAACATTTTTTCATTCACAGAGAAGCTGTTGTTTCAGTCAAGATGTTTAAAATACGTAAAACTAAGGATGAGGAGCCAACCGCTCCAGGGCAGGGTAAGTAGATAGATTACTTATCACAGCCAAACAATAAAATGTGCATTTTAAACTAAATGCAGATAGAAAAGCCTGAGAGGTAATATGAAGTAAAATTGTGTTAAAGCACTCAAATCTTCACAAGTGTAAATAATGCAATTACTTATCCCATTTAATGACAGTGAAAATTAGAAAGAAGTCGAGGGTGCCCGGAGTTATGATTACCCAATATGTGGAAGAACTACCCGAAGGCATGACCACTCCAGACTTCACCCGGAAACCCATCGCTATAACTATTCAAGAAGGTAAAATACCACCTCTGATCACATGCATAACCTTACTTCTTTTTTTTTTTTTCTAAGATAACATAACAGTATATTCTTGTTGCCATTTCTGTAGGAAAACTGGCTATCTTCAGAGCAGTAATTACAGGCAAACCAGCACCAACTGTGACCTGGATGAGAAATAATGGGGAAATTGATGAAGAAAAGTACAAAATCTGCTTTGATGCAAGCTCTGGTGAATATCAACTACAGGTGAGATCACTCATCATGTGGCGTAAGAAATGCTCATCTCAATAAAATCTAAACTGATGGATCCAATAAAGCCGTCTTACGCTATCCTGGTTTTGCAAAAAATAATAATAATCATGTATTGACTGATAGATGCCTGATGTAACGGTGGATCACGCTGACACATACAAGTGCTTTGCCAGAAATGAATACGGAAAAGCCATTGTGACTGCTGCACTTAATGTTATTGAGGGTCAGTTACTTCTATTCCATTATAAATTATACAGAAACTAAGACAAACTACATCCGTCTCACTACACTCTCTTTCTTCCACTTTAGTTGGCTTTAAAAAAAACAGAGCCATGCAAGAATCGAGAACAGGTACGCCTACATTCAATCTATAATAATTCAAAGTCAGTCCCTCATTGGATGAAATTTTTAACCATGCTGATAATTTTGTTGTAGCTGTCAGAGATATACCTGAGGACTTCAAAAAGGCCCTAAAACATAAGTAAGCAGTAAAAACAAATCTCTGTTGTTTTTCTTGCCATGTGTGATTGTTACTTTCAATTGTTACAAATGTTTATTTTTCTTCATGTAGGGTTGACATGGAGCAAAAAGAAGAGAAAAAACCCGAAATTGATGATAAGTTTTGGGATCTGCTGTTGAGTGCAGACAAGAAAGACTACGAGGCCATCTGTGCCCAGTATGGTGTCACTGATTTCCGTAGGATGCTGAAGAAACTAAGTGAGAAGAAGGAAGAAAGAGAGCAAGAGCAAGAAAAGGTGTGTTTCAGCTTCATCTAAATGTCAATATACAGCACGTACACAGCCTAACATGCTGAATTTTGTAATACAAGAAATGTAAACAATGTCACGGAAATAAACATTTTCTTTTTGATTCCAATTACTACAGGTTGTAGAAAGACTATGCAACCTAAAGCCAATCGAAATGAAAGATGATGGTCTTGCAGAGTTTGAACTTGAAATGTCACTGAAAGACCCTGCCAGCAAAATCTTCATATACAAGGTGAGATGTTTCATTTTACATATTTACTTTTTCGCGAATAAATTAAATGAAAGCTGACACACTGCATATTTCTCAGACAATAATGACTGCTTATGTTGAAACAGGATGGAGTTATGATTCCTTTTGATGTGGACATGGAGGTGAAACATGGATTGAAGCAAGTGGGAAAGAAGTTTGTGTTTAGCATCAATGGTGTCGACCCCGAAGATGCAGGGTTATACCAAGTAGAGGTTGATGGAGTTAAGATTTTCTCGACCGACTTCAAACGTAAGATGATGCACCAAATTAATTATCTATACACTACTGTAACATGTACACAGTGCCATTCGGCATGTCAAAAGCAGTTACATGTGCCACATGAGTTGACAGTAAGTACAATATATCATGTTAAGCTATAATCATGCGTTTCATCTAGTTCCCGAGGTGGAATTCTTGGTCAAGCTTCAAGACGTGAAAGCGGAGGAAAGAGAGGACGCTGTGTTTGAGTGTCTCGTCTCACAACCCCTGAAAAAGATAACTTGGAAGGGAAAGAACATCCCATTGGAGCAAGGGGAGAAATTTGACATCCTTGTGTCAGAGGACATGCTGATTCACACATTGGTGGTAAAGGACTGCATGCCACTGGACAAGGGAATTTATGCGGCTGTGGCTGGAAACTCATCCTGCAATGCCTGGCTTATAGTGGAAGGTACTGTTTACAAATTTTAAAAATGAAATGTTTTCAAATTCTTTAATGCAAGTTTATCAATCATTGAAAATGTTAAAAATGTCCTGGTACTGTGTATCTCATTAGTTGACAATGATCCAAACTCACGGGGAAAGAAGAAAGCTCGCAAAACAACCAGAGCAGGTGGTGGTGGAGATGAACTTTTGAGGATTGCTCAGGAGCAACAGGCTAAAGTACAGAAACAGAAGGATGAGATAATTGCAAAGGCGAAGGCAGAGGCAGAAGCAGCAGCTGCAGCAGCCGCCGCAGCAGCAGCAGAGGCTGAGGCTAAAGCAAAAGCTGAAGCAGAAGCCAGAGCCAAAGCTATGGCTGAAGCTAAAGCTAAAGCTAAAGCGAAGACAACGGGGAAGGAAAAGGAAAAAGCAAAGACAAAGACAAAGGCAAAGGTAAAGGTAAAGGCAAAGGCAAAGACCGTGGAAGGTGCAGATGGAACCACTGTTGTGGAAGAAGGAGAGGTGGAGGATGTAGAAGAGGAAGAGGATGAAGAAGAAGAAGAAGAAGAAGAAGAACAAGGAGAAGAACAAGGAGAGGAAGAGGGGGGGTCTGCATCATCAGAACCCAAGAAGAAGGTAAAAGCAAAGGAGGGAGAGGCACCTGCAGAGGATGATATTGAAGAAGAGGAGCCTGTTAAAGGGAAAAAGAAGAGAGAGAGAAAAGGCCCACTTGTCCCTGATACAGTCGTTGGTAAGATGCATCAAAACATAGTAATTAACTTATTGTACAGTTGTTCATATATTTCTGTTCACAGTTAACAGCAAGGTTGTATTTCCTTCAGACCCAGGAGTATATTTCACCGGCGGACTGTCAGATGTGAACGCCATCATTGGTACTGATGCAGAACTGGTCTGCAAGTTGAGCAGTGAGGACTGTGATGGAGTCTGGTACAAAGATGGGAAAGAGGTGAGGAACATAGGAGTTGATAAAGTAACAGTGTAAGGTGTTAAAGTGTGTTAACATTGGTGTGTGTGTGTCTGCATTTCAGATAACAGCTACAGATGATATCTGCATTGTTAAAGATAAGACTTATCGAAAGCTAATTATCAAAAGCTGCAAAGAAGACGATGCTGGAAAGTACCGATGTGAAGCTGATGGCCGCAAAACAGAAGCTGTGCTCAAAGTTGAAGGTATCGTACTCAGTCAATTTGAGGTACTACGGTAAAAAATTTGTAAAACAATATTTGTCTCAGCTGAGTGATAAAAGTTTGAAAAGATGCGTTTGTTCTTCTAGATCCTCCAAGACTTAACCCAGATGACCTCACCGAGTTCATAAAGCCAGTTACAATCAAAACTGGGAAAGATGCAGCATTCAAGATGACCTTTGTTGGCCGTGAACCCATGAAGATACAGTGGTACCATGACGGGGAGGAGCTGCTGGAGGACACCGGTATCAAGATTGAGAAGTCCGACTCACACACCCGCCTGCTGCTAAGCAAGTGCAAACGCAAAACCACAGGAGAAATTAAGATCAAGATTAAAAATGAATGTGGAACAACTGAAGCCATCTCACAGCTTGTTGTATTAGGTTTGTACGCTGCATTTTAAGACCTGTATGTTCTTAATCTGTAAGAATCACATACGTGCAGGACATGTATACGAGTAGGGTTGTTCTTTATTGTTGTGTCTTGCTACAGATAGACCAACACCACCCCTCAACCCTGTGGATATTATTGAAAGTTCTTCAACTTGCATTGACTTCAAATGGAGGCCTCCCAAAGACGATGGCGGCTCTCCTATCACAGACTACATCATGGAGCGCCAGCAAATTGGCCGAAACAGCTGGAAGAAACTAGGCAAGATTGGCCCAGAGCCTAAATACAGAGACAGTGATGTGGATCATGGCAGGAAGTACTGCTACCACATCAGGGCTGAAACTGATCAAGGTGTCAGTGAGATGTTGGAGACCGATGACATTCAGGCAGGGACAAAGGGTAAGCCTTCGTACAAGCACACAAAAATGTATTCGCGATAGTGTGAAAGTGACATTTTCTAAATTTGAATCATTCTTTCAGCGTACCCTGGAGCTCCCTCTCAACCCAAAATTATTAGTGCGTTCAAAGACTGCATCAATCTGGCTTGGTCTGCGCCCTCTAATACTGGAGGCACCAACCTTTTGGGATACAATGTGGAGAAACGCAAGAATGGAAGTAATCTGTGGGGCATGGTCAACCCAGCCGACGAGCCCATCAGAGGTAAGACCATGAAGAACTTTTGATGTTCAAGATCTAATGTATTTGTTTACAAGTTTAAATACAGATGTGACACTGTCAAGTTAAATGTGCTCTCCTTCTTAAACTACAGATGTACAGAACTATTTTTTTTTAGATATCTTATGGTCTTCACTATACTGTTTGACATGCCAACAGAGAAAAAGTATGCAGTGAAGGATGTTGTTGAGGGCATCGAGTACGAGTTCCGTGTATCAGCTATCAACATTTCTGGTGCCGGAGAGCCAAGTACACCTTCTGAATTTGTGTTTGCAAGAGATCCAAAGAGTGAGTGATAATCCCAAACAGCTTATTATCTCAATGCTTAATTCCTCATGTTTTAGTTCTTGAATGCCTAATTGTTTACCCTCTCAGAGCCCCCTGGTAAAGTTATTGACCTGAAGGTGACAGACTCCACATACAGCACCTTATCACTGGGCTGGACCAAACCCACGGAGGAGGAGGGGGTTCAAGATGAGGCCAAAGGATACTTTGTGGAGCTCAGACCAGCAGAAGATCCAGAATGGAGTCGCTGTAACTCCAGTGCTGTCATTATGAACTCCTATACTATTATGGGTCTGAAGTCAATGGCCATGTACTGGGTGAGAGTTTTAGCCACCAACGAGGGTGGAGACAGTGAGCCTCAGGAGCTGGACAATTATATCATTGCAATGCCTCCCCCAGGTGAGTCAGTGGAAATTGTGACCAGTCTTCAATCAGAATTTGATTCATTTTACCTTCATTTCATCATTTTTCTCTCATTAATTTTGTCTGAAACTCTCTCTCCACATTGTGACAGTGAAACCTCACTTCACTGACAGGAAAATTAAGAACTTCATGGTAATGAAAGCTGGAAACGCTGCTCGAGTCAACTTCAACTTCCAGGTTCAGTATAACATTCATCAAAAAGGTCCTTTCATGTCCCATCTGAGTTGAGTTTTAATACTGCTTTTTTGTGTTTTGTTTTACCTGTTGTGTAGTTTATTTTGGTTTCTTGGGGGTTTTTTGTCTGTCATGTTGATTTTTTTAATGTTTTTCCTTGTTTGTTTTTTTATCTGTTGTGTTGCTTCTTCATGTGTTTTCTATTTATTTTATTTTTTAAATCTGTTGTGTTGGGTTTTTTTTCATGTGTTTTTCTGTTTTTTTCTAAAACCTGATGATTTTACCAGCTTAACTGTTTTATTTTGTTGACTTTGTGAAGCTCTTTGGAACAAGGATTTTGAAGTGCTCTATAAATAATAATTATTATTATTTATGTTGACAGGCCTCTCCAATACCATCTATCAAATGGCTGAAGGACGGTCATCCTGTAGCCAAGCATGTGACAGTGAGCAACTCAGACACATCATCACAGCTGATGATCCCCTCATCAGAGCGTCATGACACTGGGATCTACACTATTATTGTCAAGAACCTTGTTGGTCAGGAGACCTCTAGTGTTGAGATAAGAATCACAGGTACAATGAAAAAAAACTTAGTTAAATGAGTAGCTAAGCTTTGTAGATTAATGTGATAATTTCAAAGTGAATAAGAAGCAAAAACTGTTGTGATATGGCCAGAATTAAGATTTTAAGTACACTTTAGACAAGAGGGATTGTGGGGAAAATGTAAAGATCTTAAAACTGCATGTATCATTGTAGTCAACATAAGCATTAAGATACTTACTGCATACTCTTTTTCTACCTGTTTGCAGATGACCCCAAGCCTCCAGGCCCTGTGGAGCTGGATGAGAACGTGTCAGGAACAGTGACGGTCTCCTGGGATCCCTCTCCAGATGAGAAGAAAGACGACAGGCTTCACTACATGATCACCAAGCTTGATTCTGTCAAGCGTACTTGGCAAACTGTGGCAGACCATCTCTTCAATAACAAGTTCACCGCCATCAACGTCTTGCCCGGAAGGCAGTATAAGTTCCGGGTCTATGCCAAGAACGACATGGGGCTTTCCAAACCCTCTGATTCAGCAACCTGGGAAGTGAAGAGAGTAAAAGGCAGGTTTAATAAAAGTGGATGGAAATTGTGCAGCATCGAGCTGAACTGATTAGTCATAATTAGTTGAACAACTGAAGGTTAAATGAAAACTTCCCCCTCTTTTCTTTCTTTTCTGTGTTTTATCTTCATTTTTAATTGGAAGTATGGGTTTGAACTGTCAAACAATAGACATGAGACCTCTGATGGGCAAATTTACACTATTTATAGTTTTCATCGGCTAAACAATCAATTATTCATTGAAAAAAAAAAAAAGATTAATCAATAATAAAAATAATAGTTAGCTACAGCCCCAGGGTAGCTTACTAGACTTTAATCCAGGTGTCAATAGATGTAGATGGGTACAGAGCCACAAACAATTAGTCAAATAATCAATTAGTCAGGCCAAAAAAAGACAAAACTAATTACCATTTTTACATATTGATTAGTCATTAATTGCAGATATTTTAAAGCTCCTGTTTGTAATTGATTTTTGAGACTAATTTCCAACTTGTCAAATACTGACACTTTGGGATTATAGGTCGGGTCGGCCGCCATCCGAAAGCGACAGTATTTGACAAGTTGGGAGAATTTGCTCCTTTTCTGTCTTTTCTCTGTTCATCGCTTGGCGCTCTGAGAGGCTGTGATGGATGTTTCTTGTTACTTTTTGACATTTCATAAACTAGATAATTATTCGAGAAATCAACTGGCAGATTTAAGCGATAATGAAAATAATAATTAGTTGCAGTTTAGAAAACAAGTGAATACATGTGTGAGTGTAATAGGAATGTCGATTTTAAAGAAAAGACAATTTCATAAAATCATCTCCCTTCCAAAAGGCAATTAAAGAATATCAACTAACTGCAAATGGGCATACTGCAAGGTCAGACATTATTGCTAATGTTTTGTTTGCTTTGTGTAAATGAAACGCAACATGAAAAGAAGAGAATTTTATATTTCTGAGTCCTCTGCTATAGACAGTAAAGCAAGATAAATGAATCGATTGCCAGACGACTAAAGGGTACAGAAATGAAAAGGATGTCTATCGTTATGTAACACATCCTTGTAACTTTTCTTTCCTTGTTCTTGTTTCCTTTCAGAATCATTTTCTTTGAACCTTGCTGCCTCTAAGGACTGCAACTTTGAGGTGCCTCCTTCATTCTCTGTTCCACTGAAAACACACAAGAGTCCAGAGAGCTATGAGTGCTACATGAGTTGTGCAGTGACAGGAAACCCCAGACCCCATGTTACCTGGTACAGAAACAACATCAGCCTCAACACCAACACTAACTACTACATCACCAACACATGTGGGGTCTGCTCCATGGTGATACTCAAAGTCGCGCCCAAAGACAGTGGGGATTACACCGTCATTGCAGAAAACAATCTGGGCAGAGTGGAGTGTTCGACTAAACTTGTCGTCAAAGGTAAAAAAAAAACACATCAAAATTATTTGTTACATCTTAAATCCGCTCCTCTGGCTGCATGTCTTAACTGTTCCCATCTCTACCTCCTCTTTCAGATTAGGATGATTCAGTGGGCCTGAACTCCTGAAGATGAATGAAATGTGAAGGATGTGCCGATCGTGAATCACTGTTGTGACGTGAAGAACAAAATAAAGGATGAAAGAAACATGTTTTAAAGTGCCAATAACAAATTTGGCAGATTAAAACTATGAGATTCTGCTGTGTTTGAGTGCAAATTCTACTCAGTTTATGTAGTGGATGTAAAGAACACTTTGACAGGAAACATCCGAGATCCACCATTAATTATATGCTAATCTTACACCCAGGCATGTTTATTTATTGGCCTATATTTCCCTGAGCTGTGATTATAGTTAGTTTCTTCTGCTGTTTTTTTGAATAGGACAGAAAATCTGCTTAGTTTCCTTAAGTTACTTCCTCATGGGAAGTTTATGATATGACAGTACGATTGATTATTAGTGTTAGAATCATCAATAATTATGCCAAAATGTAAATAAATTCTACCTGTTCAATGACAAACTGTCTTACTTGCCTGTCTTTAACCTAAATTCAATCATGAGCTTGTCACATGATGTATTGTCTACAGGCACTCCAGTGGCTCTGTAAGGCTTTACTTGCAATGCTGTGCTTTGAGATAAATGTTAATGCTAGCATGCTGAAAAGTAAGCCATCGTTTTAATATATTTTCAATCAGCTGTTTTTTGTTTGTTAATTTAAAGACAGACTTGTCCACTGTCGTACAAGTCTCAATGTTTTGATCTGCATTTCCATGTGAAACCTCATTAGAGCATCTGTAAACACACAACTCCTACATTAGACAAGTCTGTGGCACATTTGACGATTTATTGCTTGAATTATTCATCATTATGTCAAAATGTAAATAAATCCTACATCTTCAACAACAATCTTTCTTACTTGCGTTGCTTTAACCTAAATTAATCATGAGCATTTCCCATGCACTCTATTAACTCTGAGGCTATATTTACACACTGCCGTGCAATTCTATTCTTACAAATAGGACCTTTAAAGAAAGTGAGAAAAAAATTGCTGGATCTGTCCCTTTTTCCACAACTAAAGTTAATGGGGTCTTGCCCATTATGTCATTGTTAAACCTTTACTAGGTTTTTGTTGCTTTATTAAAAATAATACACACTTTATTATGCATTTATTAGCAGTTCACTATGGACTTTTTAACAGTTGACTATGCTTTTTGCAACTACCAGATCTTTAGCAAGAACCATGCCTCATTAGGGTTAATAGGTCCTCGACCAAAGCGGTGGAGAACTTACATAACCATCCTTGAGTGACAAAGGAACAAACAAACAAACAAACAAACAAACAAACAAACAAACAGACAAACAGACAGACATTCAACCAAACAGACACAGTAACAAGAAACAAGAAACACAGTAACTTACAATATCTGTGCTCCAAGATGTCAATATCCAGCAATGGCCTTGTCTCTGCCAAGATTTATTGTTGCATTCAGGGGCAATCCAACCATTCATCATTCTGTAACAACAAACATAAACCCATGCTCGCCTGAAGAAATATACCAATTATCAAGTTCTGAAATGTCTTACAGTATGTCTAAGATGTTCGTTTTAGTATAAATG
Source organism: Pagrus major (assembly GCF_040436345.1). Lineage (NCBI taxonomy): Eukaryota > Metazoa > Chordata > Actinopteri > Spariformes > Sparidae > Pagrus > Pagrus major. Next base: position 10,683,545 of record NC_133220.1, read on the forward strand.
AAAATGATAAAGTAATTATATGCGTGTATATCATGTTTTCTTGACTACACTTAAGTGGTACCTGACCTTATAGGTACTTGTTTGTTGTGTGTGATCACATTCAGTTTACCTTCAGCTCTGTGAGGCATTTATTGTGCCTTTCCATTTTGTAACTTCACGTGCAGGTCAATGCTTCCGCTTTGCCAACTGTCACATGGCTTCAAATATCTTTTTTACTGCCAACATGTGTTTGCACACTTTCACATGATATTGCGCGTCTATTATGGAAAGTCATAAATAATCCAATTGCATGTGCAACCTTGCCAACAACTGTGCATCTTCCTGTGTAAAGTCACAGGACACACTAATATTATCAGTAGCTGCGTGGCATCCTGTTACTATCGACACAACTCTTTACTGGGAGTTTATAGTAGAAGGCTTTGACATTTAAAAGCCTCTTCACACATGCCAATAGTACTTATATACGCTAAGAATATAACATTACAAGTACTGTTGCTGTTTAATATGCAGTAGAAAAGAGGTAAAATGAAAAGACACCTTCCTTAAACAACAAAAAACATGGATGCTTTAAATGCTTTTTTACCACAAGACCAGAACGTTTTAGCCATTTTAATGTAGTTTAACTATAGTAACTATTTATACTATTGATTAGGTTGATTCAATGTATTTTCCTATGATGGTTGCCAACACACAGATGGGGTTACCTTTGTCCATGTCACATTGGGTTGTGTAATGTCAGGTTGTTTTGTCATTGTTTTGCAGTGAAGAATTCAAAGCACCTGACTTCAATGACCTCTTGCAATAAATGCCTTCAAGAACATCAAGCCTCTCATATCAGCTTCCCATGCCTGAGAACAGTCACAGTGCCTGAGCCACGCATCCGCTTTTATTACACGGCTTGAAATATCCACACACATACACAATCGTGCTCAAAGTGAACATAGTTCTGTTATTACTAACACCACAATAACTGGGTTGTGGTTTAAAGTTGCAGCAACCCAGACTCCATGAGGCATCCCAATGACTTCTCACATGAAAGTCAATATCCTCAAGGTGGTCCGGGTGTATGACAGATATTTCTAATTTTAAAAATTACTAGCAAAAAAATCCAACTCGATCTAAAGGTTATTTTCTTTTTCTCATAAGGCTGATGCGTCTCTAAAAGCTGCCTTTCAGCCTGACGTGCTCATATTTTCCCAAACCCCTAATCGAATAAATATGTTTGGTGATTTGATTCATCCTCATACACTATTTTATTTCAGCCAATCGATTCAAACAACTTTCTCACAGTATGGTTTGTTCACATTTGGTTGTAACTGGCAGGTTAATTAAACGTAGACCGCATAGCCATGTAGTTAATAAAACCCAAATTAAATACTAGAGGACCTGCAATGTATCACCTGCAGAGCATGTGGTGGGATGTGTTAGTGTTTTTTCAGTTTGTCTCCATACATTATCATGTTAAGAGTGAGGCTGGTTCTTTTACAGAATACCTTGAGTCATAAGATAGATGAAAAAGCCCTCTGCTGAACCAAATTTCCATTTAAATTAGTTTTAGACGAAACCCTCGTCTTTGTGCCTAATAACACTTACAGGACACCATCAAACACATCCGGTACTTAGCTTTAAATGGGTTATAGCCGCTTTACAAAAGTATGGCCTTTATCACTTGACAGATTGTTTTTGGCGATCACCTGAAATGAGAAAGAATTTGCTTTTGCTTTTTTTATGCCGTGGTTCTAGAAAAATGCGCATAGACAAGATGAGACAGGCATCAAACTGATTAAACACACGTCTGTGAAAAGTAAGCTGTTGTTTCAATGTATTTTCAATTAGTTGCTGCTTGTTTGTGGATTTAAAGACAGACCTGCCTACTGCTGTAAAACGCCTCAATGATTTGATCTGTATTTCTACGTGAAACCTGTAAAACACAGGTTGAGGCTGTAAAATTACAACTGGTATCTCATTAAACATACAATTCCCACATTAAAGACTCAAGTAATATATTAACTCCAAGATAACTATAAATGATGTAACATTATCTCATCTTAAAAGACAAGTGTGGCACATCTGACGATTTATAAGATAACTCTTCTTCCAAGGATCCTGGGCACACACTGTTACCACTGTATAATGTTTAAAGACGCTATTAAAGACATCCAATAAACACTCTGTATTTTTAGTTGGTGTCAATAGGAGTCATTAGTGCATCTAAATATTAATATAAGGTTTTGTTGTTCTCGTAATTTCATAAGAGTGTCAACGCGAGCATACTTGGCTGTCAACACTTCTGCTCTGAGCACAACTTTGTTCTTACTTTCACCACCTCAGTCCCAGCGTCACAACACACACTGACATAACTGTCAAATCTAACAGCCATAAGAAAGATAAAACACTAAGTAAAAGAAATTACACCCGGCTTCCAGATTTATCTTGCTTAAATGGAAGTGAAAGTTATCTGCAAAAGTTGTAAATGATTACATGAAAGGATCAGGATATTAACTATGTGGAGAAACTGTTATAAAACAAAGTCAACTCAAAAGGAAAAATTCACACAAAAATCAAACCGGACGACAGAGAATCTACGTATTACAAGCATTGACGGAAAATACATATCACTTAGTTCACCCCTGCAGAAGCTCCACAGTCCCAGTCATGGTCATCCCATCTAAGCATGTAGCCAACCTTGGCTTTCCCTCCTCCCCCTTGCTAGAGGTTGTGATTTATGCCAAAAACAAAAAAGCAATCCCCTTTCTTGGCATGGCACCATGTCCGACAACGTGGGTGCTTGTCGCGGAGTCATTCTGCATTCCTCTAAGGATTTAATAGCTTGAGGACCAGGGAGGCAACACTCAAATATCAGACTGGGAAGCAGCACTGCTCAAGAGGAGAGCCAAGGAGAATTGAGGTAAGTTCATCATTCATCTTAACATACTGCACCACTCTTAGTTGGAGGTGCTAAGTATTTACAGTTGGCTAAAGTCTTTAACACTAATCTAGTCCAAAGATAACACTGAGTTAATGTGGCAAACAGTGGAAAATGTTTGCCTACTAACACAACCGAGCTACCTTTTTCTGTGGTATGTACATGCAGTATTTTTGTGTTTTAGACATTCATATTTTTTAAAGTGTTGTAGGATGGCGTCTAGATTTTACTGCTCTAATTTTGACTCAAGTGTGTATTTTTTAAATAAATTGTATTACTGTTAGTGTTAAGGTTTGTGCAAATTAAAAGAAAGAAGTAGTAAAAAAAGAAGTAGTAAAGTTATCGTAGTCATAACCTGGAGGGAAAAAATTTAAATATATGATCATGTACTTCCAATAGCAATAACAGCTTCTTACAGCAGTTCAAATTAATGGCAAATGTTTGTGTAGTCGCCAGATCTTAATCACGCTTATATTGGTAAGTAGGCAAATCAAAATTGTTCATGAATATTCACAATTCTAGCCATATGTTCCACCACCCACAGATGGTTTTGTAACAAACATATCAGCTATACAAAAAACATTAACGACGACTAGTCAACTTTTCAGGAGCATCCTCCTTCTTTCATTCTTATATTTACCACAAGACTGCAAAGTTTCTTCTTTGCACGTTCACTTGTTCCTCCAGTTTTACAGCAACTGAAAAAGATACATTGCAAATAATAAAACGTCTCTGCACGAAGGCAAAAAGCAATAATCCAATTTAAGCAAACCTGCAACTCTTGACGTTTACTCCATAGATAGCAACACGCTTTCTGAACATGCCCTTAGAAGTGTCTCCCTTTCATCATTTTTATGATGCGCTCCGTCTCTTGAGTATACCGTCCCGTGCTGTATTTCAGCACTGGTCGCATAAGCAGCTGGTGGCGTTAACAGCAGCATGCAACACAGGCCACATGGAACCCATAAAAACCAACTCTCACAGCAAGAAAGGCCGTTTGCTCGGAGTGAAGCTCAAAATGTTTATTTAGCACAAAAATGAAATTTGTAGTCGTGTAAAGTGCTCATTATATTTAGCATATAAAGAGATGGGGAGTAATAAAGACCAATTAAATATCTCTTTTTGTGCCCCAGAACACCAGAATAAGGTAATCTCAAGTGTTTAAACTTGCTATACTGAGCAGGTTTCACTGTGGTATGACTCACTGCTCATGTCAACAGTGATTTACAAGCATATTAAGATGTACAAGATGGGATGTTCACAGTTTTATGTGGCATGTGACATATCGGATGACAATCCAGTTTTCTCGTCTTCCAACAGCCGTGGACCATCGACACCCTAGAATATCACGCGCCTATAATGGGTGTTGCTACGTTTGTGCAAATACTTTACATGAGAAAGGTTACGGGTAGTCAATCATATCCTAAAGGAAAGTTCAATGTGTTGACTTTGTCAACAACACTGTGGCAGCAGTTTTTCAACAGTTCTCGAGAGCATTTAATCATGATTATCAATCTCACGTCGTAGTTCATTCAGATTAATTTTTCTCTTATAGTATGGCTGACAATATGTTGGTAGAACTTAGAAACAGTTAACAGCTCCAATAAAATGATTAATTATTCCATTAAAATGTCTCAGTTGGAAAGATGCAAAGTTGAGTTTTAATGCTTGACTTAAGCGCTGAAAGAGCACTGGCAGGAAGATGCACTACGTTATTGGTGATGGCAGCAACTATATAGATCTCAAAAGTCAGTAAGTTATTCAGTCGGTCTGTCAGCAAGTGTATGTTCGTTTGCTGATTCACCTTAAAAGTAAGGAGCTTTACAGCCTAAGGTGACTGCTGCACTGCATTTATACCCGCTCTGACTGCTAAATCAGAGATGCATAACTCAGCTCATGTAAAATGCACAAACCCATGATGCATCTCCTCTAGCGTGTATGTGCTGACACATCAAACAGTCTGGTTCAGTGGGGTATTCTAAGTTTAGAGCATATAGTGACGATCAACAGGGCTGTAGTTCAAACTGGTCTTGTGACAAGGAGCAAAAAAAAAGTTACAAAGTTCAGACAGCATCAGCAATATTTAGTTTTAGGACATATTTTCCCGATCAATTTTTCACATTTACTCTCAGCAATGCAGCTGAGAGGGTATGCCCAGTCTGTTTCAATCTATTTTTCAATCAGACAGTTACAAATACACAGTATGTATGTGTGCAGTGTTGATGTTAGTGGTTGGTGGAGATTACAATCAATATTTGGGAACACGATCATGTCTCCACCAAAGCTATAAAGTAAAGATCTGGTACAACAAACAGTCCAGGGAATAACAGTAAAATCTTGCAGCTGTACCAGAACATATATTCTAGCTCACACAGTCACCTTTGCTACAAAACTCACATTTAAACCTACAGTGTGATTAATATGTAAATCCCTGAATGATGCAATAGAAAATGGCTTGAGAAAGATTTTTAAACAAATTACTGCAGCTTAATTCATCAAAAGTTTTAATTTGTTTCTCTGTTTTATTCTATATCACCTGGTGAGGTCTAATATATAGACTGGCAGTATTGATAATATCAACCATATTACCTAAAGATTACCTGACTTGTAACAATCTGCAGTACTTTATATGTATTAATCATTTTCTTATCAGCCACATCATATGTGAGCATATTGTAACGTGACATGAAAAATTACACCCTCCTCCGTCTCTCTCGGTTGCCTATTCAAGCCTATGAACGATTTGTTTAACTTGTTTAATGCTGAATTTTAGAAAATTAGTCACAGAAATGTAAACTGTTGACTTACTTTGCAACATTACATTTTAGAGCATTTTATTGAAGTTATATCCGTAAATAATAGATAATTGGGGTGAAGATGATGATGACATCAATGTACTAAGGTCATGATGTCTCTCAGTAAATAAAAGAAATATACCCTTGAGAGTAAACAACTTTACAATAAAAGGATTAAGTCAAATACTGTTACAACAGACGTAGAATGTATACATTGTATTTTGATGCATGGTATTGGTATAAAGTAACTTTCAGTACTGCAATGATCAAAGTGCAACAAGCAGATATTGGAGAGATCCAACTTTTTACAACTTTTTTTCTAGTCGGTACAATTGTGTGTGTCAGTCATGTGAAGATAATTTATTCCTTGCATATAGTTGTCTTTCTAAACAAATATTAGCATATCTGTAAATCCCCTTAAGCCTCAGCAACACTTATTCCATTTCAATTAATGTTCCGTCGGTCTATTTTTGTGAAGTGACATTTGCCATTCTAAGTTTAGCAATCATGTGGGTAATGAAAGATTGCTATGTTCTAGTGGAGATCCCTGCTGTGGATGGAACTGACAGATCATAAAGAGGTTCATTTGATAAGCATGTAGTCATTCGAACATCAAGCCAGCATGCTGCGGCTTAAGATGACAACAAACACCCCTGCGGTAAGGATAGTTGGAGCTGGAAATTCCATCATGAGGTTGAGCTGAAATTCTACACTCCAGTTTTAATTTCAAGGATTTTATTTTTGGGGAATGTGATAAACCTCAGCACGCAAGACGATCACGTTTTGTGTCTTTTTACTGTATACTGAGAGTCTGAGTCACAATCACGGCCAATGGTAATGTTTGGCAGAGGCTTTTTAAAACAAAAAGCATTTTTCCAACCATGAAGTTCCGACTTTCTTTTGAATTATTCTGTTCAAATAATCACCCCCTCCAGGATCTTGTGATCTGCCACATAAGAACATTTTACACAAATGTATCTAATCCTAAAATTACTCAAGGAGGTTTGCATTTGTTCTATAATCTTGTAGTTCAACTCAAAAATTAAGTCTTGAGTTGTTCAACACCACAGGGGCCTTCTTGCCATTAATTGAGGCTCTCAGTGAAATGAATACAATCTTTACCATTTACTCCTGCAAATTTGAAATAATAAATCCATTATCTATTGCAGTTAGGGAATTTCCTGCTGAATCTATCCAGGAATCCAAGGACCCAAGATGTTAAGACGATCAGTCGTGACGGATGGGACAGCCACTGGCCAGGGTAAGCAATTAAGTGGGATCTCTTTTTCTACAGGAGTAAATGAAGAAGAATATCAAGCTAGTGTGACTGTACAACATCTCAACAGTTTATGTTTGTTCTTTTGTTCAAATCTATGAAGATCTGTTTGCAACACAGAGGTGACAAGTAACCAAAGAAAACCAGTAACTTCAACCCAGGGAGTAAACTGAGATATCCTCTGATTGGATGAGTGGATTCTATTAAGTCTTAAATCAAAAGGAAACTTTTCTCTTTGTTTTAGAAAATGGAGACAGAAGGTATATAATTTATTCACCTTACGTAAATATCGAGTTCGTTTTGGAATACAGCTGGCCTTACCGTTAGGGACGCTATTACACGTACATGCACTATGTCCTAAATCCATGAAGA